>NC_133284.1:43849742-44195741 GCF_005239225.2 Populus alba | reverse complement strand
TAAAATTTGAAAGTGTTTTGGTCTATATTTCAAAAATATTAAAAATTAATTTTTGAAAAAAAGAATACATTATTCACTTGTAATTTAAGGATAAAAGACCTAAACAGGGTTAATATCCAAAATATTATTAGAGATAATAATTTATTATTACTTACTTTAATATAAAGATAAAAAAAACTTGTATAAGGTTAATATCCAAAATATTATTAGGAATAATACAAATTATTCATTCATAATATAATGATTAAAAAAAAAAACTACAATGAATTTTATCTAAAATATTATTTGAAATGATATGATAGCTAAAAATTTCAAATTTATCCCAAAAACACCTTAATGATAATTAAGAATATTTCATTATTCTAGATCAAGTTCTTGATCTACAAAAATCAAGATTTGTTCATCATAATAAATCCATCATCATAGGCTTTAAATTAGTCTTCTCAAGGTCAATTAATTTTAATTTGTTTAACAATGTGTGTGTGTGTGTATTTGCTTAATTTTGTTATATCCATCCATCCAAACATATCATTTTGGTCATTGACTACACACATATACTTTAAGTTTATCAAGATCTGGAAATTTGAGTGTATTTCTATTTTTATCAACCAATTCACCCCCTCTTGGTTTCTTCCATAGCTTTGAATTCCATGTGAAGTCCCACCCAAAAGCCAGTATCTCTCCCAATGCAAAGAATCGATCAAAGACCCTATCAAGTGGGGAGGTGTGTGTTTAATGCAGCATTGAACCAATTCCCCCAAAGACTTAGGCCCACCACAGCACCGAATAGAAGGGAAGCTGAAACCCTGAGAACCCAATCCAAACCACTCACCAGCCACCATCAACAAATTGAACTGGAAACTTGAAGTGGAGCCATTAACGAAACAGCTTCATTCCACATCGCCTCCCCCCTGAAGCTCAACAATGACACGAGGCACCTCCCAAGCACAGAGAAGCCACACAAACAACCAAGTCAAACTCACAAGAGAGGAGTGAAAACACATTACTCCAATCCATAGTGGATTGGCTCTTCATGTATAGTGTATTTCCCTTCTCTTTTGTAATTCTTTGTAATTGCAATGATAATGTATTTGTATTTGTAGTTTTCAAGATCATTTTCCATTGAAAACTTGTGCAAAATACTAAGCTAATTCCATGCTTCTAACTTAAAAAATCATTTATTTTTCTAACCTTTTGATCTTCCAATTCATTCCCGAACCACTCACATATAAAGCACATTTTACTAAGATAAATGTAGTTATATGTAAACCTAGATCAACTCAATTTTAACATCAATACAATTATCATTCATGTTTTTTTCTTTTTACTCTTTGCCCGCACAACTTAGATGGAAGGCGAAGAAGGCCCCCTTCGGCAGAGGTATGAGCCATCAGTGAGATACCACATTGACATTATTCTCTTAAACTCTAGTTAAAACATCGAAACATAGAGTTATGATACCTAGTAACACCTGAAATTTTTGTCATGAGTTTTCCAAATTAATCCTCCAGGACTCAAGATATAAAGTCGGTATATGAAAAATTGAGTATAACAGTTTTATATGCATGAGCTTGGCATTGTAATTAGAGAATATTATTACCCATAAGAGAAAAAGAAAGAACAGATAAAACTGTCCATGGCCATTTATCATCTGTACATAGCTTGTATACAGTTGCTTAATGAAGTTTCTTTATAAATCGTTTTCCTAACAAAAACTAGGTGCTTCCTGCCTGCTCTCGGACTTGTTTTCACACGCTTCTTACAGGGCCATAAGAAATTCATTAGCCAGGAGAAATTTCTTCTCAGAGGTCTGACATTTCTACTTGTTTTTCTTCTGGCAAAACTTGTAATTAGTTAGTTATGTACATATATTCTGAAGAAAATAGAAGGATGCCAGAAGAAATTATCTCAGTTATCATACAGCAAATAAAAGAGTACAATGCTGAAGAAAGAAAATGATTTACAAATTCAGTTAAGAGAACGGTTTAAAACTGACAATTGACCTGAGTCTCCGTTCAATAAGAACACTTCTAGAGGAACATATGGAGAGTCCAATGATGATCCAAACCTGTATGTTGGTTGCAGTAATTTACTACCCTTGCCACATTGAATTGTTAGCAGACGTGGTCCAGTTCTCATCTGCCAGACCTGCATACAGTGATTGGCCAATGAGAATAACTTCAATCAAGTCCGTATCTCAACTACCATGTAACTTGCAATTTCCAGACCAAGTACAATGTCAAGGCAAAATGTAGTTTTTGTACACATTATAATCTAGGAAGTGAAAGGCTATATTCCAGCCAGAAGGAACAATCAAGCAAACTAGAAGCATTGGACTTCTGAATATATAATACACACTGCAACAACACCTCCAAACCCTGACATGGGGTCACATATCCATGAAAGATGAATTTCATCAAGTCAAATCAGACCTTGCAGTGATGAATGGAAGAATATCAGCCAAAGTTGTAGATAATGGAAGCATCTTCTGATAAATTTTATTTAGTCAAAGCTTGCATGCTATGTTAGATGGATCCATAAAAAGCATTTGCTTTACTAAACAAACATAGAGGCCAATAAAGAAATTCTTTGAGAAAATCAATAGCAAGGTCAAGCAGTCTCACATTTGACAGGTAATTATCATGGCAATATAAATGATCTCACGAGGGAGACTTGGGATTAGTGCTCCCATTTCCACCTTGCCAACAAACAGGAGGAGATTTTCCAGCACCCAAAAATCTAAAATTTAATCAAATCTAGTCACCTCTTTCAATTCTCTTTTCCAGCCTTTCTATCAAATTTATGAGCAAGCTAACCATGTTTCATCTGATCACTTCTTTTCAATCCCTTAAAGTGCAAATCCACATTGGTCATTTAACAATTGTGTCTGTATATCTCATTCAAGAGACAAGGACTATAAACTATCATTGTTTTTTCTAGTTATAGCTTAAGCCAATAAGCCAGATGTAGCACCAAGACGAGAGAAAAAACCTTTTACATTTATGATCTATCAAGAACACTATACTATGAAGAGAAAAAAATTTAAAGTACTAAAATTAAGGAAACCTACACTCATCCACCATGTAGGATGAACACAAAAAAAAGGAATACCTCAATGATCCCTTTCCGAGGTGCATGAATTGCTAGACAGAGGCAATAATCACTCTTTGATGGTTCGTAGCGCGAGGAACTTGCCCCCGCACTGTTCATGCTAACTAGCATCTCCATAAACAGACAGTTAGCATCACGATATCCCTGAGAAGAGAGCGAAGTTCAGTGTTAGACTGGAGAGATGTTGCCCTTTCAATATATTAAAATTTATGTATGTTGAGAGTAAACCTTCCATAGTCGCACAACCACCAGTGCCTGAGTGTCCAATAACAATATACGACCAAGTGAATCTGTAATAGCAGCCAATGTTCCACTAGGTGATAATGTGAGCTTCTCACCTTTCCTTGGGTGATCCTTCAAACATGTTAAGGGAGAAGCTGTCACAAAATTACAGAGCAAATAATTTAATTCATCAAAAAAAAAAAAAAAACCATTTAAGAAGATTTTTTTATCAGAGCATGCAAAGATGGTCTTTCTTTATTAAAAAAAAAAGAAAGAAAAGAAAGAAAAGAAAAGCTAGTTGACAATTGCAAGACCATATTTCTTTTAACTCCCATCCATTTAAGCCTTGATCCCAAACTAGAATAAGAGGTCAGTCAAAATGACCTGCTTTCTTTATTCAGTTGTGATATCAGCAAAACAAAGTGAAGAATGGTTTTTGTGGGAAATAAAAGATTATATGCAAGAAAAGCATTGGCATTTTATGCATATTGGATGGTGGAGAAGTGTGACAGAATAAAGAATTACAATAACTTTTTTCATCTAATCACTTAGAAGAGCTTGACACTACATCATCATAATTCATCAAGGGAAAAGCATCTTCCTTTAAAGTTAGAGCTACTCTCTCACACTACAGATTCAGCATAGAATATTACACAAAAAAAGGTAAAGCAGGATGTTGAAAGATATAATTTACAAATGTTTTCTACTTATACATCATGAGTGAACATCATGTCAAAGCTAAAACGCAACTAAAACAGAATCAACTTGCATTACCTTTAGCAAATGATTGAGGCTTTACTTCCGGCTTTTTGGTTGGCGTTCGTTCACTCCGCCATATCATTTTAGAAACAGAAGATATAGTTGAGAATGCTGCGGGCACAACTTTTGACAAAATAGCTCCCACCAAAGACCTGCTTCTGTCTTCTGAAAGCCTTTAGCAGGTAGAAATTAAATTTAGTCATCATACAATTGCAAAGAAAACCGATCTGAAAATTGGAAGTAACAAATCAACAGGACAGTGAGGTGCAAGCACAAACCTATAAGCTGAAATCACAGCATCCTCTCCAATTGTGACTGCACGATAGTAACGTTGACTTGACTGTCCAACAATAAAAGCAGCTGAATTCAAATACCTGAAGTAATTGATAAATCACCAGTAACATTACATTGTAATGTAAAACTAAAAGGAAGAAGAACTGAACACAAGACCCGAAAAAGAAGAGCAATATGTTCCATAAACAAATCTTAGAAGCCCACATGATCATAACACAACATTCAAAGCCACTAATAAAGAAGAGATCTTGGATCCAATCCTAAGGCATAAAGTCAACCAATGGGAATGGCTACTCAAGAAAATACCAATAAGTTCATCAGTATAAGAAACCCATGTGATCACCTGAATTTCCATTAGCGGAGGAGGCATTATTCCAGTGATAGCTGCATCAGCACACAACCCAAATTTATCAACACTCCACAACTGATGAGGCAATCTCTTAAAACCATTTCCTAGCTCCTCGTAATCTCTCCTTTTCGACTTTTCATCCCAGAAATGCGAATTCGTTTCTTGAAACCAATCTTGCAATATATTCTACATTAGAAACAATACAAAATTTACCAAAAAAATAAAACACCTCCACCCTCATACCTCACTAATTGCAAAATTAACAACATCAAAATAAAAACAATGCCAACACTAATACCCGAATATTAGCGCCATCGAAACGCGCAATGACGCCTGGAATAACAACCGAAACCTCCTCACTGGACCCCTCATGACTACTCATCATATCTTTCTTAGTTCCACGGACTCTTAATTTCAATATACGCCCAGGATACACCAACTGTTAAAATTAAATAAATTTATCATCAAAACGATCAAACAGAATTTAAGAGAGAAGATGGATTAGCTATTTGGACAGACCTGTCTATGAATTAAAAGACCATCCAATGAATAAACCATGAAATACCCACGTGAAGTGCCAACTGCGATCACTTTAATCTCGTCAAACACTAGCCATTCTAGAGCGGAAATGATTTCCGATTCGATTGGGGACAGCTCGGGTCGGATCTTGATACGGGGCCCATCGTCCCACCCAGTGATTAAAATTAAAGACCGATTTGCAAGAGCGAGAGAGTGAGTGTCTAGAGCGCAAAGAAGGTTCGGGTTTTCAACGAGCCATCCTTCCTTGCCTGCACCGAGGTCGGTTAGCTCCTCGCTGGCTATGCAGCCGAGCTCCGTCGTGTGACTTCGCTTAGACGACATGTCATTCGACCTTTTGGAGTGGTGATGTGTTGCTGGGTTGGGGTTGGATTGCTTGCAATCTTTGGAAAGAAGGGAAGAAGAACGAGAAATGAAGCGAAGGATAAAGATTTTTAAAATATTTTTTATTTAGAAATATATTAAAATAATATTTTTTAAAAAAAATTATTTTTATATCAATATATTAAAATATTAAAAACATAAAAGAAAAAATAAAATAAATAAAATACTTATAAAAATATTTTTTAAATATAAAAATAAACAGGATTAAAGTATATTTAGATAGTATAGTTTTAGCAATTTTTCATTTGGGTCCTTATTTCAGATCCCCCACGAGGTGGCGACTGTTTTGCTTAGAATTAGAAGACTACGGTGAAATAATAATAATACTAATAAATTAATAATAATAATCAACGTAAATAACATGTTAGTGTGTGGTCGAATTAAAAAAAAAATCTAGATAATGTTGTTAAAAATTTCAAGAAAATGACAAAAGAGAGAAGTGAAGAAGAAAAGTAAATAAGAATATATATATATATATATATATATATATATATATATATATATATATATATTAAACATAACAGTGATTAGTAAATACAAATATAAGTTATGTTATAGGTTAGATAAAAAAAAAATCTTTAACATAATAAAAACTATATTGTTCATAGAGAATTATATAGTGTTGTTATTAAACTTGATATGGCAAATTAACCTTCAAATCTCTCAATTTAATTTCTTTCTTGGTACTTGTTTAAAATTAAATTATATAAATACTGACTCAGAATGACTTGATCAATTTTTTATATTAAAAAATAACTCGATCAACTAAAAAAAAATTTTAATAAATAAAATGAGAAAAAAATAAAATTGATAAGAAAAACATATTTCGACTCGACTTCTTACTTAATCTAAGTTATAAATTAAACTATTTAAGAATTATTTTAATATAATTAAGTTGATTATCATGTTCATCCCTCACAAGATTCATCCTTACTAGCAAGCAGCCATGCAAATTAATTAACCATATGCTAATAGATTCATAGAGAATAGTTACACAGTGAAGTCATCTTCCTATTTCTTATGAGAAACACTCATGTCGGACTCTTATTTCATGCCATTATACATCAAAAGCTAATAAGAAACTAGAGCATCAAATTATCTAATATGTAATCCAGTAATAAGAGTTTTGGATCAAGGGGTTTGCTCATGTTATGGTCTTAGGTTCGAGCTTTGTGTTTGCTAATATGATGGCCACTAAAGACTTACATGGTTGTTAACTTCAAGACCTGTGAGATTAGTCGAGGTACGCGCAAGCTAACTCGAACATTCATATTAATAATAATAATAAATAAATAAATAAAAACTAGAGCATCAGCCTTGAATTAAAGACAAGATCATATCCTAGTTACCAAAAACAGTTCTCTTGTTATATTAGAAGCTAAAGATTTCAAGGTACTGTTTTTAAGGAAAATATCATACCAGGGAAAAAACTTTATGCAAAAAGGATTTTATTATTATTATTATTAATATGATTGTCTGAACTAGCTTATGCACATCTCGACTAATTCCACGAGTTTTGAAGTTAACGACTATATAAGCCTCCAATGATCATCATATTAACAACTACGGGGCTCGAACTTGAAACCACAGGGGAAGCAAACCATATAAATTCATTTATATAAAAACATGATTTTAAACTAAAGCAATAAACAAAAAATCCTTCATTGTTCACCACTAGAACCAAATCAGCACCTAAAATAACATAAACCAATGACAAGTACTAAAGAAATCAACTCTGAAGAACTAGCAATGCCCACTTTGAGCCATTAGAGACCAAAATAACAAGAATTCATCGTCAAACTAGCAAAATAATAACAATATTAATAGCAAAACCAACCCAGAAAAGAAAAACCATGGCTTGAACACGGCTTTCTAATAATTTTAGCTTATTGTTCAAAACTCATATAGGATCCAAGGAAATAAAGTCCATCATTCTTGATTAGTTAAGGGGGCAAAAAATAGAATAATTTTGGTTTTCCCAAAAATTGTCATTTTCTTTTAAAAATGAAAATGAAGAGAAAAAAAAACAAGTAACTTGGCAAAAAAACATTGAGAAGGGTTTGAGATTTATGGAGGAATCAAACTGAGATTTTGAACAAAAATCAGGACCCAATTATATCCAAGATTAAAAGACAATGTAGATTCAAGGTTAAATTAAAGGATTATTGGATAGATTTTCATAAAAATTAAATTTAAGGACTTCATTAGACTTTGAATAGGATAATTTCATTTAATCATGAGCTAAATTAAAGGTTTAATTAAATTTAAAAATTGATTTGGGTCAGATTAAATGAATTATTTAAGTGCAAGGACTTAATTAGATTTTTAATTGGTCAAATTAATTTTATTGGAGATTTAATTGGTGAAAATTAAGTTTGAAAGCTTGATTTGGGCTTAATTAGAAATAGTAGAATTTTAGTGCACCAAATTTAATTTTTTTCAAACTCAATTGGGTGACATCAGGGACAAAATTTCAAGAAAATCAGAGTTTGAAGGTCAATTAAGTACTAAATTAAAGAAATTAAAAACCAAGGATCTTTTTCAAAAGGTGTGTTAATTCAAGGACCTAATTCAATTGAAAATAGGGGTGAAATAAAAAAAATTAGAAGTTTGAAAGTCAATTAAGAATGAAATTAAAAATATACCAGATTGAGGATCAAGTTGAAAATCTCGCTGAAATCAGGAGATGTTTTTGAAACTTGATGGGGCAAAATTGAATTGATTCTTAAAATCAAAAATCAATTGAGGCCATAATTGAACAACTTGAAAGATTAAGGGCTGAAATTAAAAGAGAAAGTTTAAAACATATATTAACCTTAAACACTAAAATGACATCATTTCATTTAAATGAAACAATGTGTTTTTGTGTTGTTTTGACCAAAACAACAAATTTCAGATAAAAACTATGTTATTTTGGTCAACAAAAATCAAAAAATAAATAGTGTCAGGCAACATGTCATCTGACATTATTCGTCATCTTCTTCAAAGGACCCATGAACAACTGCATGTGAAGCCACTTATCAGAGTCATTTAATGTCTTGTTTCTCCCCTAAACAAGACAAAAAAAAAAAAAAAACACACTACCTTCAAGACCTCACATTGTACTACACCTTTAACCCTTATCCCACTGATTTGCCACTCAGAAACCACTGAAAAGCTAACCTAAAGTCACTGACCTAACCAACCTTTACAATCTAATTTTACAGTTTATGATGGTGACTTTTGCCCAATGGTTGGAATCCTTTCTGTTTGAATCAAGGTTCAAGATTTATGCTAAAACAACACCCCATACCTTTTTGTCATCTCCTGTAAATATGATTGAATTTCATTGAGTGGGGAGGGAGAAAATTGGAAGAGAACAGAGGCAAAAAAACATTGTTTTTTTATATGCCCAACCAGCCACCTTTCTCTTCCTTCAGCAACCATTGTAAGCCACCACTAGCACTGACGACACCACCAACAACAACCCAACACCCCCCTAAGGCCAGGTAACATCCTTTTCTTATTTGTCTTCAATGTTTATGTCATAATTTTGTTGAGAAAACCATCTCTCATGCATGAAATAATAGCCTGAACGAGAGATGACATATCATTTGGAAAGAAAGAAAGAAAAAGCATGGGATAGACTCTATTCCAGCCTAACCCATATGGTTAGGCTAGGTCTAGCCATATAAAAAAAACAGTTTATTGGGTTATTTGTTAGTCCAAAAAATTAGTTTGGGTTGGGTTTGAGCCCAACACGTGTGTATGACATTGGGCCTTGGGTCCAATAGACCCGAATCATATAGTTGGGCTAAGCCTAACCCAAAAGCTAAAGGTGTGTTTGGCTCATGCCAATTTTGTTAAGGAAATATGACCTTATTTAGTCCTTAAGCAAACACACCCTCAGACACTTTTAATGCCTATGACTTTAGATTAAGGGCGTGTTTGGCAAAAAAAACGTGAGTCTTTTCTTTTTGGTTTTAATTTGTTTTTATTTATATGTCTAGCCAAACATACCTTTAAAAATTTTAAAAACTTCTAACAACATTTAGGGACCATTTTGAAATTATTTGAGGGTCTCTCGTATGTTTTAATAACAATTTTTACCTAATATCGGACTGTAAACTTACATTGTAAAATATGGACCCAATATTAAAAATGCCTGATTTTTTTTTAAATCAAAACAATTCATTTGTTTCATAAAATACAAAAAATATATTTTTTTCAAGAATTTAATTTCATATTGGGTTATAGACTTCCACTATAAGATACAGACCCGACATTAAAATACATAGTTTTCTCTTAAATTTCAATATATATATATATATAATATATATATATATATATATATATATTCCATGTATATGGCCAAATTCTAAAGGTTTTTCATGCATATTTTCTATAAAAAAAAAAAACAAATCATATTTTTATCATGTTTTATAAATATAAAATGAATATTGTAACCAGATTATGATTTTTCACAAAATACCAAAAATTCCACAATAATTTATTTATTTAATTGACATTTGGAATATTAGGATTTAGTTGTAGACTTTAATATTTGAGGGTATAAAATTACATTGTAAAGTATACCCTTAGGTATTAAAAATACATGATAGAAAATAAATGTGATGCTAAAATTAGGGCCTTAGAAAAATTGGGGTTTAACGTAATGATAGAAATATGACTTAGATTGGCAATCAATCAACAATGCGGTTTATCGTAAGTAGGGTGCATTGGGATGGTAGGTCTTTTCTTTGCACAACTAATCCCCTTACATAAACTCTTGCAAGCCAATAGGTTTTCTAATGACTATAATACTAAGTGGTAAGTTCCTTAAATCATAACTTTATAATTAAATCCAAAACTCTTTTAATTCCAAGAAATAGATCCACTATTCGATGCCATATATGTCACGACAACGTATATCAACAAGGAATGGTAAACTAAAACATTATCCATCAAACATAAGGTTCCATCTTTCTTAATCATGAAATAGGTTTATTTTTCCTTTAGACACCATTAAATAGTATGAAATGGTAAACTAAATAATATCCATAAAACATATTAAAGACATTCACTTTCAATTCACTCTCCTCCGAGTATTCTTCATCTTTATCCCTGAAATACAATCTTATCTTAGTTCACATCCCACAGGTTCATTCCAAGTATCCTCATTTATCACAGACACGTCATATGCCTTTGATTCCCACACATGTATGAAATCCACAACTGCATGTATTCAATCTTTCCAACCCCAACATATAATAAGCTAATAAATATCCAAAAACACTTATTATTTGTCATCATTATGCTTAATAATGACTTAAATATAATTAGCAACAAGATATACAAAGTAGAACCTAACTCCGACCAAAGATCACTCATACTATAAGAGTAGATGGAAGAGGGAGGAGAGGCTACTATTTTAGAAATCAAAGATCACACAAATTAGATACATAATTGTAAGAAAGTATAAACTAAAGATTAAAGAGGGAGGGGGAGAACGGTGGTGGACAAAGGAAATTGATAGTGGTTAAGAGAAAGCTTGGGTGAGGGAATATAGTTGAACTTAGTTTAGGGTTTGAGAAGAATTTTCAATTTATACATGATTTGGTTTTGGGTGATTTGATTTGGCTCGGTTTGGTATGTTCTAAACTTCTTAAACTATAACCAAACTTAACCAAAATTGTTTTTAAATCATTTTTTTTTTCATTTGGTCAAGGTTTTTTTGGTTTTTGGTTTTCTTATTTCTTGGTTATTCTAAACACCCCTCGTAGCATTACTATCAATAAAAGTCAAACTTATTGATCATAATATTAAAATCTAAGGAAAAAATTAGAAAGTGAAATAATAAAAGGTGGAATTTTAGTCGTTAACAATCTAATGTCATAAAGATATACATCCACTTTTCAAGAACTTCAAAGTTTTTCTTAAATAAAATCTGAAGTTTATATAGTAAAAGTTTAAATGATTAATAGAAGCTAAATGATAAGGTATTTTATTTTGTGAGATTTCACCATGCATGCTCTCACAATTCATTATGAATTAAAATAATGATTTTTTTTTTGTCATCAAATTTTTTATTTCAACCTTTTATTTTCTATTTTTTTGTGTGTTTTTCAATTGAAATTTTCTAACCTTTGCATTTCCTTGGGATATGAAGGTTTTGAAAATATTGTAAAGCTTGATTATTGATTGATTTAGAGGGCGTTTAGGTATGGTGGTGATTGCTTTTAAAAGTATTTTTTGCTCAGAAATACATCAAAATAATATTAAAAAAAACATTTATTTTTTGTATCAACACATCAAAACGATCCGAAAATATAAAAAAAATTAATTTTAAGCAAAAACAATTGAATTTTATCCAACCTCTATTTGGATCGCAATCCCAAAATGGAAGCTTTTAGATATGGTTTAAATTTGTGGTATTAGGACACAATTTAAAAATATGGACCAAACTAGGAAACAAAAGAAAATTGGGTGGCCTAACTCAAATTCACACAAAAGAGTTATTTTTAGTCCCTATATTTTGTGTTGACTTTGTTTTAGATCCTTTTAGTTTTGGAATTTTATGTTTTGATACAAGATTTCATTTTGTTCATGTTTTAATCTTTGAGTTTAAGAGAGGACAAAACAAAATCACTAAAAATAAAAAAAAGAAAAAGAAAAAAAGAATGTTGTTGGTTAATCATATTCTAGCAATGAAAAAAAAAACATTCATATTTCCAAAATTTTTATTTACTCTTTTGATGTCAATGAGTTATATTTAGCTAAAAGGATTCCACTGAAATGTTTATTTACCCTTCATCTTGCCAAAACAAAATAGGCCAAACACATAACTTTTTTTGAGTTTTGTCTTTTTTATTCTTCTATTTAATTACAACTCATTTAAATAAATTACTTAATAATTTATTTTGAATATTATTGTATCAAATGCCATTTTATTTTTACCTTATTTTCAAATAAGATCATAGTATTCTTTTTTTAATATTAGGAAGAACTCTTTTTGCACAACTTTTCAAATGTTTTTTGAACTTTTTTAAAATTTATTCAGTTGCTTCCTTGTGCATGCTGATTTTTATTATGATATGATTAAATAAATAAAGATTAAAAAAAATTATTAAATTCAATAATTATATTTAAGGAAAATGATTCCATTGAAATGTTTATTTATCCTTCATCTTGCCAAAACAAAATAGGCCTAATGCATAACCTCTTTTTGAGCTTTGTCTTCTTTCTTTTTTTCCTTCTATTTAATTACAAATCATTTAAATAAATTACTTAATAATTTATTTTGAATATTATTGTATCAAATTCCACTTAATTTTTACTTTTTTTTTCAAATAAAATCATAGTATTCTTTTTTAATTTTAGCAAGAACTCTTTTTGCACAACCTTTCAAATGTTTTTTTAACTTTTTCAAAATTTATTCAGTTGCTTCCTTATGTATGCTAATTTTTATTATCTTATGATTAAAAAAATAAAGATTAAAAAAAAATAAAATTATTAAATTCAATAGTATCTATGAATTGAGCGGCAAGTTTAGTGGGTGAACTCGAGTTAACCTAACTCAATTCAAGATGTCATCGTCTTAGTAGATATAAAAAAGAGGGCTAGGACTATGCTGTCTTAATTTTATTTTATTTTTGTGTTTTTAAGTCACACTGGGTTTTAACTAAGTTATATTTTGACTTGCTAGGTCAATCAAATCATATCAAATCAATTTTTATTTGGTTTGATTTGAAGCCTAGGCCGGGCAAGGATACAGATCTAATCATTTTCATACTAACCCTCTCATTAAAGGTAAGTTTGACAAAACTTTCAAAAAGTCTAATATGGCAACATGTAGGCAATGTATTATTTTTATATTTCTTAATACATATTCATCGAATATATCATGATATCAACTTTTAAATTAAAAGTTACTTATATGATTATGATAAGGTTTCTAAAAAAAAAAAGAATATTATGGTGGAAAAATACCAAAAAAAAATGAAGTTGATCAAATAAAAAGATTTTAATTAAAGAGATGTCTTTCTTATCCTTATTTCAAACTATCAAATATTTTTTTATATTTATTCTTATTTTTTATTAAATAAAGAACATAGAAAAAATCAATAAGGAAATGAGAAATCATATTAATGGATTACTTTGTTTCAAAGAAATTTAACTTATTACTATTCTTACAAAAAAAAAATTATTTCTATATGATTAAATAAAACAAATTGAAGAGCTCCTCTAAGTACAAGATTATATATGTTAATTTGCATCTGTCTCTCAACTTATTGATTTAGTATTTGATTAGTATAAACAATTCTTTTTAATAGTTAATGACACATATTTCTTTATTTTTTTTTTATTAAACACACACATCAAATTTTTAGTTCAAGGTTAAAGTTTTCTTGGTATTAAAAAAAACATGGATAATGCCTTCATATTTTTTTGCATTAAAAAAATTGATGTGACTAGTAACATACATGACAAATAATCAGTAGAAACATAAATGAACTAATTTAGGGTCAAAATATATTTTAGATTTAATTGCATCAAGCCTCTTATAGTTTGTTTATTTGTTTTATTTTACTTTTATTTTAAAAAAAAAATTTAGGGTTTGCATGATTCCATTTAATGTTAATTTTCTTGTGTAATAAAAAGAAAGCATATCAATTAGATTTTTTTTTTAATTTCTTTATGATTTAAATTGATGGGTTTTTGATACTTGAGTCTTTGTACAAACTCTCTCATTTGTTCAAGCACTGAGTGAAAATAAAAAATGCACTTTGACTTTTGAATAGCCACTTCACTTTTACACTTTGACTCTTTTTGTTCAAGCATTGAGTGAAAGGAGCGAGACAATAAGATAAAAAAAAGAAATGCATCACGCATTTTCTATTCTTAGACTGAAACTCGTCGTGTATATTTAAAAATATAATTGTGGTTGTTATTTAAAATATTTTTTATTTAAAAATATATAAAATTAAAATTTTATTTATTTTTTAAAAATTATTTTTAATATCAGCGTATCAAAATGATCTAAAAATATATATAAAAAAATTAAAGCAAAAATAATAATAAAATTTTAAATTTTTTTTAAAATATTTTAGAAACATAAAAATTAATAAAAAAAAGGAAAAAAATATGTATCAATTGGGTTTTGAAAAAGCACTTTGTGCACTTCAATTAATGTATTAAAGAAATTATTTTACCCTCGTACTTGTCGGGTATGGAAAGTTGTACATGGAGAGGATTTGGATTTTGCTGTGAAAACCATATTCAGATTTAGTATTGTTGAGCATGAGCGATGAAGAATTCTTTACCGAAAAATGTCATTTATTTTGGTGCTCTAATGAAAAAACAACTCAATTTGGTAATTTAATGTACTTTAGGCTATCAGAGTTTTAGCCAAAAGCCGCAAACGTCAGAAGACCATTATTGAAGTACTGCGGTCCAAACGGCTCTTTGTACAATTTTATTTTTTTTTTTTTTTGCTAAAATTGAGTTCAGTTTATACTTTCTGGATCGTTTTGATGTGCTGATATCAAAAATAATTTTTAAAAAATAAAAAAACATTATTGGCATACTTTTCGGCACGAAAAGCTATTTGAAAAGCAACAGCTACCACACTCCCAAACACCCTAGTCTCCAGACAATTGATAGGTTTAGGTGACCAGAAGAGGGGTGACAATGGTTGCTAGAGTTTTTTAATTTAATGATAAAGTTGTAATATTTAATATAAAAGTTATTTAATCATTAAATAACTTATATAATAACAAATTTATAAATAATTCTATTATTGATTATTTTTTGACACATCAGCATCGAAAGTTATGAAATCATATAGAAGATTTAGTGATACGTCCAAAGAAAAAATTCAATAAGAAAATATGGATTTTAGCTTTTACAATAATAATTATAATTCTCAATTCAACTATTAAATTGATTGAAAATTCACCCAGAGTTTCTTAGTATATTGTTTTATATTGGGGTAAAATTACAAGTTAGTCGGGGTTCAGAAAGGCTTTGCGATATAAGTCAAAATAAACTATATGAATTTTGTTATTTATTTTCTTTTGACTTGTAGACTTTGTATTTGACAATGATCATTTTCCTGTAAGGATATTACATCTTATTTTGAAAATTTTCTAATTCTATAAGGATTTTTAATGGGCTGCAACATAATCTTTAAATATAGCAAGGATTCATTAATGCTCCAAAATCATTTTCCTACAAAGATTTCTTATTCATCTTAGCTACATAAAAAAAAGGGCCAGTTATCTTAAATGTCAGATTGGTCAATTTATTTTGAGAAGTTTCCTAATCCTACAAGAAAGGTTAAAGGAAAGCAACAATGATTTTCATGTTTTGAGATGATTCTTTAAAGCTATAATTAATTATCCTAAACAAACAAGGGGACTAAAGGAGAGTTAACTTCAACAATCAATTTTCTAGTTTTTTGAAAATTTTGTTTATGACATTATTTAAAATAGAAAAAAATATTTATCTGAGGTTATTTTGATACATCAACTTTAGTTTATGGGTTAAATTTGTTATTTTTATTATTTTCTTCATGTTTGGGCTTAGTAAACATACTTTGAGTTTATTGCAAGTGAGTAAATATTAGCCTATAAGTTTTGGGTCTATTAGGGTTATTAGTTGAACCATTATATAAGGTTTTGTAAGCTGAAATTTTCAGTAATGATGAATTTATAAAATAAATTTGTGTTTTGCATGATGCAACATGTTTTCTTTGATGGGAAAAGGAACGAATTAACCTATCAATGTACAACTGACCTTGTGGCATTTTCTTTATACTTATCATTTGCGAATTGGTATTCGTTAGATGGAGGTTTTTTATTTCAATAGTATTGGCACCTTGGGACAGATTTTCATTGTGTCATATTCCTAACAAACCTGATTTCTTGGCTTTTTTAGATTTGTATCTTCTTCGTTGTGGGTTACTTGACTACGTGATTAAAATGTCCACATCATTTAGTGTACTTAACACTTTAATGAAAATTTATACTTTTAGATGACATTTGATTACAATTGTAATACAAAAGAGATGGAGACAAAAGAGACATAAATGTATTTGATTAAAGAAACAAAGACATAAAAATGAATTCATCTCTAGAATAATTTTGAAGTGAATTTATGTACTTCTAAAACGAGATACAGAGGGGACATGTCTCCAGAGATAATATTTTTTTAATTTTTATTCCTAAAATATACTTGTAAAAAAATCTCAATTCTAAAATTGTCCAACTAAAACATGTAAGGATAAAAATGATTATTATTATAGTTTTAAAACTCGATTCAAGGGTCGACTCGAGTCACGTGTTGGGAGGGTCAATATAAAAATAAAAAAAAATATTATTATAGTTTAAAAACCTGATTCAAGGGTCAAACCACAGCAAGTTCCGTGTCAAGAATCGAGAGGGTCAGCTCGGGTCAATATAAGAATAAAAATTGTTATTATCATAGTTTTGAAATTCGACTTAGGGGTTTACCTGGGCAAGGCTCGGGTCATGGGTTAGGAGGGTCAACCTAGGTTAACTCAAGTCAACATATAAATAATAGTGGTTATTATCATAATCTTAAAAACTGGCTCGAGCGTACGTCAACATAAAGCAAGGTTTAGGTCACGAGTCGAAAGGTTAACCTAATTGATCTATTTAAAAAAAAATCAACATGTTTTTTACCCATGTTTTATCACAAGTCAATCTGGGTTTTTGATCAAGTCGAGTTGAATCAATATTTAATTTGTCTTTTCTTAAACTCAGATCAGTTTAGACCCTGGATCGACCCAATTTCGGGTCAACTTACCAGGTCAATTTTGGTTTTATAACTATCACTTTTATAATATTATTAATTTCACCTCTAAATATAACCTAAAGTAAAAAATAAATATCTGATTATTTTTTAAAATAGATAAGTTTTATAATAATACATATTAAGAATAAATTAAGTTTTTTTTATATTTTATTATGTCTTGTCAATCATAATTAAACAGGATATAAAAATAATTATTTTATCTTGTAAACTATTTACCAAATATAATTTTATTTTTATTATCTTTATATTTTCTATCCCAAGAGAGTAATTAAATAGTATAGTACTAATCAAACACAATATTAAACGCTACATTAATTTATTAATTTTATGTTAAGCAAGTTTGACGAAGAAAGGATGACGTTGGCCATGAAATTAGAAAAAGAAATAAAGAGAGCGACGTCATAAATTGAATTATAATTATCCAGGATCTTACTATCACCTTCACTCAATCCGAAAATCTCCAAATGTTGCTACATCAGGACCTTTCATTCTGTAAAACCCTAAACCCTAATTTCTCACCTTTTCCTCCCCGCCCCAAAACCCTAAGCCTAACCCTTAAACCCCAACTCCTCTCCACCACACTCTCATTTCCCAGCCAAACCCCCCAATTATGGCGCCAAGATGCCTCTCTCCGCCGAGACACCCGCTCCTTCGCCGGCCGGAGCAAGAAGGAACCGGGCGCTCCATCTCCTGGTCGAACCGGAGGTTACCGCAGACCGAAGCGGAAGGCACGCATTAGAAAGGTAAATATAGAGGAATCCCCTTACTTCCGGCTGAAAAACTCCAACAAAAACCACCCAGATAACTTGACAGAGGACCAATTGAACCAAATTGGTCTCGGGTACGATTACATGGCTCGGTTCATGGACAAAGATGACCCAAATTTAAAACACCCGTATGATTGGTACCGATATGGAGAGTACGGGCCTTATTCATGGCGAGGTGTGGTTGTTGGTGAACCAGTGCTAGGAGGGATTACTGATGAGTGTGTGACATTATATAGTCAAGTGAAAGATGATGCAGAGTGGGATAAAATTGAGCAACATGAAATGGCTGTTGATTTTGGAGAGAGGTTGAAACAAATGAATAAAGAAGTTGGGTTTCGGCATTTTTGGGTTTTTGTTAGACATCCGAAATGGAGGTTAAATGAAATGCCATGGGAGCAGTGGACACTGGTGAGTGAAGTTGTGGTGGAAGCCGGGAAACAGCGGTTGGATAAGTGGAATTTGATGGGGAGGTTAGGGAATCAAGCAAGGAAGTTGATAACACGGTGTGCTGCTTGGTTTAGGCCGGATATTATTTATGTTAAGAGGCCAGTTTTTCAGTGTAGGTTTGAGCCTCAAGATGATTTTTTTAGGGGCTTAATGCCGTTTTTGGATCCGAAAACAGAAAGGGATTTTTTGTTTGAGTTGGAGAATGAGGATGGGAGCGTGCAGTTGTGTACGTATTATGAAGGGTTGTGTAAGATTGTGAAGGTGAGTCAGAAGGCGTTTGTGGATGATGTGGTGAATGCGTATGAGAAGATGAGTGATGATAGGAAATCAGAGTGTTTGGGGTTCTTGATGAGGAATCATCCGGTGCAGTTGTTGCATCCGTATACAAAGGAGTGGAAGGCTAAGTTGGAGGAAATTGAGTTGGGTTGTGATGCACCAGATGACGATGAGGAGTATGGTAAGAATGAAACTGAGTACACTGAGTGGATTGAGGATGATGGTGATGGTGATGGTGATGGTGATGGTGATGATCAAGATGACGTGGTTCTGGACATGGAAGGAGGTGGAGTTGATCAAGATGATGATGATGAATCAACAAGTGAAGAAGAAAATGAAGAAGAAGAAGAAGAGAACGAGCAGTATTGGGAGAAGAAGTTTAAGAAGGCATTGAGTAGTTCTGAAGAGATGGAGAATCTTGTGAAATGGAGTGTAGATAGAACTGATGAGATATATAAGAAGCAGTCTAAGGCCATGATGCAAGGGGAAGAAGGGAAGGGGAAGAGTGAAGCGGATGGAGATGAAACTGCATTGAGAGGTGTTCGAGCTAAAGTCAGTCCAAAAGAATGGAAGATTGTGGGGATTGGTAGATGGGGAAGGAGGATCAAGAAGGCTAAAATACCTCCGGGTTTGTTTCTCAGAGCAGCAGTGAGACCTTTTAGATATAGGAATCTAGTCAAGGAGATTGTTTTGACAAGGCATGCAATCTTGGACGGTGATATCGGTGGGAATGATTGAAGTTCTGGATCTGCGGATTGTTGTTTTTTAGAAGTGATCCTCTTCTGTGAGCAATTGTGAAATTTCTTTTCCAAACCCAACTGCACATTGCCCGAGTCTTTGTTAAGTGCTGTGAGCATGTAAAACTAATCGTACAATTTCGGTCTGATTTTGTTCAGAGTAGAGAATGTTAGACTTAGTTTATTAAATGGTGTATTGATCCCTGCATGATGTGTGTTGTGATTACTGTGAACTTGCACTGCAAAATAAAGTCTGAGAGCATTGTATTTCTAGTCCATGGCACTTCAAACAGATTTTTCTTGAAAGCTTCCTCCTAAATTATATGTTAACAGTTTCCAGGATAGAAGACAGATGAAAATGGCTCTTGATGAGGCAGGCAGAGAGCCTAGGTAGCAGCAGAGGTAGGGGATGAGGATGATTCTCTTTGAGCTTGATGCATAAAGCAAAACCCCAAATGACGAAAGACGAAGGAACAGGGTGCTTAGGATTTGTGGTCGCTAATTCAATATCACCATGTCAGATTATCAGGTTCTGTGAAAAGTCGAACAGGATGAAAAATGCTGCTGCTTCCACGATTTTGTAAGGCTCGTTTTTCTCCCAATCTTTTTTATCAATACGTTAAGATAGTTTTCCAAGTTGGGTGAGTATTAAGCAAAAATCTGTAAATTATTAAACCGTCTACTGACCACTTGCATTTTAGGCAAGTTGGACATCAACAAACTCATCTGCGTCGGTTAGGCTGATTTTTTTTTTTATTTTTTTTTTTTTACATTTAATTCCTTCTCTGGACACTTTCAAGGACACACATCTAAGAACTCAAAGAAATGAATGAACTTCCAGAGGTTCATAGGTTAAGTTGATGAATTAAAATAAAAAATAAAAAACCGAAACCTCAACAAGATGACCATCACCCGAGCTATAATAATCACGTTTGACATGGGAAACGAGATGTCTTGCATACTTGCTACCATTTTATATTGCCGTAGCTTCTGCTGTTTGCGCATAGAAAAAATTATTTGGTCAGCTAAATAGCTAATGTTTTTTGGTAATAGATCTCATCTATACTTATATTTCAAACATTGTTTTTGTTGAAGTTAAACTAACCTGATTTTAGAAAGTGTTCAAAATATTTTTTTAAATAATTTTTTATTTAAAATACATCGAAATAATTTATTTTTAGATTTTCTTAAAAAGCTTTGTGGGTAACTAGGAGCTTAATAAAAGACAAGGCCATAGGTTTTTTGGCTGAAGGCGAATATTATAAAAAAAATTAAGAAGTTTCAATGTTTCATTATATACATAGACTCAAAATTGCTATAATGTAATGACTCTTCTTTTCTTCCCAAACAAAAACAATAAACTAGACATCAAGAGTAAATTTGTTTTTTTACTAGGATTTATTGGTTATTATTATATTAATCGGGACAATTTGATCTTCTTGTATTTTTTTAGTACAGTAAAATGATTTAATTACTTAAAAGCAAAAATAACTAAACTAACATCCATAAGCTTTTTAGTCTCTTTTTTTTTTAAATGCAATAAAATGATTGAATTATATTTTAAAGAAAAATTTACTAAAATGGAGTTCAAGGGCTATATGTTTTTTTATTATGTTTTTTTTTTTTTTTTGTTATGATTTGGTTGACTTTGGGGTAATTGGGTAATTGAACAAGTAAAAAAATATATTTTTTTAAAAAGGAGATGCATGCATTATACACATCAACATGTGGATTGTTTTCTTGTCATTCAGGTAGTGTGTATGGTATCTTACAGTAGACAGAAGCAAGTTTTCACAACAGCGTTCGAATCCTCTTGGTGTTCTTGCCATCCTAGGCGATGCGTGTAGCCAATTGACCTTCAGTTTTGTGTTCATGGGGTTTTCTTTTCTTTTCTCTCTTCTTCTTGATTTTCATGCCTAACCCTTTAAGTTTTAAACAACCTTTCAATTTATTTTTTCTTCAAATTTGATTTTTGTTCTTTTTATTACTGCTTGTTTTATTTGAAATAATTTATAAAAATAGATTGTTTTTCGATTTCATTCTTTGATTTTTTAATCTATCGGATTTAGTTCCTATTCTTTTTATTTTTGTTTGTTTTATTTGAGATAATTTTTAAAATTATATTTTTTTAATGATTTCATCCTTCTTTCATTTTTTTTTCTTAATAAATTTGATCATTTTTTTTTATTACTATTTTTTTACTTTGACAAGTTTTGAATTGATTTTTTTTTATTTTATCTTTTCACATTAAATTGGTTAGGAAATAAGTTTATTGATTAAATCCGGGTCTAAGATTTCACTGGTAACCTAGGTTTAAGAGATTCGTCCGGGTTTTCTTATTTCATCCATTATTTATTTATTTATTTTATTTTATATGGATTTTCACTAACTTTGAAAGTAACCTGTGTTTTCTTGAGTATTTTTATTTATCATTCATTGTTAAATTTAACTTTTTTAAAAATAATTTTTTTTACAATTAAATTAAATTAAATTAATTAATTAAATACAAGTATAAAATAATCATTTCATAATATTTTATTATTTTGTTTTACTTTATATACTATTACTTTTATAACATGTGCAACTTCTTTCAATGTTATCATATAATATTTAATTCAATGTTATCATATAATATTTAATGAAGGTATAAATAACTATCTTGATGATCTTCTTCTAGTAATAAAACAATATCCACATTAAAACAATGAATCTCCAACAAGATTTTTTTCTTCTCTCCCAAAAATGATGTTAACAATTCTTTTTTTATTGTTAATTATTACCATTTTTTTTTTACTTTATTTACTATCAATATTTTTTTAATTATATTATTAAATTAACCAAGCTTATTATAATAACCAAGATCTCAAAATTTCCTTCTTTAAGATCGTTAGTGTTACCTAAAAATATATTTTTTTTACATGAGGAAGAATTTGAACCAGTCCACGGCTTGCCCGGGCCACCGCAAACCACCTATCTAGTAGCAGTCACAAAATCAGCTCAACCATCCGAATTCAAAACAGAGTTAGCCTCTCCAAGTTACTGATGGTTTAACCACGTTTAGTTTTGCAAGTTCTGTTACAAACTTTTTAATAACTACAATAGAAAGAAGCCAGGGGATGCAGACGGAGAGAGACTTGGCATGAATCAATCCAAAGCATATCAGCAGCTTCCAGGACAAAAAAGAGATGTAAGATCACTGGCGACGCTAATTACAACTTTGATCTGGATCCTTTCTTGTTAGTCATACATCAAGAACCACTGTCACTAACCACGAATTCTTAGACACCAAAGTAGTCCTCTGGGACATGGAATTTCAATCCAATAACCTGCATCCAAAACAAACCTCATTTAACTCCTGAGCAAATCATTGAACCAATTTTCATTACCAATCCAGCCACTTATAAATTGAAACACAAACAGTACAGACAAATAAAGGATAATTTATTCAGGAAATAAGGGTAAATGATCTTCTGTGGATGCTCACAATGTATGCATAACTGATAAATCTAACTATACCTTTGCAAATTTTAAGTCAGCATCGCTATGATCATTGGGTCTCCCTGCTGCATCACCAACATAAAAGGATCTACAAACGCACAAAATGAGAAGCCATATCAAAGAACCATTCTGGTTCATAAATTAGTCACATTCTATAATTCCACAACTACATAAGATTGTTGATGGGAGTAATGATAATACAGCCTTAAAATGTCCTTCAAATGTTGAGAGTGATATCTTATAAAGCCAACAGGCAGGCCCCAAATAAAGAAGTGAAGAAATTAAGGGAAGAGGAAAATAACTGGTCCATATCAATGGAGATGCCAGAGTTAAAGTGTTTCTCCATAATCTGCCACATTCCAGGTTTGGGTTTGCGGAAGGGATCTTCTACTTTACCATCATACCCACAAGCTATAAAAACCTGCATGCAGACATTGCAAGTGAATTATTTCAATATGCTAATGATTATTTTCATGTTCTTTACACCAAATGCAATACTATCTGTGTCAGCTCCATACACCATGTCAGATGACAAGGGACTACAGGTGATGTGAGGGCTGTGGTAGAATACAGATGAAGAACGTGTTTCCATACAATGGACTAGTCAAAACCATCAGTCATGACCAAAAAACATAGCCAATGATAAAGATCTTCATAGGCAAGAGGATGTTAACCAGCTCGTCATTTGCTCTTCTTGCAGTACTTAGAATAGATATAACCAATCCTAGGAGAAAGAATCAGGCTGAGTTGGGCCATCCAATTAACACAATCTTATGAGTTGAAATTTCAGAGGCACCTTGTCAAGAAACTAACAATTCAGAATTGATGAGAAGCCAAACAACTTTGAATCTTTTGAGTAATATCAGAAAAAGGTCAGGGAAGTTGAAGCTATCAATAACTTCCAGGGAGACTATAAGCATTTGAAAATACTGGTGTGTCTTTGTGTAGATATGGCTGAAAATCTTCGCTTTAATATCTTATTTTTCTCTCAAACCTCTCTGAACCAAAAAAAAAGGACAAATTTTCAGCTATTGGATCACATTACAAAAAGATGAATGAATGTACAGGCTGATCTTCCAGGAGTTGGAATTCTACAAAATGTTCGCAAAATTCATATCTTAATGTCATGTACCTAAACATGTGTTGTTATCTCAAGGACACAAGGTCCTGGGTTTCATAAGGATAATATATGTCAACAGAGATTCTATCAAAAGAACAAAAATAATAAAACAAATCAGCAGAATGAACAACCTGGATTGGAACCTTGACATGCTTGATGAAGTTGTTTAGGCGTCCAATTTTTGAGTCCACGGCTACCTGCCTTTTGTTCTTCCAGCGATCAATATTGGATTCATTCGTGAATATAACCTAAATATGGCATAAATGACATTTTAACAGCATAAAAAAATTAACAGGAACAAAATCTGGTGACAAGAAGCTGGAAAAATACTTTTTTAAATCAAATTTTAATACACAAAGCCTTTGCAAGAAAACAGACAGACCAGCTTGAAGCCATCATTATATAAGCTCAGCAGCTTGTCTGGTATTGAGGGGAACATGATGGACCAAGCATCTGCACCTACTCTGAAATCAAAGAAGCATTATGAGGCAATCCATTAGATTCTCAATTTGATCCTTATAATGCAATGGAAATTCAACATAAGACTTGGAGACAGCCACTCAAAGAAATAGAGGGTTAAAGATTCCAAGTTGAAAACTCTGCCCAAGTGTCTGGTCACTGAAACTGATAGTGGAAGCAATTAATCACGTGGAGCAAAAGGAGAAACCCAAGAAAATACAACTTCATAGAAATCTGCAAAAGCAAAAACTGCTCAATGGATGACTTAAAAAGGGGGTGTATACCTCTTGACAGATGTTTTTGCGAGACAGCCATCAAAATCAAATGCAGCAATTTTATTCGAATCACGGAGACCATCATCCTGCAAAATGCTGAAGTTAAGTTTTCACGTGCACACCAACAATGATTTGCGAGCACAAAAAGAAATAGCATATTGCATCTGAACATTACTAAGAAAAACTTAGTCTTACTTTACTCACGCATATATACAAGAACTCTACACCTTTCAATTCAAGATGGAGAAGGAAATCAAACAAGAACAGATGCAAATGTTCTTTTTAGTTCTGTTTCCTTGGTCCATGCTTTGAACCATAAGATATATGGAAATTCAGTTAATCTGCAAGGGTGTGTAGTGTGGCTGGACAAGGGTGTGTCTTAGCAGCATTGCCCAAAAATAAGGCCAACAGCTTACCCGTTCAAGAAATATAATTGTCTGAAATGCCTTCCATTTAGGTAATAATGTAGCGTCCTGAATCAAAAGGAAAGCATAAAACAAGTAAGAAACACAGACTTTTTCCAAACATGGGAAAGGCATATAAACAGCAACAAAAGAAAGTTGATATATGAAAATGAAGTCAGAAAAAATACGACAATATGCATTCAGAATATAACTGACCTTATAATTGTCCCTAACATCAGAGAGTGAAAAGGCTATGTCCAGGCTGGCGGCTTCCTCATTAGCTATTGACAACTAGAAGCAATGATGTTCAAAATAAAATAAATAGATGTCCAATTGAAAATGAAAAGTTGTATCAAGAAAAGTAAACCGCCATTGGAATATGCCAACAAATTAAGGACTTTATAAATTAAACACTCAGAACATCACAAGACAACCTTACAATTGAGAACTTGAAAATTAAAATCAAAGAAACATAAATTTAGAGAGGAGAAAACAATAACAAGATAATCTACCTTAGTTTTCTTCGTATTTATTTTCTCCAGTTCACTTTCTTCCACATCTTCATCTGTTCTCTGAATCAGGTAATGAAAAAATATCAGCAATACAGATGTATGCACAGGAGTACAAACATAAAGATAGCTGAGTTTTTAAGATATCCATATGCCCTTGATACCTTGGAACTTTTCCGGCTTATTTCAACATCTTGATCTCCATTTGAAACCTGTAATGTTGGAATATGTGTTAATTATAATAGATAGATGCTTATAGAATAACCCTCTAGAGTCCAACCTGTACATCCCACCACACATTCGTCCCAAAATATAAACAAAAAACAGCACGCTAAGAACACAAATCCTTTGGCAATTTTTATATGCGCATTGTAAATTCATCCAGCCAAGACCACACATACCTTTGTCTTTTCTATAAAAAAAAAAAAAACCATTAAACGATAACAAAAGGGAATTTTAGCACTATAAATGAGAATTTTCGTCTTAAATCTCTCAAGCTGAACCAGACAAAACACAGCAAAACTAATAACCATGACAATTACAACAAAACCACCATTAATATCATAACAAACCCTAGCTAATGCTCCATAATCATCATAACTGCCCAATTAGAATACAGTCAGTTGCCATGACGAAAAACCAAAAAACATCAACTGCTGCTCGTGTTCATAAGGAAGAGCATCGATAAATATTAATTAATACCTGTTCCGCCAATTTCTTCAGGGCTTCCTGATCACAACTCTGCAAGAGCATCAAACGGTTAAATTCTCACTTACCATTAACCGGTAATTTTTTATAATTAAAACCAAACAACATAAAAATCCCCAACACCCCACAGAAACCCTAAAACCAAAAAACTACCTGGAGAGAATCAAACCCTCCAATGTGCTCGGTAGAGTCAATCTTATCAGAGAAGCAACCCAAGTGATGCCATTTGGTCATATCAAACCCTCTTGAGTCTCTACTGACCAAACCCAACCTGAGGGCCTTAGCAGATATTGCTTTCGAGCATGTCTTGCACGATGACCTGCTCGATTTCGCGTACTCGGCGATGATTCTGGCTTTTGAAGTAGGAGGCATTGCTCTTTTGGGGTTTTGGAGAGTGGAACAAAGACTAGAGTGTTTTGTAATTCTGAAAAAGAAAAGACAAGAGTTTTTGCTGTTGGAGGTGAGAGCTGTACAGTAATGGGCGAGCATAGAAAAGTTGGGTCCTTATCGGAAGTCGCTTAGCCAGCGGGCTATTAGCCTCAACTTCTTCCCGCCAGTTTATAGGAGCCGAGCGAGCGAGCTACTTATCACATTACAGAACTAATGTGAAAAATAATGTGAAGGCCCGGCTAGCGAGTTTAAAAGAATAAAAAAATAATCCTAAAAAAAAATTGAAGACCAAATCCAAATCAACCAAATATTGAAATTAAATAAAAATATTCAATAAAAAACATAACTAATAATTAAAAAATAATAATTAAATTTAACATAAAAATTAAATTAAATATTGATGTATGAAATTAAAAAAAATAAATCAATTAAGAAATGATAAAAAAAAACAAATAGTAATCAAAAGAATAATGATCAGATTTGACATAAAAATTAAATAAAATACAATATTAAGGGATGAAATTGAAAAAAAAATTAAAACAAAATAAAAATAAATCAAAAGAATAAAAACTAAATTTAATACAATAAACAATTGACAGAATTCCTCTTAATTTTTATAAGCAAACATTATTCCTGAGAAGAGAAAGGAAAAAAAGGTCATATTGGAACCCTCCAACACGAAACTTTCAGCACATGATCAATTGCCTGGAAAAGCCCAGCATAACATTTCCAACACTGTCATGAAAGCTGTCATTTGGCCTTAAATTGACACCTTATTAGTGCCTAAAACTCATAGACGCCTCCCACCAGTTGACACGTGAGGTGCATGTAGCAGTTAATTTGCCATGCCCGTTTACCACAGTCACCATATTTGTTTTAGTTTCAATTTTGATTTCTTAACACTTAAATATTTTAATTTAGCCAAATTTTGTTTTATTCTACAAAACCGAGTATTAACCAAGCACTAGAATTTTCCCTTGTCATTGTGAGAATCCCATGCCCAGATAACCAAAATAAACCACCAAGTAAATCTCAAATAAAATCAATGTGAAAGGATCAAAATAAAAATAAAATAAAAGTTAAGTGTCTAAAACAAATCATTTCATTGACCTTGTAAATTAGTCTATGGTCTTAGCAAACAAAAAAGACTCAATATTTGTCTAAACTTCGAGTTTAGTTTCCAAAGCTCCAATTCTTACAAAACAATAAATTTAAATCATATTTTTGTTAACCTAGAGGTCTTTAAACTTTTATAATTTATTTATTTATTATGATAACAACAATTAGTGGATTTAATATGTATGTCAAAGGTCTTACTATTGTAGGAATCTATACACATCATTTAAAGTATAATGAACTTGAAGATGCCTCAACATGTTTTAATATAATCAAGTCTTTATGAAATTTAATTTGGCATTATTAAATGATTTTCATTCAAAAATACCTACATTGTCAAAATTCATCATCCAATTTATTTTTATTACCAAAACTTATATAGAGATAAATAACTATAAAAATCATGTTGATCATATATTTTGGTATTATCACTGAATTCACTTTATATTAAGAGCAAAGCTTCTTATCTATTCTTAGCGAAGATAATTTATCACATATGTTCTTATACTATTTAATTATTCTTAGCTAAGGTGGAAAACTTATAATTTCAGAACAAATGTGTCAAACATTCAAGTTGTTTTGTAACAACAATTTTTCTCTAAAAAATGATGCCTTAGCCATTTATAACAAATGAAAAGAGCACAATGAAAAGCTAAATTTCTTGTCCTTATTTATTCTATACGAGTAACGACTAAATTTCTCCTATAATAAATATCATTCTTTGACTTCATGAAAGTACTCTCACACTTTCTAATAATTTTACAATCTTACATGATTTAATATTCTAAAAGATTTTACTACTCATTCTATTATCCTAAAGTTTTAACCATAAATTGCATCAAATTTCTCTTTCACATCTTGAGCTAAATCACATCTTTATAAAGAATTCAGCTTAATCCTTTATAATATTCTTTTTCTAAAGTGTGATAACTCTTGTGAGAGTTTTACTTATTATGAAAATATAAATAACACTTAAACCACTTGGATAATCTTTGGTTGTAAGTCAATTGAGAGGTTTAGATCTTGATCCTAGAAAAATATTGTGAAAAGTTTAATCTTGATCCTTGAAATAATATTATGTAACGTTTTTTTAATACATGAACATAGTTTCAATAAGTGGAGTAAATGGTTGTCCAAACCACTATAAAAATTGGTGTGGTGTGTCATTCTCTCATTATCTATCTTATTATATTTGTGCATTGATTAATTACGTGTTGTTGTTGCCAAAATTTGAGGTGATGCTTTTCATAAAGATTGTAAAATTCAATTTTACCTTAATTTCAACCCCCCCTATCTTAAGCTATTTTAGACTTTTAATTTTTTCAAACTGAATAACAATCAAGCGACAAAACATGTCCCTCATATTGTGAGGCCCTTACTGAGCATCAACCGAGATATTTTAGAATTAAAACTTGCTATGTGTGTTGGTAATGAGGTGCATAGTGCTTTCGTGAAAATGTTTTTCAATTAAAAATGCTTTAAAATAATGTTTTTTTAGATTTTTTAATTTTTGACATCAACACGTCAAGATCATTAAAAAAAAAAAAAAACTAAAAAGACATTAATGTAATGTTTTTAAGGTGAAAACTTATTTGAAAAGCACTTTGAAAAGTTGCCACTTATCTAGTGAACCTTCATTGTATCCTTAATTATTTTCATTTTATAAACTAGTTGAACGCCCTTCAATTACGAGGATGATAAACATTGAGTTATTTGTGTTTTTCATTATGTTGAATGTTAAACTCATGATTCTTTATACATTTAACTTCATACATGTTTTTTATGGATTAATAATTAGTTTTTTCAAATAATCAAAATATATAATTATAAATAGAAATTGAATGTAGACCAACCAAATTATGAAACAAAATATGATAAAATGTAATGTCTTTCGCATAATATTATGCTTTGAATTTTCCATTTATACATTCATTTGAATACTTTATCCTATCAGAGCAATAAAGAAAAAATTATCTTATTTTCCCCTTCATTTCTAACATTTCACTTTATATTTATAATTATCTTATATGTTTTTATATCCACCAAGTATTTTTCATTTCATAATTTTTTTGAGAATTGATATTGTAAATTTCTTTTTATTCATATTCTTTAAAGAGTTGTTGCTATAATTTTTCTTTTCTTATATTTATAAATTAATCATATTATTTAGGACCTTTGATTTTTTTTATAGCACAATACAAAATAATTAAAAATTTAGAATTAAAAGGTCATGCAAAAAAAAATTAACACATTTTAAATACATGTAAAAAAATAATTATCAATATCTTGTTTATAAGACAATCACCACTAGAATAGTTGTCTCATCACCATTATTAAAACCACTATCACCTTACTATTATTATGTTGCCACTATCAACATTTGCAATTTAGATAGTCATAATTATATTCACTACCTTACACCCATTGAATGACCACATCATTATTGTCCCTCGACTTCTATCACCATCTTTGCTGGCTTTTACACACATAGCTATTGTCGCAAAGAACATCCTGATGAGTTGATTATAATTGATATGGGTAAAGTAAGAAAGAATAGTCACCATCTAGTTTTATGGTAACCAGAAATCCTAATTGATTATGTTAAAAGAAAGGAAACAATCATTATAAGGCAATATAACTAATATGGATTGCTTTATATTTGTTTTTAATAATATTTTCACACTCGACATTATGACGAACCCATAAAAGCAAAAACTTATTTTATATTAAGAAAGTATGGTACAAATGAAAAGATGAGTTGTCACTTAGTATTATGGTCATTAAAAAATCATAACCGGTTAATAGATATTCACTACCTTACACCCATTGAATGACCACATCATTATTGTCCCTCGACTTCTATCACCATCTTTGTTGGCTTTTACACACATAGTTATTGTCGCAAAGAACATCCTGATGAGTTGATTATAATTGATATGGGTAAAGTAAGAAAGAATAGTCACCATCTAGTTTTATGGTAACCAGAAATCCTAATTGATTATGTTAAAAGAAAGGAAACAATCATTATAAGGCAATATAACTAATATGGATTGCTTTATATTTGTTTTTAATAATATTTTCACACTCGACATTATGACGAACCCATAAAAGCAAAAACTTATTTTATATTAAGAAAGTATGGTACAAATGGAAAGATGAGTTGTCACTTAGTATTATGGTCATTAAAAAATCATAACCGGTTAATAGATATCCATGATAAGAGACTGAATATGCTAAAGAAAATATATTATTACTATAAAGCATCTTACTTAAGGTAGTTTGCATTGTTTATCTTATATTTTAATCCTAATATTTTATTGTGTCTTATTTATCACTAGTCTATCTATAGAATAATAACGAGTCTAATGCGATAAGTTAAATCCTGATTGTTGCTTTGAACCTAACCATTTTAAAGTCTGATTTATTTTTGTCACTCCAAATTATTACCTTTGGATAACACTTGGTGAATTGACAATTCTAAAGTTAGTCACTCCTAATCACAATCTATGATTAATTATCAATTGAATTATGTTAGTGAGTTATTTATGTGCCTATGTTAGGCTTATTGGACCAAACTCAAATAATAAGGAAGGTCTATGGAAGGTGACTCAATGAGGTTCACCTATCTTATTGCATTTGTGTTTCACTCCTAATATTTGTTAAATGAAGACTTAACACTCTTAATTCACACTTATATGTACTTAATGAATATTAGACTATTTTTTAATATTCTTGATTTTTTTTATTGGAGAATATTATACTAAAAAATTTAATACTCGTGATTTTGTTATCAGTGAATATTAAACTTTTATTATTTGAAAAATTAATAGGACGCATTACTCCTACTAATATCCAAGGGAATAGCCCATATTGAGTTCATTTACCCGAAATACCAAAAGTAAATAGCAAAATATATTTTTTAACATGCTTTGTGAGAAAATAAGGATTAGTTTTTTAAAGGTTTGAAATGTCAGCCTAATTGGCCTTTTAATTTGGGCAAAATCTCAATGAATTTTATAAACTTCTTATGAAACCCTAAAATATACATGACAATTTCTTTTTCTTTTTCCTTTACTTTTGTAAAAATGCTAAAATAAACATTAAAACATGTAAGGATATATATATCCTTACATGTTTTAATGTATATATATATATATTAGATATTTGAGAGACTTAGCCATGATGCATGAGATTTGATGGTGATAAAGTTTTTTTATATTTTGAGTGATGAGGATCATGTATTTACCAATAAAATAAACAAAAATCAAACAAGGTTAATTGTTCATGGAAGACATTATAAACATATAAGAACCCTAACTTTGCATTTATAAAATGACAATAAATAATGAGCACAAACTCATGAACAAGGCTAAAATCAATTTCAAGAATGATATTACATGTAATCCTTACACATAGAATGGGTATGCAAGATCAAAATATTTGACCAACATTATGTACGGTGAATAATATTTTATTGTTTATGTACGACGACCCATTTTCTTTATAATTCACTTATTTGTTTATAGCCCATAAATTTTAATTTTCTTTATTGTTACTTGGTCCCTAAATAACTTAATTTTATTTTGATCCTTTGTTTTTCTTGTTTTGAAATTTAGACCTTTATCCATTTTACTCCCTATTTTGATTTTGATTTTGATTTTCTCTTTGTTTTATCGGAGGTTGCAAGAATCCTCAGATTCTCCCTCGAATCTTTTCCTTTTCGACTTTTACTACAGCATGTCACTCACCAATCTCCCTTACTACTACTTAAAAATGGACATCCACATCCCCTACTTTCCAATCAATATGATTTATCCAATCCCACTTGGTAAATTTCATCCCAAAATTTAAGCAAAATATCAACACGAATTTTCTTCTTCCTTTTCTTCTTCATAATCAAAACTTTGCAACTATTGAATCAATCAATCTTTGTGATTAGTACTTAAAAGTATATTTTTAACAAGGTTTTATATCATCATTTTGCACTTGAAGTATCAATAACTCCTTAACTAAATCATGTTTTATAATAACAAACCTAATAATATAAGATACCTTTAATTTATGGTAAATGTTCATCTTAAATGCAGGCCTATCACATAAATAAAAGGATTGATTGATGAGTTGAAGTATTGAAATTAAAAGGACAAAGAGAGGGCCAAACTTAGAAAATAAATGTTGGTGCAGTCCAAACTAGAACACTGTTCGGTAATTAGATCATATCTCGGGTTCTAGATGTCCAAATGACCTTAAATTTTTGGACAAATTCGGTAAGACATAGGCCTACAACTTTCATGTAGAGTCCAAGATTTAAAAAGGCTATTTTCAAGTTCAAATTATAGCAACAACAGAGAAGTTCGAATCTGTCCTGCAGCCCAGACACTGTTTAGTGTTCAACCCATATCTCGAGTTCTAGAAGTCCAAATAGCCTCAAATGTTTTTTTCCTGGAAAGATAAGACAATTTCCTAGAACTTTCATGTGTACAGGTGGTTCCAGTTCTGATTCTAGTAATGACGTTTTATTCAGACAAGAAGATAAAGATTTTCACCAAGTTAAGAGTTGGCCACCCACTCAAGAATTAGTCATCAAATCAATAGTTTCAAATTTTGGCCTATAAAAGGAGGCATTTGCCATGCATTTATGGGCTTGGTTATTCAAATTAAGAACTTGCTCTTGCTCTCTCTCTTTATATATATATTTTTTGTAATTTTTAAGTTTTGCTTTCATTAATATCTTATTTATGCTTTTCATCTCCTTTCCTTTATGTCAAGATGAAAATGTTACACTAATGGTGTAAGAATAAGTATGGTGTAAACTCAACATGGACCTTAATGTTTAATATTAACATGTCTTATCTTTTTATCTTACTAATTCTTAATACCTTGCTTGTTAAATGGTTAATCTAGATTTGTGTTGTATAACACTTGGTACAACAAATGCTTGGCACTCTCATGGCCCAACCGTATGGTATTACCTATATATGTGCTATGAAAGGAACTTGATTTGTTGTTAACATAAGTTAGCATTATGAATTCCTAACAATATTTAAAAGTTTAATTAATATGATCATGTTAACAATTTATAATGAGCTATTAATGACAAATCATCCGATCAGAACCTCCTTTGTATGTGGTTTCCAGTTGACTAATATAAGTTTATACTATACTTGTTTAAAATACCATTAGTGGATCCTCTAACATTGACATTTTTTTTTATAATTGTTTAATCCTTACATTAATCTTTCATCTCAAAGTTCTCATCAACTTCTTTATTATTATTATTGTTGTTGTTGTTGTTGTTGTATTATTGTTGTCTATAAAATATACAATTAACTTCCCTGTGGTTCGATCCCGGTCTTGTTGAGTTATTTATTACTTTGACACTCTTACACTTGAGAGAAACATCAATTTTTTGATCGTGTCACATGGTCAACAAAGGCTCAGGCTCTAATATCAATAGCAGACAACCAATAGACCATGTCAAAGAAATATATCCAATTTCAAGCGCAATCATATAACCACTATAGGATAGTCTATTGATCTAATCTTCCACGGTGGCTTTTGACATATATCATCATCATTCTCTATTGTTTTCGGTGACGCGTGTAGCAATGAAAGGCATGGTGCAACTACGACAACCCTTTTCTGTTTCTTCTTCTTCTTCATTTTTCTCTATTCTCATCTCTTTTTCTCTTTCCCATCCTTGATTTGCATGTTGGTCCTCTCTAAAATTAAAAGGTTTCCAAAATTTATGTTAAATGTCGAATTTGGTTCTTATTTTTAAAATTGTTAATTGTTAATTGCTATGTTTTGTTTCATTTTTATATATTTTTTTTCAAATTTATCCTTTAATAATGGATTGGTTTAAAATTACGGTCCATTGTTTTTGCTTTCCCTTTTATGGTGTTATCATGGTTTCATGATCTCGGTCATGGGTTTGACGAGTTAATCCGGGTTGACTCGGGTTTTTTTTTCTTGTTTTCTGGTTTAATGTTTTCCTAGTTTTACCCTATAACATTTGGCTTGTTTGAGAATTAGTGATCATGATTCTTTTTAGTTTTTCTTCTATTAAGTTTTTTCATTCACATGACCAAGATTGTGAGGTTTGGCGGACTTACCAGAGTTTAAATATTTTTTAACCTTTTTATTAATTATTTTTTTCATTCATCCTAGTACATTGAGTTTTTTTAATTGAAATTCATGTTTTTTTCTTGGTTTGCATTTCATATGGTTATCATGGTTTCATAATATAAGTTGCGGGTATGACAACCTTCCTCAACTTGGCTTGACTCTCTTTCCCCTTTTTTTTTTAAATTGATTTTTTTTGTTTGGAAATTGAAAAATGTAGTTATTCTCATATTGCTTTCTATTATGTTATTACGGTTGCTTGACCTAGGTCGTGAAGTTTGGTTTTTCTTAGTTGGGTTTATAAGGTCTTTTTTTTTGTTTTTTTTTTATTTTTTTGTTTCATCCTTTTATTTTGTGTTTATGTGGAATTGAGTTTTGTAATTTTTCTTAAAGTTTATCTTATTTTCACAACCTAGATCACATGTTTGGTAAGCTCACTTGAGTACACTTTGATTGTTGTTTTTTCTTTACTCCTTTTAAAATGATTTTGTTTTTTAATTTTATCACTTAAGATTGAGTTGGCTAGGAAATGAGCTTTTTGCGCTTTGCATTTTACTTTTTATTATTTTATCATATTCTTATTACCAGAGTCATTTTAAAAAATATTTTTTTTTTTAATGTTTTTTTCTTTATATTTTTTTTTTGTAATTATTTGATGAACTAAAAATATTTTTAATATGTTTTAAAATTAAAATCCATTTCTTTTTGGGTTTATTATCAAGTCCGACTATGGTGATTTTTTTTATAATACTATCAAATTTTTTTTTTTCAAATTATCACAATCACTTTTTTTTATTCAGCTTATTTGTTCGCATTGAGTTTTTTTTCTTTTCTAGATGTAATTAAATGAAGCGAAGAGGACTTATTGAACCCAATCATGTCTATAATTTGAATCATGGATTTTCCTTTCTACTTTAAAATATGTTGATTATACCCTAAATCTTTTTTAGATATTAAAAAATAGGCTCATCTTGCGGTGAAGTGTAGACCACTGACTTAGTTTTGCTTAGTAAAACTCTTAACACATCAAAAGTAAATTCTCCTTCCATCATATTTTGAGTATTTTTCCTTCCTAATGCCCTTGGCCAAAAGTTTTGGAAAAATAATATAGAACAAAAAAGTTATAAAAAAAAATAACACATTTTAGTCAAAATTATGAATGGTAGTCACATCTTTAACCTAAACAAGTGAATAACAATCGCATCTTTAAATAAAAAAACTTGAATTCCAATCATGTCTTCAATTGAAACATCAAATTAGCCATAAACCCAAACCCTAAATTACCATAACATCAAACCTAAACCCTTAACTACAATAGAAACAAATAAACTTTTAATCTTAAACTACCATAAACAAAAATTTATCTCAAATTAACCTCAAATACAAATCCCAAACCCAAAACTCTTAAATCCATACTCCAAACTCTTAAATACACCCCTCTAAACTCATAACCTAGAACCTTAAACCCTAAAACTATTAAATCCAAACCCCAAACACATAATCCCTAACCTTAAATACAACCCGCAATCCATAATTATTAAACCAAAAATGACCCTAAATACAAACCCATAATCCCTAAACACTACTAATGCTCTTAAAAACACAAATAATCAAAAAAACATAAGGAACAAAAAATGGATGGATATTGTTTGGTTTTAAAAAAACACAAAAACTAAATTAAAATATTATATACATTGATGTGATATTTTAAATTTATTTTTGTTTGTTTATTATAACTTGATCTTTGCAATAACATAACATAACAATGCGACGTATCCATTCACCTATAAATATTGTCACATTTGTTAACATGTAAATGCCTGCTTTGCAATTATAAATAACCTGTTATTGATATCACATGTTCACTTATAAATTTATGACTTTAAATTCTACCTACTTGTCCAAAATAAATTTGAATGTTCATAATATAGAAATATTAAAATCTTACCATGACAAGTCCAAAATAATTATTCACAACTTTAATAAAATACACAAACAAAAAAACACAAAATGCTTAACTAAAAAAAATAACACAAACATAATTATACTTTCTACATATATCCTAGTTTATCTGCGTCTACGATGATGAGTCAATGTTCTGGCATCATTAATAATATGGCTTCCTAATGTTTAAGTTATTTCGTTCTCTGACACAACATCATCTGGACATAATATCTCTCCAAGCATTTCAAGTGTCATGCAACATGAGTCAAACCAACAAGTTGTATAATAATGAGCAAGTGCATTATCTTTGATCCTATAAAGATTAGTAGCGGCCCCTTGACCATCCCATGTCAAATTACCAACCTAATTTTTTTAAAATACAATTATAATCTATAAATAAAACATGATCAGCTTCACATATTAACTTTAAAAAGTTAATAGTACTTGGAAAATTTTGAATCTATTGTGCATATAGCTCATGCTTTATGTTATCACATAAAGGAACTTACATTGGGTTTGGTGTGATAATATACCTTGTTATGCGACAATACGACTTCATGTATTCATTCTTTGAAATAATAGGCTATATCTTTGTAAGAGATCTCATCTCTTTGTGCATCCCATTATGCTATATAATAAAGATGGTGAGTCATCTAATTATAATTATTATATTTGCCTTAACAAGTTATGGCATACAATGCATAGATGGTATATCAATTAAGATGTGTTGTAACAAGATAAATTATCACATTATACTATCCGAGCAATGTAATTTCACAATTTCAAAAATATAAGTAGGACTACTGTTGTCCATAAGTTCGTGTTTATTGTGCATATAGAATGAGCAACTTTAAAGTTATCATCCGAGTATGAATTCTACATAACCTATAACACCATCAATAATGAAATTATTATACATATATTTTATGTAAAAACTAACCAAACTGATAATTACTAATAACAAACTAATAATGGACATACCTAATAATGTTATTGTCTATCCAACTTGTAATGATAAAATGACAAAATATATGTTGAATTATTTTCATAACTCTTGATCCTATAACACCTAAAATTTAAAATTGATAAACTAATTAAATATATTATTTTTAATATAAAGATATGATTATAAATAACATATTACCTGTTTTCTAATGAGAGTTGTAAATTTACTCCCCCAATTATCACAAATGTATTAGTTTTTGGGTCAATTTAAGGATGCTCTCAATGCAAATGATCCCATGGCCATAACTATAAGACAAATAGAATAAAATGCAATCCAATCAGTAACCAACTCAAAACCAAGATACTCATTATGATAACAAAGAAATATAATGTATGTTATAGAATTTGCACAAAAAACAAACATCCTCCAACTTGCCTTGCCTTTTTCATGCTTGCAACATGTAGGCACCTGTACAAACATTCAAGAACGCTTGACCCCTAGCTATACTACAGAATGGCCTTAAAGTTCTTAAATAAAGGAAGATAGAACAATGGCACATATATCCCACCAAGATCAATGAAAAGCATGCTGCCAAACATATGAGGTAAATACGCTCTATCATACTTGCGCATTATAACGCATCGTCATCACATATAACATCAATTGATTCCACAAATCTCTAGTTTGTAAACCTTAATTGTTTTGATGTAATTAGTTGCATAAATAACATCAATTATATAAAAACACCCTTAATTACTTCATTTAAACCATAAATTATTTCAATTATAAAAAATGCCCACTTATCATACAAAACCCTAAACAATAATAAATTAAAACTAAAAAATCTAATAATTTAACAATAATACCCAAAATATTAAGAGAAATATAGTGTTTTTATCTTGATTTATTGATGACTAGGTGGTGGTTCAAGCAATGGCCACGATTGAAAAACTAAAAAAGAAGATTGGGTTGATGTTTTTTTGTTTTTTTTTAAAAAATACTAGAATGATGTACGAAGAAGAGGGGAAGAAAATTTTGGTGTTTTTGGTTGAGGATTGACGGCTGTTTTGGGCAATCTATGGGAAGAACAATTGGGTTTTTGGGTTTTTTTAGGTGAGGGGTGGTGACTGCTAGAGGAAAAAAATAGGATGAAATTATGAATATCATTTTTGTTATATAATTGTAATTCATGATCGCATCTTTAAATAGAGATGCGACTAGTGATCATGTGTTTGGATAAAAACAATCATGTCTTTGTTCAAAATATATTATTTTTCAAATATTTTTTCGGTTAGGGTCATTTTAGCAAAATTGTTTTTAACTATGTTACTATTAAAAGAAATTCCTGTATTCCTTTCTTTTCCGAACAGGGATGGAATGCTTTTCGGTTTTTGAAGGTTTGCATGCAGCCCACAAGCCCATACAGAAAATGGGGCCCAAATTCATTAGGCCAGGATTAGGGATTAGTCTTGCTCGCCACGTAAAATGCAGATTCTTTTTTCTCTTTGGATAGCCCCTCCTCTTCTTATATAATGAGAAGCGGAAGCCAGTCCTAGAAACCAGAGATAAAGACACGCAACTACATATAAATCACCTAACCAGATATAGATAGAGAGAAAGATATTATTGTTGATAAAAAAAAGGGAAAAAAAATGTCAGGAGGTGGACCAATCTCACAGGACTGGGAACCCGTAGTGATCCGCAAGAAAGCTCCCAACGCCGCCGCCAAGAAGGATGAGAAGGCCGTCAACGCCGCCCGCCGCTCCGGTGCCGAGATCGAAACCATAAAAAAATGTACCCCTCCCCTCTTTAATCCTCTCTCGTACTATTTAGATGGTTAATTTAACTCAATCTGCCAATCCAAACATTCTGGTTTTTTTGTATCGTTGATGATGATAGTGAAGTTAGGGTTTGTTTCTTGATACAAAAAATTAAAGAACATTTGATGATTGTCTTGGATCCCTATTTGTATTTGTTATTTTGGAATCTATTGTGATAATAAGCACCATTAGGGTTCGGTTTTTTTTTTTTTTTTTTTTTCTTTTTTAGAGATTATGGTTTAAGTGGTAGTTTTCAACTTTTCTTTTTCAAATTATTATTAACCTGTTATGAATATAAAACAATTAAATGAAAGAAATATGCAACTATATTTCCTAATTTATAAATTTTAAAAACTTTAATCTAGGGGAAAAAGATAAACTATAATATGGCAGCCAGGGAAAAATAATAAACTACCATCATGTTTGTTTGTGTGAACTTAAAATGATTGTATTTTAATCTGACCTGCAGCAACTGCTGGTACGAACAAGGCTGCTTCTAGCAGCACTTCTTTGAACACAAGGAAGCTCGATGAAGAAACAGAGAACCTTGCTCGTGAGTATAGCATATATCTTTTTTTTCTTGCACATCTGCACACATGTGAAAAGTTCTATGCTGGGTAATTGTTTGTATCATTGTTAACATTGTTGTGTTTTGAGTCTTCATGGTTCTGTGTTTATATCACTGTTAACATTGTCGTGTTTGAGTATTCATGATTTTCTGTGTTTTATCTTGCTGTGTATAAGTAATGTTAATTGACTTTACAGTTCTCTATTAAAATTAATCTACTGAATGATGAATCATTGTTAACATTTTTGTGTTTGAGTTTTCATGTTTTTCTGTGTTTATATTATTGTGTTCTAGTCTTCATGGTTTTCTGTGTTTATCTTGTTGTGTATAAGTAATGTTAATTGACTGTACAGCTCTCTATTAAAAATAATCCACTGATTGATGACTTTTGAGGATCTTGAGGTTTGTTTGCTGATGAAACTTTGTGTTGTCATCGGCTTGCTCTGACTTAAAATAAAGGTAGCCTTATATATCATCTAGAGATAAGCTTTTCCTTTTTGATCTTTAGCTGAAGAGAGTTCCTAAAGGAATCTGTATAAAGATGCCTCTTTCTTGTCATCATTTTAGAATTTGACTCTTCATGGTGAAAATCCTGTATTTCAGGCTTTTTAAATCATCATGGGAATTAAAATATGAGGAACAATTGTTTAAAATTAATTGTGTTTTTTTTTTATGATTCTATGTACCGAGTAAGTAGCACACATCTTACTTCTAGATGCAACTTGCTCAGTTGAACTTCACACTCATTTCTTTGATCATCTTCATGTATAATGTTACACAAAATGATGATTATGTTTCTCCAAATCACCCCACATGAGTTTTTGGTGTTTTAGCATGTTCCTGTACCTCGCTACTTGATTTTAGCACCTCGCTACTTCGTTTTAGCTCTCTCCCAAGTTGCTCTTGTTTTTGTTTGATGATGTGTGATACTTTACCACTGGAAGAAAAAATCTTCCTAAAACCTTCTGGTCTGTTTGTGTTGTTTTCCCACAGATGACCGAGTGCCAACTGAACTGAAGAAAGCACTTATGCAGGGTAGAACGGACAAGAAACTTACCCAGGCTCAACTTGCACAGGTCCCTCTCGCTCTCTCATCCACAATAACTTCAGCTTTTATATCAGTACTCTTATTTTTTTCCTCCCGGTGCAGTTGATCAATGAGAAGCCCCAGATCATTCAGGAGTATGAATCCGGAAAAGCCATTCCTAATCAGCAGATTATAGGCAAGCTGGAGAGGGCTCTTGGTGTGAAGCTGCGGGGAAAGAAGTGAAGTAGGATTTGAAACACAGCAAGGAGCTATAAAGTTGTTTCCCGCTGTCTCTTGAGTCTTAAAATTGGTGGTGTAGATGGACCCTTTCTACCTTTGTCATGGCTCGCATGTAAGAAACAGTCGCTTTGACCCGTGTGATGTCTTTGAATTTAGATCTACCTTTCCGTCCCTGGTTCCTCTTCTGTGTTTTGTGGACCAAAATCTTTTGGATGGTTTAGACTTGCAAGAATTTTCTCCTAAAAACGAAGACCTATTTTGTAAATGACCTTCCACATTGCATAAAGTGATGAGATTGTCTACCTCTAATTTGGAAGTTCTCGGTTGAGGATGTTGGATCAGTGGTTGCACTGATCACAGCATTTAGATTAACAGAAGACATAAAAGCTAGCCTAGCAAATTTAATGAAATCTAAGTGGTTTAGTAGACTTCGAACGTTGTTCTGATATCCATATGTTAGGCTTCCCTTCCGAACCACGAAGTGTGTTTCCTGCTGGCCTTGAACTTGAACTTGTAATTTATATTACAGGGATGATGGAAAGTGGTTTTTATAAAATTTTCTGGGTTTGATGAAAAATATTTTTCAGTTAAAAGATAAATTTAACTTGATTTTAAAGTAAGGTTTTTTTTTTAAATATTTTTTGAAAATTTAGAAATGTTATATTATTATATTAAATTTAATCCTTAAATTTTTTATTGTTATATATGTGTGTGTATATATATATATATATTTTATGAATATATTTTTTTTTAATTTTATTCTTTAGAATTTATTGTTTATATTAACTTTGATCTTCATTTTTATAATTGTTATTTGTTTTTTCCTTATATTTTTTAATTGAAATTTTTTATATATCAAATTTGATCTTCATTCTTATTTATTTTATTTGAAATAATTTATGAAATGATAATTATTATTATTTTAAATTTTATTTATTTTTTAATTATTTATTTGTTAGAATTGATTTCTATTATTTTAATTATTATTTATTTTATTTGAGATAATTTATGAAATTATATTTTTTTTCAATTTCATTTTCATTCGGCTTTTTAATTTGTAAGATTTGTTCCTCGTTATTTTAATAAACTTGAAAAAAATAAAACATCAATAAGTTATTTTCTAACTTATTTTTCATAACATAACTAAATATTATAAAGTGTTTTCCAACTTAATTTTTATTATATTACCAACCATCAAAATATAATTTGCTTTCCTGAAATTTATTTTTTGAAATTCACTTTTTAAAAAGAACTATTTTTCAGTAAATAATCAGGATATATGTTTTGATTACAATACTAAACATGGAAAACCATTATAGATATGTTTTGATTTACTGTTAATTATTATAATGAGTTTGCGATTTTATTCTTAAAAAATCATACAATACTGTCTTCCAAGGATAATATTACAATACTGATTTTGGTGGGTTTTTTTTCCTATTTTTTTAACCGTTAAAGTAAACATTTAGCTTTGTTCTAGGGATGTTTTGGGTTTTTCAATTGTTTTTGCTAGAACATAATGACTCCATTGCCCTTGGTTTTAATTTTTTAATGGCTTTGCTACAAGTGCTTATTTTTCATTCCAAGGTGTTTTTTCCCCGTAATAACTATTTATTTATGGGGCAAAGTGGTATTTCACAAATTAAAAAAATAAAGTTGCTGACGTTTAATTTGCATGCATCAGTCGCTTCGCATCCTCGGGTGACGTGTGTGATTGATTTTGATGATTAAAAAAAATTGTTCTGCCACTTCATTCGATTTGCCTTGGTCTTCTTCTCCTTATTAGGGGAGTGCATCTTACCTCTATTGAGGTGTCGTTGATTTTCCCCCCCCCCCCTCTTTCCTTCCACATGTTTGACCTCAAAATTTGCATACCAACACTTCAAGTTTGTTTTATTTTTTTTAAAATTATTTATTTTATTTTAATTAATTTATAAAATTAGATTTTTTTCAATTTTATCCTTTAATTTCCAACGCTTTTAAATCTGGTCTCTATTTTTTAAAATCAAACAAAACATTAATTCAAGAGGTTTCAAAATTAATCCGATCTCAGTGGAGCCAATATATAGTAACCCAAAAAAATCTTCTGCTTTCTTGTGCAAAGCGCATTGGTCAGGACTAGAGAAAGACCTGCATCCAGCGACTTGAGGTGGTCTACAGAGCTTGCAACTCCTTACAATAGCTGAGGAGAACAGGACTGCAAAACTTTCTCAGGCCAGAACCTTGCGATTTGGCCACCCCTTCCCTTCTGCCTTTCTCGACGTCCTCGGCGGTGCAATTTGACTTTCTAGAGTCATAACTTGGAAACCAGGTCGGTACAGGAAATACTGCAATGGTAGAGCCTATATTTTGACATGGTTTGTGTTAAGATCGCTGGCGTTTGCCTTCTTGACCGTGTGTTAAGACTGAATTTGCCTTCTTGTTCAATTTAGATGGTCCTTTTCGTCGATGAAATATTGCGTCTTTAAAATTATAATTGCGATGATAATTTAAAAAAACATCATAATAATTTATTTTACTTTTTAAAAATTTATTTTTAACATAAATACATCAAAACAATACAAAAACATAAAATAAATTTTATTTTAAACCAAACAATTTTTTTTCAAAAAAAAAAAAAAAAACAAGTTTACACCATATTTCCCAACCCTCTTAATTAAAAGCAATTGAAAGCGCCAAATTCAAAACAGAAGATGTTCACAACATATCTCAAAACCATATCTAACATTAGCAAAACTTTATGAATGTGCACCACTGCTCTCAAGTACATTAGTGAAGATGGCAGAGACCAAATTATTGGAGATGAAAAATTTTAAGCTCTTGTCATTGATACAATAACAGCATTTACATCATTGGCTTCTTCCAGCCAGACCAACATTTGTAGAATGATACCAAAACATACACAGGAATCCATAATTTTAACATCATAATTATTCCATGTAAATTACTCACATGCCAGTTTCGTGCCAAAACTAGTAAGGCACATGGCAAATGCTTGAAAAGCTGAAAGTGGCTGCCTATAATCCATGGTGAAAGTATCATCGCCTACCTTCCCAAACTGGAGGAGGACAGTCTCCTCATCTCCTTTCCCTCCTGGCTGGCTTTGGTCCATAGTTGCAACCAGTTGAAAGTTCTTCACCGATGCTACTGTTACCCGACCATGGAAATTCAAGCACCAACACTGCAAATGCTCATGCCACCTTGGGGCTTTGTTCCGCAAAACTGTAAAACCAGAAGAAGCAGACTCCAGTTGCATCATCTTTGAGTTGTCAACATTTTTTACAATGGTAGTTTCTTCTGACACTGGGCACTTAAGTGAGCAAACCATCCTCCTTGGACCTCTTGACTTCAAGAGGTTAAATTTATACGAGACCTGCCCAACCTCAAAATTGCCCGCGGGGACTTGAGGGCTTATTTGCTTGCTTGCAAATCGCCGGCTAGCTCTGCTACTTGAGGGCTTAGCACCACTGTGTGGTGGCTGGCTGTCATATATTGTAAAGTTGGTACCGAGGAAGTCTGAACTGCAGTATTCAAAGGAGCAATGGAATTATTTTTCATGACTTGTATTATCACTAGCTGTCCCAGAGCCACAACCTTTTCTATTATTCAAGATACTAAGCCTTATTATTTACAAGACACTAAACAAGGTACCCTTCCAATTCAGATCCATATTACTTCTATAATGAAATGCCATGTATTATGAATAATAATAAAAAAAAGAGCTCAACATGTAGAAACAAAACCTTAAAACTTGATCATCCAAACACTGGCATTTATGTGAATGCAAAGCATGAACATGAGAACAAACAATGCTATCTGGATTCTTAGCAACTGTGCAAATGGTTCCTAAACTCCCAGGCACAAATTGATGGGTAGGCAGTAACTATATCCATTAAAAGCATTATTTTGGAAACAACCAATCAAGACTTCTGTTGATACAAAAATACCCTACCTTAACTTGCCAACATAAGCATTACTTCCTTGGGATAAGTCATCAGCATCAAGCGAGATAATATACTCTGTGTGAACACCATGCCTATACCTCCGCGCTGCCAGGAGAAACTTCCCCTTATCCGTAAACGCTAGATAGAAAAACAAAAGAGAATCTCAGATGAGACAATGCTCAATTGTTTACATTATGCCAGTCAAATGACAAGACAAATAATCTAGTGATGACCAGGAAATGAAAATAGAAAGTAAAACTAGAACATAATTTGCATCTCAATTTTTACAAACTTCAGAGCACACTGCATACCAAGTCAAGCCATTCATTATAAACTTGATTGTTCAGTATTGCCTACATACATCTCGAATTTTCTCCCTTTTCAAACATGGCTTACAACATCCTTACCAAAAGCAAGGACGATGTGAGCCACTGCTATAAAAGAAAAAAAATTGAAACCATTACCATAAAAGAAGTTTGAATACAATTCTAATTTTCTCTAACCAAACATTTTCATAATTTACTTTCCATGTGCACTTCAGAAACCAGTACCTGACAGTACATTTATGATCCTTTTTTAATTTTATATCTTGCTTGAGCACCAACTCTTTGTGGTGCAAGTACCAGAATTTTTCTTATAGAGAAACAATGAAATTGCAAATATAAACCTCATAGTTGTTGATTGATACAATATCTAAGCAAGTCCTTGCGCTCAACAGTTTCTACTTTGATAGATTATATCACGCACTGACCCTTAAAAAGTCCACAACTTGCCCAGATTGCTACTTCCCATCACATGATGATCAACACACGAAGGAATATTTAATGTTAAACTCCCTGAGTATAAAACTTGAATTAATGGAGGAAGTAAATGTATAATTTGTTTATTCGATATAACATTTTGACAACCAGATTTATACATGCAATGAAAACTCATCCCAGAGCCATGTGCTAATAGAGTTTTAGAAAATTATATGATTCTATAATTACCATGTCTGCAGAAGAAATGTTGGACCCGCTCAATTACAAATTTACGCTGAACCATTGACCATCACAAGGCACCAGTCATAACCCATAAACAATTGAAGAAACCAAAAACATTTTCACCACTCATAGTTCACCAAATTCAAAAGCTTTTTACCTTTTCTTTTTAACTTTTCTTTTTTTTTAAAAAATTAATTTTACATTACGTGCTAGTCAATATATAGGTGAGACACCTAAATCAAACAAATTTCATCTATTGAAAAGAATGCACAATATCAAAAGGACCGAGTCAAGTTGATTTGAACAAGTATTGGGCCACCACTCAATAATATCTACATAGACAAAAGTCAAAGTATAGGCTGACAAAATGAACCATGTCTCTTTCATCTTTGGTACTAGCAAGTCACATGTCATCAATTTACACAAAAACTAATTAGCTCCAAAACTAGCACATAGAAAAATCCTCTGTGCATCTTCATAATTTGCAAACACACGTCTACCAATTATTTACTTACATGGAGTAAGTGCAAGATATAGGGAAAATGTTGAAGTCTTCTTATTCCGTTTTATAAGACATTGATGGGGTAAGTCGCGTGGACCCGGCTGCATTTACAATGAAAAGAAAAAGAATCATCAATTCCAAAACTTCAAACATGTTTGACCAACAATGGCAGCAAGGCAGTGAGTCACACAACACGGATCAGCACGCTGAATAGAGAATCCAAAAGTGACTAAATTACCATAAAAACGTTTTGCACAGAAATGACAAATGGAAAGAAAATAACAGAACAAAAAACAGCAACGTAATTTAAGATACGGCTTCAATTATTCTCCAGGAATCACATCTTCAAAACCAAGTCACGTCTCAGCTCAGCAAGTTATACGAATAGATCTTAATTCTAAATTTACAAGTTGGTAACCCATGCCTTGTCTAATACCATATGTACTCTAACAAAAAATGGAAAACATGTTCTAAAATCGAGAAGAATATCTCCAAAATCTTAGGCAAAAGAACGATCCCATCAACATATAAAAACACCATGTCCCAGATGCAGACCCAACCAAAGTGGAATCTGAGAAGGAGTGTTTGATGAAAATGTCCATAATTTTCTAAAGAAGTTACTGTTTCCAATTTCTGAGATTCAAACCCAAAAGCAGGCCTTGAACCTACAACTTTCACCATTTCCCTAACACCTCATAATTCTCTGAACATGGATGAATATTCTAAAAGTCTAAAGATGCAATTGTGAGAGAAGAGAAATTGGAAAATCAATTCTTGAAACCCAAAATACAAACCTTTATATTAAAGCTATTTGCCTTCTAAAGTTTAAATTTTAAACAACTCTATTCTCCTTCATTGATTATTCCTAAATCTTTGGTTTTTCCTTTTCCACTAAAAGAAATTAATGCAATTTAAAACAAATTAAAAGAATAATTAAGGTAAATTATCTAGTAAAATTCAAGCAAAAGCACAAAATCTTAATCCCTAGATCCACAGTAACTTGAATCAATATAATTAAATAAAACCCAATCAGAATGACAGAATATTCCTTCACAAAATATTTATAAAAATTCAATAGAACCCCCTTAGATTCACCATAATAAAATAAAAAATCAGACCTGTTTAAGGCAAGAAGGGAAAGTGATTTTTCCAGAACTTCCATTATTGTTGTTGTTGATAGGAAGAGACTTGACGATGTCTTTGGTAACTTCTCTCCATTTCTTACAAACACAAGCACATGCGACGACGTTTTGTCTCTGTGGCCACCGATCCTCACTCTCTTCAACTCGTTTTATTATTTCTCCTAATAACTCAGGCAACATACTCCCCCACCCATCCGACTCACCCCCCGACTCACCAACGAGTCGCCCCGATTCCACTCCATTTCGTTCGTTTCTGTTCTGGTTATTGAACGATCTTGAGAACCTTCGCGATAAAAACGATCTTCTCAGCGACATTAGAAGGCAGGCAGACGGAGAGAAAGAAAGAGAAGAAAGCAAACTGTTTTTTTTCTCTCTTTTCTTTTCTCTTTTTTTTTTTTTTTTCCTGAGTGTTTTTGTCTTAAAAGTTAAAACTAAAGAAAAAAAAAACACGGGAGGCCGTTTCTCTCTCTCTCTTTTTTCTTAAATTTATTTTGGCTGGAAATGGAAACGGTTTATAAACTGGTGTGGCTGTATGATGTTAACTTAGACAGACGAATGGTAGACCTGACTTTGAACAGGTGGCGTGAGGATATTAATTGAGGGGAGACGAGGACGTGAGAGTAGTGTGATTGGAAGGTGAAAGTCAAGAGACGGTGCTGCTGGAGGTAGGAGATTTTTTTGACTGGGTCTGCTAAGAAACAATACAGCGCAAAACTGTGTGTTTTATGGTGTTTGCATCCGCTTAGCCATCCTGCTTTTATTTAAATCTATTTTTATTTTTATTGATTTTTTTTTATTTATATAGAAGCTGCAATGAGATTATAATTATTTTAGTTTTTAGCCAAGTTCTTTTGTCTAAATGGGGAGATCCGGATTAAACCGAAAGAAAAGCGATGATATATGCGGACAATAATCCACGTAATCTATACGATAAGTTTGCATTGTGATGAAGTGGCTAAGTCTGCCCTGTGGTGTTCAAAATTGTCCTCCGAATTTTGCCTAACAAAAAAGTTAGTGTCAAGACAAACTTGGATTAGTTTTCAAATTTTAAATCGTCTGAATAAATAATTTCCACTTCAAACCATTGTGTTTATTCTTGATATTTCTATGAGATCGAAGGAGAGCAAACTGTTAATATTGTCAAATGAGTTATCCTGTGTATAAAGAATCTTTTTATACGAACACTGTTTTTCAAAAAATGTGTGTGTGTCTATATATATATATATATATATATATATATATATATATATCGCTATTGAGAAAGATAGATGACATTTAATTTTTTTGTTATTTAGAAACAGATATCGTAAAATAAATTGGGAATATTTTGATGAAATAGCATAGTGTTTATATATCATAATTAAGAAAGACAATATTCATTCTTTTTGTTATTCAAAAACACAAAATTATAAAAAACAAATACGAAATAGGCTAGTACAACTTATGATAAGGAAAGAGAATAAGAAAAAAAAGAAGAAAAAACCGACCTTGAAGATACATCAAAGCTCCAATTATGATATCACGATAAGATGAATTCAATGACATCAAGAAAAGTCACTAACAATAATAAGAGTGGGCATCATTTGTTGTCCAAAGTTGGCAGGTAACTCATTTATCTTTAGCGACAAGTGTGGTCTACTCCAATTACTATTAGTAACCTTCCTTGATATTTTTGAATTCGTCTTGTCAAGATCTTTATAAAGGTATTGGTGCTGTTATAATTTAAGCTTTAGTGTGCTTCTAGGGTATTTTTTTTCCTCGACCTTGAAGCCACATCAAAGCTCCAATTATGATATCGTTGAAAAAATATGACGAGAAAAATTCAATGACATCAAAGAAAGTCACTAACAGTGACCAGAGCGGGCATCATTTGTTGTCCAAAATTGGCAGGTGACTCATTTATCTTTGGCGACAAGCGTGGTCTACTCCAATCACTATTTGTAACCTTCCTTGATGTCTTTGGATTTGTCTTGTCGAGATTTTTATAAAAGTATTGGTGCTGTTATAATTTGAGCTTTAGTGTGCTTTTAGGGTATTTTTTTTTCCTTTTTTTTTTTTTCTCTATCTCTTTTTCCCCTCATTATAAATGCTCACTTAACTTTGGGTGGCAAGTGTGGCCTGATTTGGTCACTGTTGATGACATTTCTTGGTGTTATTGAATTCAACTCATCGATATCTTTTTTATGATATCGGTTGTATTGTAATCAAAGTTCTAATGTGCCCCTGACATCTCTTTCTTTTTTTTCTTTCTTTCTTTATTTCTTTCTTTTTCTCCTTGTTGTAATTTGTACAAGTTCATTTCACAATTTCTTTATGTTCCGCATTTATAAATAATGACAAGTTTGAATATATTAATTAGTCATTAAATATTAGATTATATTATACAAATAGAAATTGGGAAAAGTTTTGTTTTTTGAATTAATTAGATTTTTATAATTTCTTGAAACTATTTAATTGGTTATTGTAGTATAAAAATTAATTAAATGATGCCTTCATTAGTCTTTTGCTCATACATTTTATGTGGTAAATATATTGATTAATATATTTTAATAATTTTTTTGAAAGAAAAAACAATTATATTTTAAAATTTTGAGCATATAATTAATTATTAATTTCATTGTACATATATATTAGGTTGTGTATTTTGTTATAGTTTTTTTTTAGCAAAATAAAAAATAAATCTTGTTTAGCAATTCAAATATCTAATCACATAAAATAAAAAAAAAATATTTTAAACTTCTTTGTCCTTATATATTTACATCTTCTCTTATATTTTATTTTTTGTATCATAAAAAAAATATTCCACGAATCACCATAAGAAAAAAAATATTTTTTTAAAAAATAAATCATAAAATAAAAAACTTGAAAACCCTTTAAAAAATTAAAAAAATCGTATAAATAAAAAAAAATTATGGAGAAAAGAGAATGACTGGGTGCGTGGGCCATCTAGGTGCACGAGCCTTTTAGCCAAGGCTGGTGTGCCTGGGTCATTTTAATTTTTTTTTTTCTTTTCTAAAGGGGCAAACTGCTTGTCATTGGATCCTAATTTATTTATTTTTTTAAAAATAAAAAGATGATATGTCATCTGGTTTTCTAGAATCCAACCATGATTATGGTGACCGAACATTTGGTTTTGATTTTTGTTTTTGTCTAAAAACTCATTTTCAACCTATTTTCACTTATAAACACTTTCAATACCTTCAGAAAACCATTTATCAACCCAAAAACTCTCCAATATGGCTAAAAAACACAAAATCAAACCTGAAAATAAGTTTTCCTCTCTCTCTCTCTCTCTCATGACCCGATTTGTTTTTCTAAGCAATATTAATGTTTGAAATAACCACCATCAACCTCTCCTCATTGAATGAAATATGTTGTCATCAAGATCGATGATTCTTTATATAGGTGGCAACTAATTATTCTCTCTCTCTTCTATCAAAATCTGATGACTTTCTCTCTCCTTTCTCATTTATAATAACCAAAATGTAAAAGAAATGAATATTTATATCCAATTTGAAATTACAAAAATTATAAGGAATACAAAGGTAAGGAAAGAAAAATATGAAGACAAATAAGATCATTCCCCCGTAATTTAATATTGGCCATGATGATGTGGAATTGTCTCTTATATTGTTAACTTGATAAATAGGCATTAACATATTAAAAGCCTAAAACAACTAAAATAATAAAATAAAACTTAACCCAAATAACCCTTAAATAATATAGGCTCTATGATAAACTAAAAGATAAATAAATAATAGCCCAACTAATTAAAACAAACCTATAATCAAATTTCATGATTTGTTGGTAGAATTAAAGCTCAACTTAAAACGAATAGTTCTCCTCATTCTTGATAAATTATAATGTATACCGTATGTTAGTGGAAATGAGTGGATATGTACTTTTCAATGCAACTAAAATTTGCATTAAAATTCATTATGTAGCTTAAATTATGGCCAAAACAATAGCCAAAAGTCAAAATTAGCATATTTAAATATTTTTATTCCAATATTTTTGTAATGTCTGGAAACTAAACTACAAGCCCTTCTTGAATGTGAATAAAATTAATTAAAAATTATTCTTCATTCTTTGATATCCTCTCAAAGTTCATCTTAACTCATGTATCTTAAAAAAAAAACACATTAATTGCCAAATTGAACCTCTTTGCTTATGTTATGTATACAAGACACATAAAATAAGACTAAGGCAACAACACATAATGAAAATATCATTTTTTTCAAATTTTACTATTTAAATATAAATAATAGATTGATAAATTAAATAACATATTTATTTTTTAAAAAAAACAATCATATAAAAATATAATTAACTAAGGATGAAAATAAAACATACATACAAATACAAACATACATAAATAAGTTTGCATTCTCTACAAGAAGAGGGGATGTTTTCCATTTCCATACGTGCACCATGGAAAAATTGTGATAGCATATATTAAGATAGTCTATATTAACATATATTAAGATAATGAGTCTATTTTTTTAGAAAACCTCCTTAGTGTGTGTTTAATATTGTGATAGCTTTTGTGGTTGCGATTTCAAAAAAAGAGGTTTAATAAAATCATTTTTAATTGGTGCTAATTGAATTAAAATATGTGTTTATTTAAAAATTTTGTTGATAATAAAATGACTAAAAAAGATATGTAGTAATTTAAAAATTCAAATTATATATATATATATATAAAATTATGATTATTAATATATAATAAATATAGCAAAACAAAATCAAAGTCCTAGTTTAACAAAAAACAAATTTACTACCTTAGTCATTGATTCTCGTTGATTGTTTGTCCTGTTGATTTAAAAGTGTGTTTATTTTTAAAAAAAATCCAATTGTATTCTTTGATAATTTTAAATTCTTATAGAAAAAACCAATTAAAAGAGATAGGTATAAAATTAAGATGTTTTAATAAGGCAATGGTTGATAAGAGTTAAGGGATTAAATTATGTATTTTCAAATATGAAGTATTAAATTATAATTATTTTTAATATAGGGACTAAACAATAATTTATTATTTATAAAGGTTGTTGTCTTGTCCGATACCTGGTTGCTCTTTTCTTCTAAAATAAATTTAGCTCCTCTAAAAAATATCAACGAACCCAATAAAAACTAGAGAGATAGAGACCGTTTTAGAATTCAAGAATGGCTTCCATTTCTTTATTTATAAAGGTTGTTGTCCCAAGCTTTTTTTGGCTAAAGCTATCTCTTATTATGCCATTAACCACTGTCGTGATTGTTGGTTATGGTTATATGTTACAATATACTTTGCTTCACTTGCCAGTTATGATACTGTCAAGGTTGATGGTTTCTTTCTTCTTGTTTTTTAAATTATATTATGATAGAAATTTTAATTTTTTTTATATATTTTTATTGTGTATTTTTAAGGAGAAATGTGTATTTACTTAATGGTCCCAACAAACTTCAAAGTGGAAACTTGTGAAATGATCTTATATAACGGCAAGAGAGTGAGGTTATTTTGGTCATGAGGGTAGCAAATTCAATGGCAATAAAAATTGGCTCAACAAAAAGCAAAGGAGGAGTGAACAAAAAAGTATTCAAAAGTAGCTTCTAAGAAACTGAGGTCTTACCTTATTTATTGGTGGGACTCAGGAACATAACATAACTTGCGTTTCCAAATGGGCTAGAATTGTGGTTGGGTATCAAAAGCAGAAGCAATTACACCACCAAACAGGTTTTTAATCCTTAGAAAGTTTAAATAAATTTATAGCTCTAATAAAAAACTATATTATTTTATTTTTATGTGTAGAAAATTCAATATATGAACACTTACGCGAGTCAGAGCCCGTTGCTCTGTAAAATGAAAAAATATCTTTGTTTATTTTATAAGACAAATCAAATATTAGAAATTTGAAAGGTATATATGTGGGTAACGTAGTAACCACTATAAAAACAAGAATGTTTTATTTTTTTGGTTCATAAATTGATAAACCTAAATTTAAAGGACCTAAAAAACTTGAAGATAAAAAAAAATTCATGGTCTCAGGCAACATGCATGGACCCAACACCATGAGTATAGCCAAGGGAAGAGTTTAACTCCCTTAGACTCAGCTAAGAAAAGGACTCGGCTACCTTTTATATCACACTCCCTACACCTCCAGGTGTATAAAAAATCTTTTAAGGGCCTATCATTTTTCCATCGCATTAATGTAATCTAGCCACTCATCTCCACTAAAGGATAATACTTGTAGATTATAAATATCCCATGAACCCTTCAAGATCCAGGTTTATAATATTTTCATTATTAACATTTTTAGCACATATATGTTTAGAGTCTATCTCTTTAAAATATCATTGTACTTTCCCTCTAAAAAGATACTTAAACATATGAGAGACTCTAAATCTACCAAAGGAAACTTTTTACAGGTATCACCCACCAGTCATATTGGCTTATTAAGCATCAAGCATCATGCACCAGCCACATTAGCGACGGAGAATTAATTAGATTGCTAGAATAAAAAGATTAATGAATTATCCAACATATTAATCTTGCTTCATAGCTATTTGGATTTTTTTAGGACCTTATCATTGACATCGTCTATAGGAAGCTTATCAAAAAGCCATTAATTTCTAAAACTTGTTTTGACATTTTCAGATCATTCCATGACACACAACCAAGACAAACCTAAGCTAGGATATAAGATTGATTTACCCGCTACCATGGATACTTTTACCAACTAGACACTCAATAACTCACTAGTCAATTGCAACTCCTTACTCAGGCCATATTGGCAATCCAATGGTAAAATTATACCTTATCACCCCAACAAGTCCTGACACTTAGCGTCACGACCACCAACAACATTAGACACTCGTAGATGATAACACTACCCAAATGAGACTAGACAGAATGACATTGATGAGATTCTCTTAAGAGGCCACTCGTGCCATTATGATACCCATGTATAAAGCTGACACTCCGAATGCACTCCTTCTAGCTGTCGTGAGATGGACACCAATTATTTTAACCATCATTTCATGCCAAACTCCCTGAGTTTTCAAGAGCTTAACGTAAAAAGAACTAAGAGATGGTTTGAACATAAGCATATATAGGAGAACGACAACAACTATAACAGATCTAACTATACGATTTGATCAACGTTAAAAGATCCCAACACGTGTTCTTAATTTGAGGATAATTTTTTTTTTTGTAAAGAATTCTACCAAGATTTCAGCAAAATTTTGTTTGTATTTATGACATCCAAAGTTATCGACTACTATCAATTTAATCAATCAACCCATCATCACAAGGTTCCATAATTTCAGACCTTATTTCAATCATCAATATTCAACACCTCATACAATCCACACACACACACACACACACACACACACACACACACACATATAGTTCAATATGAACATAACCCATAATTTTTTTTCATACTTGATTTGTTCTAATGCTTATTTGGTACTTCTGATAAATCTATTCTATAAGCATTTAGATTGCTTTTTTTGCCTGATTTCCAACTGGGGTTTACAACAGTCCACATCAATGGAGGGGTTTTCCCTTGTCCAGGTTAATATTGAACACTCGATTTTATAAGGACTATATTTCTATAAAAATGAGTATGAAAAACAATGATGGCCTAGTCGAATTAAGTGAGCATGTACATAATATGTGTGGTAGCTTAGAGTTGGTCCTCTAAGCCAATGAATCAATGTGCAAAATCCTCTCCTCAACCTTCCAAGGGTTCACGTGTGCATGGTATAATAATTTAGAGCCAAGCTCCATTGAAGGGTTTAATGACTTTTGTACCAAGCTAGTGACACGCTTTAGCATTAACATACCCATTAAGAAAAGCTTTACAAAGCTATTTGGAGTTGCCCAACAAGAGGGTGAGTCTACACAAACATATTTAAAAAGGTTCAATGAGAAGATGATCAAGATAGAAGAATTGCTTGAGTGAGTAGCCTTAGAGGCCTTGATAAGAAAGGCAAGAGAACATGTCACATAGAGAAAACTTTATGCCTTAGTAGATAAAAGCTTGCTCAAGGTGAACCAAGTTATGAAAAATCACATATGGATGGAAAAGGCTAGTTTGGTATGACATGGACCTCCTAGTTTTTATAAGAACAACCAACATGAAGGACCTTCTAAACAAAATTATTCTCCTAGTAGAAATGAAAGATCAAGGAAGAACCATAAAGGATTAACCCATGAGTATTTGGTATATCCTAAGGATTTATAACTTCATTGAATCAAAATAGGATCATCTATTTAAAGCTATCAAGATAGTTAAAGCAAACATCATGATGCCACCTTCAAGACATGTTCCTTTTAAGAACCTCCCTCATATCTATTATTTAGATCACCTCATGATGAATAATCCTTAATAGGAATGTAAGTTTATTTTTAAAATAAAAATAATTTCTCCGAGATATATTTCCTAGGAAATTATTGACTTGATCTTCTTAGGGCAATAACCCTATAATTTGAATGGAATGTATTGACCTGGTCTCTATAGTGCAATAACACTACTCTCCATGAAGGGGATTGACTTATTCTTCTTAGGGCAATTTCCAACCAGTCCAATATTGAAGAATAAAGTAAAAAGATAAATCAATTAGAAAAAACAACCCAAACAAACAACTCGAGTTAAACTGTTAAACCTGCAACTTTAATTATGAGATCGAGATAAATTCATTGATAACAAATAAAAAAAGATATGAAGCCCCACTTCCAACATATCTAGTATCAAAGGTTGAAATTGAGAGAGAAAAAAAACTAAATTCATGTAATTGGTATATAACCTAACAAAAAAATTTTAAAAAGTATCTCAAAATAACCTAATATTGAAGAGGATGAATTGAAAAAAAATTAAACAAAAAAAATAATTCTTAAAGGGTTATATTAAAAAAAAAAAGGAAAAAAACACAAAATATTATTACAATAAATAGTGTTTAGACATATTATTTAGTGTTGTATTAATATTAGCTAACGTAAACCTTTAATTACATCAAATAACACTCTATTCGTTTTATGATATTATGACAGACAATTAAGGATTTATGAATTGATGTTTACATGGACAAAGCTAGCTAGGAATTTAAAATTAACGAGATAAAAAAGATATTGAGGCGTCAAAATAGTTTACGCACACAAAAAAAATATACATAAAAATTATGAATTATGGGCTAAAATGTAGTATTTTTATTTAAAAGGAATCATTATAGATAAACTATTAAAACCTACTTGAAATAACCAACAAACTTCAGGGATCATTTTGAACTTAATTTGAGAGGATCGTGGCTCCTCCTTACACCCCTAGGTTTGCCCTCGTACGTGGCTGTATAAGATATTCATTTTCTTAAATTAGCATCTAATTATTCTTGAATATATTAGAGAGAAAAGAGGAAATAAATCTTTAAAATAATTAATTTATATATATAAAAATAAGTCTCCTATGACATGAAAGCTGGCTCTAGATGCCCGATCTTTGAACAATAACAAGGCTTTCTTTGAAAAGTCCCAAACCAATTACATCGTGCGATAGTTGAATTTGTGGGGTAGCTACGCACGTATGTTTTTTTGTTGATTCAAATTATATGAAGTTAATTTCATACTAAGATTTCGTTCGATGTAAATCAACTTTTAATAGTGATTTATTGTCATTTAATAAATGATTGTATTACATGGAGACAAGTTGCCGATGGAAAATTTTCATGTCGAGAAGTGCCTGGAATCTAGTGAGAAAGAAGGAAATAATGTTGCCTGACATCCTAAGTTTATTCGAGTATCATTGCATATTCCTAGATGCGGTAGCTTTATTGTTTGGCTCTCTGTGTTGAATATATTATCCATAAAGTTAGACAACTGTTTTAGAAATTGAGAGTTATCAGATTTTAAATTTATTTTATTAAAATTATTTATTTAAGATTTATAAAGTTTAGATCATTAAAACTTATATTATTTTTAATTTAAAGACTTACGATATTAATTGAGATACGTACATACCGCCCGAATATTCATATTCAAAAAATAAAAAACAACTGCAAGGGGGAAGAAATTAATATTGATATAACCTGCTCTCTATGTGAACAAGCTCTAAAAGACAGCGATCGATCGCCTATTCTTCTCTCACAGCTTCACCAAAAACATATGGCAGTGTATTTTGAAGAAAATGTGGGATTCATGAGCAGGTTGAAGATTGACATGGAGGGTTGGGTTGGGCTATTTCTTTTTTACAAAAGAAATGTTTTCTTTCTATTTTGTTAAGAATTTCTTGGTGCTCTTATATCTATCAAATTTTGAAGGAGAGGAACAGGAGAGTGCGTGGCTGGATGGGGCAATTGGTAGTGTCTTAATTTGTTGATAGAATTTTGCAAGAAGTTATGTAAATCCCACATAAATAGTTTGCTTCTTTTTTTTTTTTTTTTTTTTTTTTTTTTTTAACTTTGGTGTTTGTATATTATGCAAATTAACCTTGTAAGCAATTTGCTTAACTTGATTTTGATCCATGAAAAATCCATTCATTAAATGAAATAATTTACAGCGTAAGCAGTGTTCAGAATAATGAAAACATAAATTACAAGTTTAAATAGTGTCTAGAATCTTGAAAGCTTGACAAATCTTCAAGTTAAAGAAAGGTTAAAAAAATCATTTCTAAGTTATTTATTAGATGAAATTTTAATATATGATTTATATAATTTTTTAATATATATTTTTTAATAATTTTTTTTAATTTAAGATTTGTATAAATTTATATTATTTTATATTTAATTTTTATCAAATAAAATAATAATAGTAAAATTCAAACTTTTAAATATTGTTGCTTTCCAATGATAATATTGGCCACCATTTTGTTTGGTCAATAATGAATTATTATTATTATTATTAGTCTCTCTTGGTATATGACACGCTGCCATTCCAAGAAACGCAAAGTGTCACCATGCATGTTGCATACACTTGCAAGCAGCCACGTGCTTTCGTTAGGTTGTCGATTTGTGGGGGGAACCAAACTCTTTTACGGATATTTTACTATTCTAACATAATTTTATTAAAATTTTTAAAAATATTATAAGTTAAAAAAATTAAAAAATAATACAATTTAAATACTACCGTGATTATTATTCATAAAATTCACGTAAATTAATTTACATGTTAAAAAATCACAGTTTAAAATTTTATAAAGATTTAATATTCAATAACAAAAAAAATCACCAAGAAAAACTAATAAACTTTATATTAAAAAATCTGAACAATAACATTATAACAGCACATTAAAAAATCACTAAATTAATTCTAAATAAAATCCTTAAACTAAGACAACTCCAATCAATTAAGAGTGAGATTTGATTTACCTGTGGTCCAGTTTTAAGTGTTATAGTTGTTAATATAATATTACATAATTATTAATTTAAAAAATTTTAAAATTAATTAAAATACATATAATCTATTTATATATCCATAATAATAATAATAAAATAATAATTCGAAATCCTTTTTCTCTAGCTTCGATTCGACAAGCAGGACTGGAGTGGCAGACATGCTCCTTACTAAAACTTAATAAAGCTGATTCGACATTTGATTAGAGATCAGGACAGAAATAGATTAATGGCACTTCCAAAAAGTAATTAATTCTTTCTTTTTTGAAAAATAAAAATAAAAATAAAATAAAAGAAAAAACCCTTATTCGTCTAATTAGACAATTATGTTTGTCAAAATAGCATGTGCTTGATATGGTTTGTTTTTTAAATAATAAATATGAATCAATTAGTTAATTAATTTCAATTAGCTCGTTATTAAAACAAAAGCCAATTAATTACTTTACATTATATGACAAAACATACATTCAAGGTTCAATTTCGATTGTTAGTGCAAGATTTAAGAGGTTATCATTTGACTAAACAAAATCAACAAAAGCCAATCTCTCAAACATCTAGGTAAAACCCACATTCAATTAAGGTTGACGACCACCTGTTTTTGGAGATTCCTACATTACAAAACGTAAACAAACACATTGGACATCTTCTAGCACATAAAATTGTGGGTGAAGTACCAAAAACTTCTAGTATATTCGACATCTTCTAGCACATAAAACTGTTTTTGGAGATTCCTACAGTCCAAAACGTAAGCAAACACACCCAAATCTTGATTGTTACGGCATCAAGCACCTTGACATGGGCGGTGATCAAGCTTCCTCCCCCACCCGTAGACTCCAAACTGCAATTCACCAGCAGCAGCCAAGAATTCCACTGCTTGCTGCGTGGTCAATAATTCAACAACCCTCCTGATTGTTCTAAGCCTTAGGTCATCTGCCTTCTTCACAACACTCACCAGCCGTCCGACCTTGTCACCAAGATCTGTGAATGACCCCAACATTACCTCATTTGCACTATCTTGCCACTCTGATAGCTCACCTGTTATCGCATTCTCTTCTTTCACTGTCTCACATTGTAACTCACTGACTCTCCTGTTTTTAGCATGAAATTATTTATTTAGAATTATAACTGAATTTTTCTTTACATGTATTTACCAAGTCACAAACAATTATTAAAGAAAAAAAAAAGTAAGTAAATACCAAGAATATACATAAAATGTGAAAATTCAAAACCTGAATTGATTAGGTGATAGATCACCAAGATCTCCAGTACTTCGGCCCTTTAAAATATCAGCAATATGAAACTCAAAAAGAATACTAGACTCAGTGTAGACAAGGTGAAACAAGGTGGTGGGTCGCCACCCGGCAATCCAGTGAAGCGACCTCTCGAAGCAGGAGGCCCAAGGGGCTGTGAAGACTGACAAAACGTCACTCTCTATGGCCATAGATTTCACCCTGTAGAACTCGGCATAGTGGCTTACGATCTTCTGGGCTAGGCTGCTAAGATGGCTTCTATCATCTTGGCTGCTTGGTGGTTTGGGGGCTGTCCTCAATTGTTCCAGAAGTTGATTGAGATGGTCGAACCAGGTATCATAGAACCTGGTAAAGCTGCTGGTGCTGCTCATTTTTGTTGGTTAAGTTGAAAGGGGGCGTTTTCTTCTTGTGGGTTTCTCGTTCTGTTTGGGAGAAAGAGAGATTTTGGGTTTGGCTTGGCTTCAATGGATCATGAATGCATGATAAATGAAAGGGTTACTACTTGCTAGACGAGTGGAGGGGGCTATATGACACTTGGAGAAGTTGCATGTTTCTAATAGGATTGATATAAATATTGATACAGGTGCTTAACCACTTCAGACAGCAATGACGCCGCCATACTGTTGACATATACTATAAAATATTGACAGATTCAATCACGCTATTACCCAATTGTATTTTGATTATGTTTTGTTTAGGCTGGATAATTTTTATTATTTTTTTCACTTGTGGTCCGTCATCTTGTTGGTGTTTTCAGACTCCAAAGATAGTTCAAAATGGGGACAGTTTTTCAAGTTACGGAAATTTTATGGTCATTTGATGATGATGCCTTGTAGCTATGGATTTGGTTTTGTGCAAAACCAACCAGCTCTATGCCATGCTATTACCACTAAAATTAGGCGAGCACGAATGATAATGTGTGTCCACACTTGTATATGGTAGGCTCCCAAAGAAGATGAGTATAGCTTTTTCCAAATAAGACGGGATTTGAAATGATCAATGATTCCAATGGAGAGATATTTACTTCAAAAAAACCCATTTAGATCCCTTAATATTAGTGTTAGAGGGACGTGGCACTAGGTCCCAAGTTTAATTATCATGAAGAGCTTTAATCTCCTCATCTATAACAGCTAGCCAGTCTGGATTCTTAGCTGCAGATTTAAAACCATGAGGTGTGGAGAAATAGAGTAAGGCGTAAAGAAGACTGGAAGCTTGCTGGTTAATATAGTTATAAAGGTGTGGCATGAAAACACTTGTTTTGGCACGGGTGACCATCAGGCGAGTGGAAACAATGGCAGAGGGTCTTGGAGCAGCAGGAGGCTGATTTGGTATGAGAGCGAATTGGCTAGTTAAGACAACAAGATTCCATTGTGCTGGGGACTCACATGCGAGAATGGAGTTAATTTGATAAACTTGTATTAGCTCAACATATGAATTAGTAAAAAGATGACAGTTTATAGGCTTGGACTGAGTAATAGGTTTGGATAAAATGTTGTATGGTAATGGGACATAAGGTGGATATATGGTTTATACCTGGCTAGGCTCACTAAAAGTAGAATAATCCAAGATATTTAAGCGTCACTACTAGAAAATCAGCAAAAACCAATGGAATTACCGATAAAAAAATTTTATCGGTAATTTTTACCAACAAAAATAGTTCTGTCTCTAATTCTATTGGTATATACCAACATAAAATACTCGTTGGCGATACGGTCAGTATATACCGACAAAGTATGTCCGTTGGTACATATCGACTGTATCATTGACAAATTATATAGTTTTTTTAGAAAGTTACAATGGTGTGATGATGTGGATTTTTTTCAGATGATTTTACAAATGGAATGACTGAGGGATTCAAATTGAGATCTCCTTACATTGACGTGGCATAATCACCGGCGGACTCACTGACGGGTATACCGACGGAATGTGTCCGTCGGTGATTCCATCAGTAACAGTTGATATATACCCACTCTGTCAACATTCTATTTCTCCTTTTTATTCCCCTTCTTCTTCCCCATCCCACCTCTCCCTCTCAAATTGTAGCTAACCACCCATCCTAACTCTCCCCCTCTTCTCAACACAAGCACTTAAGTTTCTTATACTTTTGTACGTGGTCAACTTCTAGTGCTAGCAACATGCATGAAGGTGGAAATGACAATAGTAATCCTTACATGAATATGGTTATGGATGCAATGAGAATGAGTGAAGGTAATGTCAATGAATATCCAATCGTAGAAGAAGAACCTAATGCAGATGCATCAAGATTTTTTGATATGTTGAAAGATTCTGATGAACCATTATGGGATGGTTGCACGAACCACAATAAAGTATCGACCGTAGCACATGTGTTCACCATTAAGTTAGATCACTGGTTGAGTGAGGCCGATTATGACAAGATTATCGAATGAGCGAGGAACATTTTACCTGAAGGGAACATGTTGAAAGAGAACTTCAAGCATTTTACCTGAAGGGAACATGCTGAAAGAGAACTTCTATGTTGCCAAGTCCATGATGAAATCCTTCGGTTTAGGATACTAGAAAATTAACACGTGCCCTAACTTCTGCATGTTATATACTACCTTAAAAATATTGAGTTGACCGAGTGCATGACATGTGGGCATTCCCGTTACAAACTCAGAACTGGTAGAGGAAAGACTCTTGTGGCATATAAAAAACTTAGATACTTTCCAATCACACCTAGATTGCACAGGCTATTCATGTCACCAAAGACTGTTGAGCACATGATATGGCACGAATCACATCATGCGGTTGGTGGAATGATGGTGCATCCTTCTGACGGCAAAGCATGGAAACATGTTAACAGTGTGCATCATCACTTTTCAGTTGAATCAAGGAACGTGTGTCTTGAGTTGTGTACAGATGGATTCAACCCATTCGGGTCATTTGTTGCTTCTTATTCTTGTTGGCCGGTCATACTGACGGTTTATAACTTGCCACCGAGGATGTGTATGAGGTTGGAGTTCATGTTTTTATCTATGGTCATACCAGGTCTGAGCACTCCGAGGTGGAATATAGATGTTTGTCTTTGACCGTTGATTGATGAGTTAATGCAGTTGTGGTCCTCTGGAGCTTTGACTTGTGATATCTCGAGGAAGCAAAATTTTTTTTATGAGAGTGGCTTTAATGTGGACTATCAATAATTCCCTAGCTTATGTAATGATTTCTGAATGAAGTACACATGTAAAACTAGCATGTCCATACTATATGGAGAACAATAAGGCATTCACACTAACAAATGGGGTAAAACTTCTTTTTTTGACTATCACCGTTGTTTCTTGCCATCAAATCACAAGTACAGAAAAAACATAAAGGATTTCTTTGTTGGTAGAGTTGAAAATGATGTTGCACCCCCGCATCTTTCTAATGAAGAATTGTATGATGTTGTGTCAGAGTACGGTGACATTGTGTTTGGTCTTCATTCAGGTAAGCAAAAGTTTCCTGGTTTTGGTTTGACCTATAATTGGGTGAAGCAAAGTATCTTTTGGAAGCTTCCTTATTGGAAGACCAATCTTCTTCACCATAACCTTGACATCATGCATATTGAAAAGAACGTGTTTGAAAACATTTTCAACACCATCATGGACATGAAGGGGAAGACAAAGGACAACATCAAGGCAAGATTGGATGTAGCATTGTTCTGTAACCATAAAATTATGAAGTTGGTTTGTGATGGGTCATAGGTCACAAAACCAAGAGCAAGCTTCGTGTTAGAGAAAAATGCACAACTGCTAGTCTATAAATGGCTTAAGAGTCTGCGTTTCCCCGATGGACATACCTCGAACATATCAAGGCTAGTTAATACGGAGGAATGTAGATTATATGGAATAGAGAGTCATGACTGCCATGTGTTTATGCAAATACTCATTCCATTATTTTTTCGTGATTTGTTGCCAAAGGGGATATGAGATGCACTCATGAAGATCAGTCATTTCTTCAAAGATATATGCTCCACCAAGTTGAATGTTGATCACATTAAAAGGCTTGAAACGAATATCATCGAGACAATATGCAAACTTGCGATGATATTCCCTCAATTATTTTTTGACTCAATGGAGCATCTACCCGTACATTTACCATTTGAAGTAAAAGTTGGAGGACCGGTTCAATACAGATGGATATATCCATTGGAGAGGTTAGATATTATAATTGTTATATAATTCATAATTAAACATTTTTTTTCATTTTTTTTAATTGATACCAATCAGAGAAGGACCATTTGATACAGGATAAGAACTCTAAAGGGATTCATCTAGCCATGTCGAAGGATTTGAATGATCATAGCGATTCCTGCATTTATCAGTCAGTCATATTATCCTTAATTTTACAGATCTGACATTTTAGATTGTAAGGGCATCAATTACTTTCGGGTCCTTTAGGCTGACTATTGATGTTTCTAGATGAGGAGTGTCCAAAATACCTATGAAAACCACCACGGGAGTGATGATTACGAAATTGATTTCAATGTCCAGATAAGGAACGAGTGGCTATAAAAGCTACAGTAGGCAAAGACTGAGATTCCAATGATTTTTGGAAGAGATCATGACTCTCAGCCAGCAGAACCCGATCATGAATGGGAGTCAGCGAAGAGAGCGATAATTGCGTGGAGGAGAAACTAGCAAATTCAGTTCCAAGGCCACAGAGAAACCAATGGCAATGTGATTTGTCAACTTCATCCATAGGACGTCAAATGGCCAGTAACTGATCACGGAGAGATTTGAAATCTCAGGAAAAATCATCAATAGATCAAGATCCGTTCTTTATTAGTTGTAATTCATCTTTGAGATGAATTTCACAAGTCTTCAATCCATTACTGAAAACATGCTTAAGAGCTAATTAGACATCACAAGAGGTAGTGAGACCAACAGTTGCACCTATTGCCTTCTCAAAGAGGGAAGAAAGGATGAGGTTGAGAATCCGCTGGTCCTTGGCTTTCCATTCTAGGAATCTGAGAAATCTGTTAATCTAGGACTACTCCGATACGATGAGAATGTTTGTAAAACCACTCTGATTGAGAGATATTGAAATGTATTTTATTTATATAGAGATACATACACATATGACAATACATGAATAGAAAATATTGTGTATCTCTTGCATGTTATAACTTTACACAGGCTCTTGAAATAATGAACAGGAATTTATTTTATTGCATTTTCCCTCCAGTAGTTCAGAATCTTATTCTTATCTGTTTCATGTATCGCAGGCCGAGTCTTCTCTCAATTGATGAGTTTGGAAAATGGTTTAAATGACAATACCTTTGCTCACTAAGCACTTGCATGTAATTTGTCTGTCAGGTGGATAAGACAATCGGCTGCAAGAGAATGTCGAATACCTGGATGAACTTAATTGCCTGGCAAAAAGGAAGGAGTCTTTCATCTAGCGTCCTGCTCAACAGATGAAAGAAATAAACTTCTTTCACAGAGCCTCTGTGTCATTTATACTCCTAAGGTGCGATCCCATGCACTTGTCTAAAACATACATCGTGCTTTGAGGTGAAATGTGGGTTTAAAATAAGTAGTTTATTAATGGAGGATGAACACTTCGGCATGGTCCCTTTGGAGGCAATAGCAGCTCATAAGCCTGTACTTGCATGCAATAGTGGTGGCCTTGTGGAGACTGTTAAGGGTGTAGAAACAGGATTTCTTTGTGACCCTACCCTGAAGAATTCTCTTTGGCAATGGCTAAACTGATTTAGGATCATCGATATCAAACTTGGCATGACCCTATAAGTCAACCCAATTATTTGCAAACCCAAAGTTACTTTTCAAATTACTTGAAATTTGATCTAGTTAAATTTTGTTTACCTGGTAATTTTATTTTAATTAGTGCCCTTTTTTTCTTAAAACAAATTTTTTAATAAAAAACTTGGTAGTTTCAACTTTCAAGTTAATTTATAACACGCGAGTTAACTTGTCCGACCAACAACCACAACCCTAATCTTGATCAAGTCGTAAGTCCGTCAAGTCTCATGAATATGTTTAGGGACCCCAGATTGCAAGCAGAGTGGTGAGGGTCGTAAGCATGTAGCCATGTCATGTAGCCATGTCATTCTACAAAAAAAACGAAAAAAAGAAAAAGAAATTGGCCAGCATTTGAATCAATGTCCGGGAAGGGAAGCACGGTGGAAGATAATGTATTCATATAAATATTTCTCTTTTATAATGGGGGAAGTTCTATTGAACTTGGACTTGCAATGCTTAGCATACGTTACTTATATTAGTGTAAATATAAATTAAGAGACTTGAAAAGATAAAAACTCTTTAATAGTTATATATATTCCTATGAGACACTTGAAAAAACTAAAAGAACTTTGACTTTAAAATTAATTCAAACACCCTCTCTCTTTAAAGTCTCACAATTCTTAAAATTTCAAATTGGAAAAACTAAAAGAGCTTTAAATTAAAAATTAATTCAAACACCCTTTATTCTTGAAAGTCTCACAATTCTTAAAATTTAAAATTGAAAAAACTAAAAGAACTTTGACTTCAAAATTGGAAAAACTAAAAGAGCTTTGAATTCAAAAATAATTCAAACACCCTTTATTCTTGAAAGTCTTACAATTCTTAAAATTTGAAATTGGAAAAACTAAAAGAACTTTGACTTCAAAATTAATTCAAACACGTTATTCTAGGAAGTCTCACAATTCTTAAAATTTAAAAATGTGTCGTAGATTCTTGCAAACTTTAGTTATTGTTACCATTTATTGTTTTGTTAAGATCATTGTCTTATTATAGCTAGATCAACTTGATGCCACCATTCTCTAACCAAAAATCTCTTTTCAAGATTTTCTTTTCAAGTGGCAATTTCATTTTAGCCCACTTTTCTTTGTATTGTCACAACCAGAAAATTTATGAATACAAATGGAAATATTGACGGATTTTTTTTGTCAGTATTTTACGGTGATTTTTGTTGACTGATTTTTTTCCATTGCTAACTCTATCGGTATTTAACGATGGAAATATATCGTCAGTATGTACCAAGGAAATCCCAATTGAAATAGAAGGAAATAGAAAAAACAAAACAATACAATGACATGTGAGTTTTTAGGGACACCGTTACCAATGGAATCACAATTGTATTCAAACAGGCAAGTTGTATAGTGAAGTGTCACTTATACCGATATAATTGCCAACAGAGTCACCGCCGGAATAATTCTGTCAGTAAATCTATCGGTAATATTGAATATATAACCTGGCCCTCTTCCCTCTCTTATGTCTCCTTCTTCCTTAAAAAACCTATCTGCAAGAAAACAAACAGCCCCTCACATTCTCCCCTCGTCTCAACACAACTCATCATTCCGCAACTTTTATAGTCATAACAACACATTATTTAACAACATCCATGTTCTAATTGAAATTTTATTGTGAGTTTTTCATTTTAAGTAAGCAAATCTATTATTTTTTTTTTAATTTGAATTTGATCACAATTTTAAAATGTTAATTTTTTATTGCATATTTTTGTAGTATATGTATTTTGTTTGGGTGTTTACTTGTTTTATTGTTTTTTCTCAAACAAACTTGTTGTATGAATTTATGATTTTGTACATGTTATGGTTTGTTTTAGATTTTGTAAAATTATATTTCTTTGTAAATTGTTGAAACTCGTGTCGAATCATCGACTTAGGTGTGTCATGATTAAATAAATAATGGCTTGTTTAACAGGTCTATTTTATATTCTATCAATTTTATTGTCAAGTTGTAATTTCTATAAATGTGTACAAGTTTATATGCAAGTAGATAATTGATAATGAATTAAAAGAAGTATTAAAGTAGGTTAAATAATCTTAAGCTAAACCAATATTTTTGCAAATTTGTTTAGTTAACATAGTTAATTAATACATGTTGTTATCATTATTTGATATAGGTTCGATAGAAGTCATTGATAATCGTTCATAGATATATCGAGATTCACCCTAATGATTGTGAAGGATGAATTATTGTAATGGGGTTTAGGGTTTTATTAATTACGCAACATCTAATCCGAAAAATATTAGTGAAGATGGTATTAAGTGTTTATGCAAGAGGTGTAAAAATAAAATGTTTCTCGATCTAGTTGTTGTAATGATGCATCTTCTACACAAAGGGTTTATGGAGGAATACCTGTGTTGGTATGCACACGAAGAACCATTTGTTCCTCACGAGACCATGGTAGAAAGGATGCTTGGGTCAACTTCTAGTGCTAACAACGTGCATGGAGTTGTAAATGACAACAGTAATCCTTATAGGACTATGGTTATGGATGCGATGAGAATGAATCAGGGTCATGCTGATCAATGTCCAATCATAGATGAAGAACCTAATGCAGACACGACCAAGTTTTTTGATTTTTTGAAAGATTCTGACAAACCATTATAGGATGGTTGCATAAATCATAGTAAATTATCAGTCATTGCACGGGTGTTTACCATCAAGTTAGATTATAGGTTAAGTGAGGCTGGTTATGATAGAATTATCGAATGGGTGAGAAGCATTTTACCTAAAGGGAATAAGCTGAAAGAGAACTTTTAAACTACTAAGTTTATGATGAAACCCCTCGTTCTAGGATACCAGAAAATTGACATGTGTCTAAACTTTTGCATGTTGTACTACATTAAAAATGCTGAGCTAACCAAGTGCAGGACATATGGGGATTCTCGTTATAAACCTAGAACTGACATAAGAAAGACTCTTGTAGCACATAAAAAACTTAGATACTTCACAATCATACCTAGACTACAAAGGTTATTCATGTTACAAAAGACCGTTGAACACATGACATGACACCAATCACATGATATGGTGGATGGAGTGATGGTACATCATTCCGGCAGTGAAGCATAGAAACAGTTTAACAATATGCATCTTTACTTTTCAGTTGAATCAAGGAATGTGCGTCTTAGGTTATGTATAGAAAAATTCAATCCATTCAGGTCATTTGCTGCTCTTTATTCTTGTCAGCCGGTTATACTCATGATTTATAACTTGCCACTAAGGATGTGTATGAGGTTGGAGTTCATGTTTTTATGGTCATACCCAGTCTTGATAGTCCTAGCCGGAATATAAATGTTTGTCTTCGACCGTTGATTGATGAATTGACACAATTGTGGTCCTCTAGGACTTTGACTTATGATGTATTGATGAAATTTTTTTTTCTTATATCAGCTTTGATATGGACTATCAATAATTTTTAAGCTTATAGAATGGTTTCTAGTTGGAGCACGCATGGAAAACTAGCATATCCATACTGCATGATAATAACAAGGCATTCACGCCAACAAAAAAGTATTTATTTTATTATTGTTATGTGAACTTGTGTTCTTGTGTTATGCGTGCAGCTTTCAATTTAAGTATGTATAGAATGGATAGATAGGGAACTATTCCCCTCCCTTCGATGTATTCTAGAGACAAAGAGAAATGTTCCCCTTCCTCTGGCATTGTTCATGAAACATCACACCGATGAAAATATCGACGGTTCGTGTTCGTCAGTATATTCCAGAGGCGAAGGGAACTATTACCCTTCCCTTGGCATTGTTCATTTAATATCACACCGATAGAAATACTGATGGTTTGTGTCTGTTGATGTATTCCAAAGGTGAAGGGAATTGTTCCCCTCCCCTTGGCACTTTTCATAGAACATCACACTGATGGAAATACTGATCATTCATGTTCATCGATGTACTATAGAGGCGAAGGGAATTGTTTCCCTTCATATATCGATGATGGCAATTAAAGTTAACTGACTGAGTGGCAAGTTTCCCGAGGGAATCACCAACAAACTATGAATTACAACGCATTGGTAATTAATGCATCTCTAACTATTTATTATTTATAGTTTTTTTTTTTTATGGAATCATGAATGGACCAAAACATATCTAGAGGGTTTTTTGAAATTTTTAGTGCAAAATGAAAATATCAAGGGGACATTACCGAAGGAATCATCGATGGACTACTTTAAAATAATAATATTTAATAGTCCATCAGTGATCCCCTTGGTAAAACATAGTATAAAACCCAATGAACATATAAGAACTTCATTTTTTCTCTCAATCTCAAAATCACTCTCACTCTCTCAAATCCTCTCCTCAAATCTTAATTAATGTACTAAAAATTAAGTTTGCAGACGACCCGTAATGTCTCAACCGTTGGGAGATTGCAATCGATACCGAACACCTAGTATCCGGAGTTTGTGGCCTTGTTACAGCAAGGAGTGCAAGAACATACGACCCATCTAAATAAAAAATATGAACGACTCTCTATAGAATATGAAGAACTTTGTCGAATGGTCATAGATATTATATCACAAATGGACGGTACATATGCACCTCTTTTTTGGCCCTATGGCCTCGAGAACTACCAACCTTCTCCTCCTCATCCTACAGCGCTACCTTTGTTCTAGTTTCATTGTATTTGAACATATAAATTTGTAATAAATATTTGGATTTTATATTAAGATAATTTATTTTACATACTTGAATTTTATACAATTTTAATTTTCTTAATTATTTTCCTTTTCTTTTCAATAGATTTTAATATATATATATTTTTTAATTATTATGGACGGAGTTACCAATGGACTCAATCCTTCGGTATATTCCAGAGAATTAAAGGAAAATTATTGCATATGCCACTTCAACTGTAACATCACCGATGAAATTATTATGTCGGTATTTTACAGAGGGTTGGAATAAAATTACTCCAAATGCCATTGCAATCATCGATGGAATAATTTTGTCGGTATGTTCCAGCGGGTAATTTTTTTTTTGCATGTATTTTCTGTCTATAAAACCATCGGGTTTTTTTTTTTAACCGATGAACGGTTTTCCGATGAACAATTTCTATCCATGAATCAATCGGTAAAATACAAGCTGATGGAATGGTAAAGTAAATGCTAACATAATATTTCATCGGTAAAATTATTAAATCTAGTAGTGTGTTGTCTTTTTCTTGTCAATTCTCTTGTTAGACTCTATCATCTTGCATCTTTATTTTTTTTTATTTGGATGTCACTTGCTTTGTTGCAAGCATCAATTATCGGCCCTTCTCTATTCAGTGAAACATAAAATTGGTACTGACATTTTTTATTGTCTATCTTGTGTTTCTAACAAGTTGTTTAATAGTTGGCATGTTGAATTGTATGCATAGTGGCATGGTTTAGATGGATTTTAACTGAATGGTTATGAATTCTTTTTATATTCATATTTTATTTTAATTTTTTATTAAAATTAATAAAATTCAAATTACACTTCAAGTTGTCAATTTATGAAAATAGTTAACCAATTTAGAAAATTTCTAACACAAGTATTCAATTAGTTAATACTTATTTGGTGTTGAATTCAAACCAAGATAAAAAAAAAAAAAGTTCTTCTATCAAGAAACACGTGTTTATTTTGTTGAAGTAAGTATAAATGGTCTATATATATATATATTATCCATGTAGTAAGACGTTTGCTGCAAGCATCAATTGTCGGCCCTTCTCCACATCAGTACCAGTTTTATATATGTTTTACTGATGTGGAGAAGGGCCGACAATTGATGCTTGCAGCAAACAATTCTTACTATATATATATATATATCATAATCAAATAAGATAGGCAATTAATAGGCATGCGAGGCAAATATACAACTGACTTTTATATTACGTCCAAGCAAGGTTGAAAATTGACTAGCTTTGTTTGTGTAATTTCTTTTGTTGATTTCTAGTTGCCTCCTTGATATTGTTTGGTAATTATTTTTAGAATGGAAACATAGACGTGAAAAATAAATTTATTTTTTTTTATAGTATTTTTCAAAATAAAAGGTTCAGATGAGACATGTCTTCATCTTTTCCATCTCTTTTATTTTATTTTAAAATATTAATCAAATACTATATTAGTATATTTCAATTTCATGAGTGTTATCATGGGACCTAGCTTTGAGAATTAGAACCAATAAAGTTGTTCATGGCATTGCATTGCCTAGAAGCACTTCTTTCACGAGGATGGTTGAATGTTTGTGTAATAAACTAACAAGAATTTAGCATTATTGGCAAGGCACACCCAATTCAGGATTATTAATTAATATATATCATCAAGCCGGAGATCACTCGCAATCAAGTTCTCCGGGGTCCATGCCAGATGCTGAACTTTTCTATGTTATTCTTATATATCTATGACCGCTGGACTTTTCTAATAAGGCGTGCTCTTGTGCAATCAATCTCCTTTCGTTTGTTTTTTTTCCCATCTTCCCTCACTGCTCAAGTTTACGTAAGGGCTTACGTAGAATCAAGAAAAATGAGGCATAAGGACAATTGCTATTCAAATTTGTCATCTAATCACACTATTATTTACTCGTAAATTATCGGATGTTAGATTTATTTTATCCAACGTCCGAAGACGAGTTATATATATAGTTACTCGGAATGATAAAATTAATTAATACTTTGGTAATTTACAGGGAAGATTGCAAGAATGAGATTTTATATTTTTTCTTGAAAGACTTTGTATGGAATATAAGTTGGTTTCTCCAGCCCCACATAGAACCTCAGAAAACCAAACCTTAGTAGTATACCATTCGGGAAATTTATATGGCTACTGAAGAAGTAGGTACGATTAAAAAAGTAGGAGATAAATACAGATCTTTCTTGCATAAAGACACTGAGAATACCACACAGCGGAGGCATGGTGGCCCTCCCAGTTTCGATACAGTAAATCAGCTCATTGAAGAAGGCCGAGCTAAGGTCCTCAACCTTCTTTATACCCTTAGTGCATCTGCTTTATGTTTTTTTTTTTTTTTTTTTTTTTTTTTTGTGTATGTGTTTATGACCCTTGAATATTTTTGGGTCTCATTTTCTGTGTTTGATATTATATGGTTTGAAGGAATGGCCAAAAGGATCGCTAGAAGAAGAAGTGCAAAATGCTATAAAGACATGGGATATGGAAATCGAACACAAGACTCGCGCACAGGACATTTTAAGACCATCAACCCTGACACGTTCAAGCTCATTGTTAATGGTTCATCAAACTAAAACTCAATTTGGTTTCTTATTAAATTATTCTTATATTTGATTTAAGCTATTAAATATAATTAAAAGGGTAATAATTTTAAGCGTTGTAATTTTTTTACTCTATGATAGGAAGAGAGGGATTAGCAGCAGAAGAGATAATTAGGATGGGGAGCTACAATGCTTTGTTGAAGAATTCTCTGCCAAAGGAATTTCAATACTACAAAGTAGATGATGAAACCCTTGAATCATTCCATGATGCCTTTCGATTTGCCTTGCCTCGAGGGTTGGCATGGGAAGTGCTAAGTGTATATTCAGCACTGTCAAAGAACCCTCTTAACCTAATAACTTAAGCTGTTAAATGAAATTTTAAGATATGATTTATATTATTCTCTAGACTTCTTGTGATTTCTTTCAAATTCAGACATTGGGGTTTCTTTGAAGGACCTGTCAAAGGCCATGCTCCTAACAGAGAAAAGGTCGAGTTCTATGGCTCAGGAGTCCTCAAGGTATGCTGTGCAAAAATTCAAAACATCACATGTTAGAATGAGTATTGAGGGTATTAGAGACCTAGTCAAACCCACCAACAATACAATTAAACTCAGCTCATCCACTACTGCTGAAGGAGATAAGGATCAAGCTAAGATCACTTCAAGTGTATCTCAACCTTCATAGTTTATCTCTTACCCGTTTGTACATAATCATCTCCTACTATAAATATAAGAACATATACCTATGTTATGGTATTACAATAAATATATTATAAGATTTTTACATGGTATCACAGCACACGTGACTTACGTCATTTTTTTTCCTCCTTTCATCCCCTCTAACCATGTCTACAGTAGCAACCCTCTCCTCCACTCAAACCCCTCCTTTGATCACCTTCACCAACTTCAATCCTGTTAAACTCACTCAGGACAGCTATCCTTCATGGCTCCCTCAAATTGTTCCTCATCTTAGAGGCGGAAACCTCTTCAGGTACGTAGATGGCACTACTCCTCCCCCACCATCCACTATTTCTTCAACTATTGATGGTGTTACTATCACTTCTCCAAACCCTACCTTCTTACATTGGACCATGCAAGATCAAATCATTCTTGGTGCCATCAATTCAACTTTCACTGAAAAAATGCTCACTCATGTTACACGTTGCACCACTTTCAAATCTGTCTGGACAACTTTGGAGACACTATTCACGTCTCCATCTCGTGCACACACCATGCAGGTTCACTATCAATTGGCTACCTTAAAAAAAGGAAGCTCCTTTGTTGCTGACTACTTTCAATGGTTCCAATCTCTCATTGACTCCCTGGCTACCATGGGTCAACCTCTTAATGATTTTGAAATGGTGGCTTTCCTGCTTGTTGGACTAGGACCTGATTATGATCCCCTCGTAATGTCAGTTACAACTCGTGTTGAACCCCTGTATGTGGAAGAAATCTATGGCCATCTCCTCTCTCATGAACTCAGACTTGAGCATCATCACTCATCCATTGACCTCTTTATAACTAGGGCTCACTATGCTGCCCGTGGAGGAAATTCTTTCCGACCTCATCGTAGCGGCTACAACTCCATCCTTGGTTCCCCACCTTCTGGAAAGGGGCCTTCACGACCATATTTCAATATACAATCACATGGCAGGGGGTGCAACACTCACTTCTTTCCTGGTCGTGGCTCTTCTTATCAAATCCATAACTGTGTGGGACACATTGCTCTTAATTTTTCAAACCGCTACAACGAGTCCTTCTCTAGAGACTCTCCTCAATCACCACAGGCCTACCTTTCAACTTCTTCTTATGGTCCTAATCTCAATTGGTATCCAGACTCCGGTGCAACTCATCATGTAACTTCTGACATGAAAAACCTCAACCTCAAGTTGGAAGAATTTCATGGCCCTGATCAGATACAAATTGGCAATGGTAAAGGGTTGTCCATTCATCATATTGGACACACCTGTCTCTTTTCTCCAAATCTTCACTTTAACCTTCTTAATGTTCTCCATGTTCCTCAAATTTTCAAGAATTTATTGTCGGTTCATAAATTCACATCTGATACTAACACCTTTTTTTAATTTCACCCAAATTATTTTATTTTGAAGGTTCGACGTTCGAAGAAGTTGCTGCTTCACAGCCTGAATAGTTATGGTCTCTATCAATTCCCATCTTTTAAAAATCAAACATCCCCTTCCGCTTTAATTGGTGAACGTGTCTCTCTTACTCAGTGGTACTCATGGCTTGGCCACCCTTCCCTTAAGCTAGTCAGAAAAATTATCTCCTCTTTTCAACTTCCAGTTTTCAATTCTAAAGTCACTCATCCATGCTCCGCGTGCCTCAGCTTTAAGTCCAAACAATTACCATTCTCTGCGTCTCTTTCTTACTCTACCTGTCCTTTAGAGCTCATCCATACGGATGTTTGGGGCCCTGCCCCTATTTGCTCCAAATCTAGTTTTAAATATTATGTTTCCTTTTTAGATGATTTTAGTCGATACACTTTGTTGTATCCCATTTATTGTAAGGGTGATGTCACTAGAATTTTTCATAAATTTAAAAATTATGTTGAATGTTTTTTCAAGGAAAAAATTTGTACAGTCTAATCTGATTGGGGTGGTGAATACCGTCGCTTTCACACACTCCTTCAAACTCTCGATATCTCCCATCGTGTATCTTGCCCACACACACATCAACAAAATAGAAAAATTGAATGCAAACATCGACATATTGTCGAAATTGGCCTCGCCTTACTTTCTCACGCCAAAGTTCCTCTTCAATTTTGGGATGATGCATTTTCTACGGCATGTTATCTTATTAATCGCATGCCCACCCTTATGCTTCAAAATAATTCACCCTTTCACACTCTTTTTCACCGTGAACCCGATTACTCCTTTTTACACACTTTTGGTTATGCATGTTGGTCAAACTTACATCCTTATAATAAAAATGAACTCCAAACACGGTCTCTACTATGTTTTTTTTTTAGGGTGTAGTCCCCTTCATAAAGGGTACAAGTGCCTTCACTTACCATCAAATAGAGTTTATATTTCTCGGGATGTAGTATTTAATGAAAACTCTTTTCCATGCACGTCTGCTTCTCTTACATCTTCTTTCCCTTAACATTTCTGTGCAGGTATTCAACAATACAAGTCCATTACTCATTCCTCATGACTATCAGCCCACAAGAGCACCTTCTTTGGACTCTCCATCATCAACAAAAAACATCATCCAATGGACTCTTGCCACAACACGATCACTCACTATCATCTTCAAATTCCTTAAACCACCCTTCCCCACCTAATCCATCCTATCCAACTATCCCAGACATCAGCTCACAAACTCCCCTCCCCTCATCAACTCACCCCATGACCACACGTGCAAAGAACCTTATCACCAAACCTAAAATTCATACAGATGGCACTATCCATTATCCCTTACCCCAAGCTCTTATTACTTAATCTATCCAACCAATCATATAACCCACTTGTTACTCCACTGCCATGCAAAACCCGTGTTGGAGAAAAGCAATGAATACTGAGTTTGATGCACTACTGCAAAATCAAACGTGGACTTTAATCCCCCCTTCAGAAGCATCAAATGTCGTTGGCTGTAAATGGGTGTTCCGATTAAAACGAAAGGCAGATGGCTCCATTGATCGCTACAAAGCATGAATTGTTGCAAAAGGTTTTCATCAACAACCTGGACTAGATTATGGTGAAACTTATAGCCCTGTGGTAAAACCAACTACGGTACGTCTGGTTCTCTCTCTTGCTCTTTGCAGTGGCTAGCCTATACATCGATTGACATACAAAATGCATTCCTACATGGAACGTTAACTGAGGTTGTCCACATGACACAACCGCTTGGCTTCATTCATCCCCAACACTAGTCTCATGTCTGCAAGCTGCAGAAAGCCTTATATGGCTTAAAACAAGCACCACGGGCTTGGTTCTCACGGTTAAGCCTTATATGTTGGTATTAATTTACGTAGATGACATCATTATCACATGCTCCAGTCATGTTGCTATTCAGTCACTGCTCCGAGAATTACATAATGACTTTGTAGTCAAAAACTTAGGGCCACTGAACTATTTCCTTAGTATTCAAGTTATACCATGCAACCAAGGAATCATACTATCATAGCAGCGATATATTATGGACATTCTCAAATGAACAAAAATGGCAGATGCAAAGCCGATCAGCTCTCCAATGGCTGCCTCTACTTATCTCTCCAGTTTTGAAGGTGATCTCTTCTTGGATCCAACTATGTACAGAAGTGATGTTGACGCACTTCAATATGTCTGCATCACACGCCCAGATATTTCCTTTTGTGTGAATAAATTATCATAGTTTATGCACAAACCAACTGACCTTCATTGGCAGTCTGTCAAAAGTCTACTGCGATATCTAAAGCAAACCATCCAACATGGACTTCACTTTTATGCTTCCACATCCACTAATCTCCAAGCATTCTCTAACACCGACTGGGCAGGAAGCCGCGATGATCGATGATCCACTGGAGGTTATTGCATCTTTCTTGGCAGGAATTTAATATCATGGAGCTGTCGCAAACAGCAAACAATTGCTCGATCAAGCACTGATGCCGAATACAAATCACTAGCAAACATTGTTGTAGAATTATCTTGGCTCATGTCATTATGCTATGAAATTGGCATTCATATGTCTCAACCTCCAGTCTTATGGTTGACAACATCGGCGCCACCTATCTATGTGCAAATCCAGTATTTCATGCAAGAATGAAACATGTGGAAATTGACTTCCACTTTGTACATGATATGGTAGCCAAAAAACTTCTCTCCATCTACTTCATATCCAGCAAAGACCAACTAGCCGACATCTTCATCAAGCCACTCTCTTCCTCACGATTTGGTGTTCTACGTTCCAAGCTCAACGTTCTTCCCATACCATTGTGCTTGAAGGGGCGTATTAGAGACCTAGTCAAACCCACCAACAATACAGTTAAACTCAGCTCATCCACTATTGCTGAAGGAGATAAGGATCAAGCTAAGATCACTTCAAGTGTATCTCAACCTTCATAATTTATCTCTTACCTGTTTGTATATAATCATCTCCTACTATAAATATAAGAACATGTACCTGTATTATGCTATTACAGCAAATATATTATAAGACTTTTACAGAGGAGACACGTGAGAGAGAGAGAGAGAGAGAGAGAGAGAGAGAGAGAGAGAGAGAGAGAGTAGAGGTAAGAGAGAGCCTGCTACTCCTCGGTCACATGTTAGCATGAGTGTAAAAGAAAAGAAGGTAACGTGCTGTGCTACTTTTCGGCCACGTGTTAGCATGAGTAAAACAAGGTGTAAAAAAAGATAAGGTAACATGCTACTCCTCGACCACGAAAGGTACCCTAGACCTCGTAGATGACGAGAGAAATTAAAAAATCTCTCCCTCATCGAGAAAAGTGCGTGGACCGGCCAGTTTGCATTAATGCCCATTGATGCCGCTCTTGATATTATTGTGCGAGTTTTTCCTGGGTTTACTTGATGTGGCAGTGGACGAGGAGTGTTACTATTGAAAATGAGGAGAAAGAGGACGCCGGATACCGACTACGTTTAAGTGAGCACAGCCAAATCTTATAAGATTCTCAATTGAGCCTTCAGATTATTTTATGATGTAAAATAATCATAGAATAAGGGAAGAACGTTGAAGTTTTTTAAGCCCTTGACTAATAATCACTCAACTTCTTACTTTATTAGTTAAATGAAATAATAATTTAACTAGTAATCACCTGGGAAGTGGTGAGTGTATATTGAGGACCTCCTGTGATTTCTTTCAAATTCAGACAATGGGGTTTCTTTGAAGGACCTTTCAAAGGCCATGCTCCTGACGGAGAAAAGGTTGAGTTCTATGGCTCAGGAGTCCTCAACGTATGCTGTACAAAAACTCAAAACATCACGATGAACCAGTAGCCTTCAACTATTATCCCAACTTGCCTACTTGCTATGATTTGATTGCAAAATTAATGAACACGTTAATCAAGCTCATCAGGTAAATCTTTTTGTTCAAGTAATCGCACCTGGCAGCTAAATTAGTGATTTCATTTTGGACATGAAATGAAAAACTGAGATACCTCAGAACATACATAAATTACAGGAACACTTCATTGATAAAAAAAAAAAATGATTTTCTGTAAGAAAATTAAACTGGGTTATTTGTGATTTTACTGGTGATCATTCTCACAGGTGGATGAATCTATGAGGGCAGAAGATGTAGAGATTTACTATGACCCAGCAGAGTTAATTGGAGGGCTACTGATCTCACCATCCCAATCAGAACCAGAAGACAACACTGTCAACACTGCAACAGCAACACATGGCTGCCCATTTTCCAAAGAAAAGTAACTGGACATGTGAAGACATTAATGTGCTACTGCTAGCTGTTGTTTTGTTACTCTTGTTTGTACGATGAATCAAATAAAAGTAACTGGACATGTGAAGACATTAATGTGCTACTGCTAGCTATTGTTTTGTTACTCTTGTTTGTACGATGAATCAATCCACTTGTTTGCTTTTATTACCATTTTATCTATCTAAGGTACAATTATAGAATAAATTATTGGATATAAAAGCTAGATTAGCTAGCCAGTCAATCCCACAACGATACATGTAGACGAACTCCAGCTCCATCAGGCCCTTTTGCAGTTTCATAAAGAGCAACGAAATCCATCTCTTTTTCCACCTTCGTATGCTCTTGCTGAGTTGCTGTCATTTGTCATGCCATCTTAAATCAAACCAACAATTCAGCTTTATGGATGAACATTGACCCAAACAAAAAAAAAAGTCAATCCATCGTTTAGTTTTCTGGTTGTAATTGGCATTTGTGAGATGTCTCTGTCCTCTTTATTAGACCAGCTCTTTAAGATATTTACATTCATTCGAACATAAAAGTCAAACTATGATTAATATATGTGTGGTCAAGGGCCTCCAGTGATCCACGTTAATGAAAACTTTAGAAAAAATAAATGGGGTTTTTAATGCGGTGGACCAAATTCAAAATCCATCTTATTAAATCAACCACTAGTGATTGTATATCCAATAATTTCTTTTTTGTAAAATATGTTTCATGTTTAATAACTGCAGATGATAATTAGGTATTTATTGATCGAGTTATAATACCCTGTTTATTCACTAGATAAAAAAAATTTAGATATACATTTTGTATTTATGGAGTTTTAGTATCCAAATTGATATTTATTTTACAACTATTATTTATTATTCAACAAAAAAATAAATAATAATATTTATATAAGTGTGTTACGTGTGTGTATCTTGGGTTAGGTTTGAGTTGGATTTTCAGTTGGGTTTAATAATATTCATACTTTATCCAAGTTTAACAATTCTTGTCCTTTTTGAATTATTTGGATTTTTCTAATTGTCTGCAATACAATAGTCATTCTATTTAATTTTATGGTTATTAAAATAAATATAAGTGAGAATTCTAATTAATGATTTAAATTCAGGAGTAAAAAATGTATTTATTGGGTTAAAATTCCCTCTTTTTATTTATGCATTTCTTTTTTATTTGAACAAATTGACTATGTTGTTATAAGTACAACTTGTAATAATACTTTTTTATGTGTGTTTTTAATGATGATTTTATGTGTTAATTTTTATTTTAAAGATTAATTCTTAATTTAAATTCCAGTTTAGTTTGAATTGATTTAGGTGGTTGATGGTGATGTTAAGTAAAAGAAAAGATATAGACACTTCTTTACTCTTCTTTTTTTTTTATTTTTTAATGAGAACAGAAAGACAAAGAAATTAGAAAGATATTATGGGTTATTTTCTTTAGAGATTTTTTTCCACTTAAGTTCAGGGGGTATTTCGAATGCAAAAAAACATGTTTTCTAAGAGAAAAAAATTAATCATAATCTTAAAATCCTATGCATATTAGATAATTTTTTTAAAAAAATATTAAGATGGTAATATATTAGTCATTTGTTTTTAAAATATTAAGATTGTAGTATATTTAATAAACCTGAATTTAACCTGGATTAATTAGCCAAACTTACAACCTCAATTATGAGGCTATGATAATTCTATAAATAGAAAATCAAAACAAAATTTAAGGCCCAAATCTAAATAAATCTAATGTTAGAGAATGAAATTGAAAATCAAAATATTCAATTAAAAAAAACTAAAAAATACCTTAATGAACCGAGTTAACTTATCAAACTCGTGATATGGGTCATGCACCCTACTAGATTTAATAGCTTTTTATTTTATAAGTTATTTTTATTTAATTATATGATAACCAGGTACTCGGGATTCTTTTTGTATCAAATAACAAATATTTCTTTTAGAAAAAAGAATAAACATGACATATGCATGAGACTAAACAAAAAAAAATCTAATTTTTTTTAGTTAAATCACAAAAGGAGGTTTTTTTTAAGTCAAATAATAAAAAATATATATTTAAATAAAAAAATATGAAATTACTTTTTTGTTTAATTGTACGACAACCAGGCATTTAGGATTATTTACATATCAAATAAAAAATATTTTTTTAGAAAAAAAGAAAAAAACAAGATAAATGCATAAGAACGAGAAAATAAAAACATACCTAATTTTTAAAGTTAAATAACAAAAAAAAAGGTCTTTCTTAAGTCGGATAATAAACAGAGATCTTTAAATAACAAATGATGAAATTATTTTTTTTTTTCAAGTTTAAAGGGATGAAAATGCATTAAATAACAAAAAGAAATAAAGAAATAACAAATAAGCCGGGTGTATGGGTAGGCCTACACGCGCATGGCCTATAAAAAAGACTTGGCTCACTTGCCAAACCTCTCTTTTTCTATATTAGAGTTGTCCCTCTTTATTTGCGACACAAACGACGTCCCACATTTTGTAGCCTTAGAATCTAGCGATCCAAGAGCTGTCAAAAATTCAAGGTAAAGGTTTTTTATGCTCAAAAATTGATTTCTCAACCTATTCTTTACCCAAAAAAATCATAAAACACTTAGAATAAACTCATTTATAACCTAAAACACGGTCAAAAAATTCAAAATAAACCCAAATTAAAAAAAACTTTTTTTATCTTAAATCTATCCTCTCAAGTAATGGGAAGGCAAAAACAACACTTAAATGGAACTCCTTTATTGAATGTAACTTGTTGACACCAAAAACATGATAATTTAATATGTCTTGTAGCTAACTAATTGGTTACATGTGGTATTATTATTATTATTATTATTATTATTAATAAATACTTAATTTATTTTTAATATTCATATAATATTATATTTATAAATCTAATATTTGATTTATGAATATAAAGTAAAGATAAATTTCATATATAAAGATGTTTTACAAAGAAAATTATAAAGTCATTATAATTATAGGTTCTTATTGTATCAAATCATTGTTCCTAAAATACTATTGGTTGATGCTCTTTTAAATATTGTATATTTATTAGAGTCATAGAGATTTATACATGTTATATTCTTTCTTTTATGAAAGGAAGCGGTTGTTTTCATAAACTGAAGTATAAGGGATACTTAGAACTAATATGTAGGTGTTTGTCATAAGATATGTACACTAAAGTAACCATAAGAGAATTCCATATGAAGAAACCACTAATAATTTTTTCAATATTTAAGGAGATCATGATACGTTGCTATACAAAAGGCACCTGATCTTGAAATTAATGTAAATTAATTGATTATTAAATTAATAATAAATTAAATTATTTAATTTATTTAATTATAATTATAATTTATATTTGAATTAACATATTAGGAACTTAATTGGTAACATACATTAAAAACCATTAATTAAAAATTAAATTAGGATAATAAATCAAGTGTGATTTGATTAAAAATAATTTTAGAAATTAAACTCTATAATATATTTAATTCATATATTATAATTCTAGTCCTAAAATTTATTATAGTGCTTAATATATTTAAATGTGTGTAGGGTAATCCTAAGAGGGATAATTTAAAAAATTAAGTAGAAAGTTGATTGAAATCTCGTTTACAAATGGTACCAAAATCACTTTTCTTACATCTTTCTCTTTCCTTATTTTCTCTTCACATCTCCGCTATCTTCTTTTTTTATCATGTAATATATCAATTTTATTCAATCAAAATTAAAATTTTAACTTAATAAATAAAAGTAAATTAAGTAAAACAAAAAATAATAATAAAACATGATCTTTCAAGTTATTATTAGCATTTTTACTGATGTCAAACTGGAACATTTTATTATTTATTTTCAGGTTTTATAAAATAAAATTATTGTTGTATCTCACGTATAAAAAAAAAAGGCATCGATCGAGTTACTATAAGTCAGTAGAAGAATTATGGGAATACCATGTTCCATTGATTAAAAATCGTTTCTCTACCTAATTGTCAAAGAATATCAATCTTTGTAAAATCTCTTATGTAATTATTTATTAAAAAAATCCGTAAAAAAAATACGGATAAAACCAAAATATTGATTAAAAAAATATATAGTATATAACGTTACAATCTTTGGTGACATGCACAATATCTCCATGATCCTCAACCTTTGCATCACGGAGCAATCTCGAGTACACAGAAAAGTCTCAAGTTACCATAGATTAATCTAGGAATTATTGCGCTAATATACTATAAAATTGAAGTGAATTATACAATTGCTGTGCGGTTATCACACACAACCACAATAAAAGGTCAAGTGATTTTATTTCTTTTCTGGTTTATATCACACATTATTTTGCCAGCTCCTCCGGCCTCCTATAAAACCCTCAAAAAGCCTTTGTAGTTTTTGCCTCTAGGAAAGTTGATATGGCAGAAGAAGCTTTGATTAGAGAAGCAGGAGATAAGTACAGATCTTTCTTACATGATGAAGCTGAGAATATCACACAGTGGAGGCATGGTGGCCCTCCCATGTATGATTCCGTAAATCAGCTCTTCGAAGAAGGCCGAACTAAGGTTATCGACTCTCTTTTTCTTTTTCTTTTTCATTTCCTTTGTCCTTGTATATGTCTAAATTAGGCGTTAGTGCATGTGTGATGAGTGTTTCTTTTGCCTCTCAAATCCTGTGCTTATAGACATGGTTTGCAGGAATGGCCAAAAGGATCTCTAGAAGAAGTGGTGCAAAATGCTATAAAGTCTTGGGAAATGGAACTCTCACACAAGACTCGTTTACAGGACTTCAAGACCATCAACCCTGACAAATTCAAGCTCATTGTTAATGGTATACTATACCAAACTTGAAACCCAAATTTCATTTCTTACTTACTTATTCCTCTTTGATTTAAACTAGACTAATGTTTCAGAGAGGGGAGGATCATCAATTAAGGTAAGTTGACTTGAAACTCACCTGTAAGTGTACTGATATCGACATATTTTCGATTCTATGGCAGGAAGAGAGGGTTTATCGGGAGAAGAGACGCTTAGGATTGGGAGCTACAATGCTTTGTTGAAGAGTTCTCTGCCGAAGGAGTTTCAGTACTACAAAGCAGATGAAGAAACCTTCGAATCATCTCATGATGCCTTTCGATCTGCCTTGCCTCGAGGATTCGCATGGGAAGTGCTGAGTGTATATTCAGGGCCTCCAGTGATTTCTTTCAAATTCAGGCATTGGGGTTTCTTTGAAGGACCTTTCAAAGGCCATGCTCCTACTGATGAAAAGGTTGAGTTCTATGGCTTTGGAGTCCTCAAGGTATGCTTTAATTAAAGATACTGAAAAGATTAAAAAAAAAATCCAAACTAGTAATCATAAAAGAGAGAGAACAAATTCCTGACTTAGCATGCTAAGACTTCTACTGAAGAAAAGGTTGAGTTCTATGGCTTTGGAGTCCTCAAGGTATGCTTTAAAAGATACTAGTAAAAACACACACACTAGTATTCGAAAAAGAGAAACAAATTTCTGTCTTAGCATGCTAAGAACATCAAAATTAATATCGTTTTCTTTCAAAAAACCATTTCTGGAAATAAATACATCAACTTTCAAGTTTGACGGGTCTTATTCGTTGTTTTATGGAGGAATCGTCTTAACCTTAGAGATTATTTGTTTTAATGATTCAACTAAATTTTAGAAGTATTTTTTGATTGAAAAAAAATTAAATTAGTATTTTTATTTTTTATAATTTTATTATGTTAACATCTAGAATTTGTATTTTATTAATAATTTATTCCGTTAATATTTAGACGCTAATTTTATCAGAAAAAATTTTACTATAAAATCACAAATAATTATTTTAAAAACTTATCATTGATGGTTCTATTATATTAGTTATTATGTTAGTAATATTATTAGCGATAAAATTATAGACCAACAAAACATGCCAAATAAAAAAATTATTAATATCATTTTATTAGTAATACTATCATTGTGTGTGTCATATTACTAACAAAAAATAATATTTGTAATTTTATTGGTGAGTATATGTTAGTAGTGGCATTTGCTATAATTTTTCTCAACTCTTAGAAATTCTTCAAAGAAATTATTTTGTCTGTGATTTTGTCCACGGTAATATATATACACACACATCCACACCCACCAAACACACTTAATAATAATAAAAATTATTTGATATATTTTTAATTAAAAAATATAATTGACATTACCAAGCACACTTAATTTATCATTTGCTAAAAAAAAAGGTAGAATCTATGGTAATTTAATGTTTATTTCAAAGCATAGTAAATAATATTGTTTTTCAATATACTTTTTATTTGAAAATACATTAAAATATATTTTTATTTTTATTTTTATAAAATTTATTTTTGATATCGACACATTAAAATAATTTAAAAATAAAAAAAAATCAAAATATAATTTAACCACAATGTCATACAAGGTCTTGAAGCTTAGAAAAAAATGACAAATATTTTTTTAGCTTTTTGGTTAAAAAATATTCTTAATAGCATTTTATTTTACAAGTTGGTATCCATTTGACAATATCACAAGAAATTATAAAGAAGTTGAAAATTTTGAATTTGTGGAACTCGAAAAGGAAAACTAAAAATAAAGGACGACCTAATACATAAGACGAAATAACTGTGATTTCTTTCCGGGTTCCCAGGTGGATGAATCTCTGAGGGCAGAAGATGTGGAGGTTTACTATGACCCAGCAGAGTTGTTTGGGGGGCTCCTGAAAGGGGCGCTGATATCGCCATGCCAATCAGAAGATAACACTGTCAACACCGCCACAGCAACGCGTGGCTGTCCATTTTCCAAATAAACATAGCCTGGCACGTGTTTGTCGTTGTGCCATTAGTGTTGTCTTGCTTTCGTTTGAATGATGAATCAAACTGCTTGCTTGCTTGCTTTTATTACCATTTCATCTGTTGTTGTGTTTCTGTCCATTCCTCACAAGGCAACATTTGCCTCTTGGTGTGTGTAAGAAATGGTCACGGGTGAAGTGCCTATAAATAATACCATCACCTTGTTTTTCATTAGCAGATTTTTCCAAATAAACATAGATCAATCTGAGGCGCAGGTTTTTTAAAAAATTTAAAACATACTTCCGGTGCTTGAACATCCTTTTTTATGCTAAAAAAAATAATTTTGGTACAGAATTACATATATTGGATATTGCCAAACTCTCCCTAAAATGGACCAAAATGAATCGACCCATTCAAGGACTTCAGATTCCACATACATTACAACAAGAACGAAAGAGTATAAATAGTGTCATTAAAAATGACTCATTTCAGCGGAATTCAATTTTGGGGTCTATGCCTCGACGACCTTCATCTACAAGTGCCAAGCTCAACATTTCAGTGCAAAATTGATCATCTGGTTTCAGCCATAAGGCCTGATTGAGAAAAAAATATGATAAGACCAGGGCTTAGGGGATTTTAATGACGAAGAAGATGGAGGGGTTGGGGGAAGCACACTATAATTTTGTGTTTGAAAGCATACAACACTCTTACTTACCTTGTGGTAGCATGTGATTGCAGCAGTAAAGTTATCCTGCGCAAAAAGGGGAAAAAAGAGGGGCACCAATGAGATGGCTTTTAAATCATGATAGTATCAAATTGTAACATTGCCCCCATTTAGATGGTCCAACTATTCCGGCAACCTAATGGCAAGTCATTATAATTTGCATTAAAACTTGTTCATTCTTCCAAGTCAGTCCAAGTCCGACAAGATAATCTGCAAATAGTAATTTAGGGAATCCACTACTACTTAAAAATGAAGTATAAGAATGGATTTTAGCTTCAAGCAAATACAGGATGTTGTTGGATGGATGACTTCAATAATAGAAAAGATTGTCAAGCAATCAACAAGAGAAACTGAACTTTAGTCCCATGTTAATTTGTGTACATGTTCAAACGATGACAATATATTCTTTTATGGGGACCCAATCCACCTTTACATTGTTGCCTGCCTTACCAGACCAGTAACTATGAGGTATGACATTTAAGCGCAACATAGATCGTGACTACAATTTCATGAGAAAGATAGGTCGAGAGAGTACTATTTCCTGGTTTATTGAAGATCTAGAACAAAACCAAGTGCAACCCCAATATTCTATAATAGTTTTCGATATCAAAGACTTAAACTTCAGGAACCTAGTTCTCTTTTATCTGTTTGAAACTTGAGGTACTTGGCCCTTGGAATAAGCCTATTTGAAATCATAACAAGGCCACCAATTACTGAGTTCCACACTACACATCATGCATATCAAAGTTCATAGACTAGTTAAGGACCTCATCCTTCTTTTTTCCTTTTTGAGAGTGATTTTAGGGCTTCTTATTCATATAATAAATATTCAAAATTCCATAGCAGTCATAGATGGTGCTCATCTTCTCATAGTACTCCTCCTTTATAATAATAAAATATATTCTGAAATAGTTTTTAGTTTTGTTCCCTTGCGCAAAAGTAACTGGAAGTACAGCCTATAAATTAGCAATGATATCATAATCCGATTACTCTTCATAACATTTTGGATTTTCATGACCACTCATTCATTATCCCCCCCCTTCAAGCACTTACAATTACTTTTCTCCAACTATTGCTTTCAACTACAACAGCCAAATGAAATGTCAGTTTAACAGACTTACATTGAAATGAAAAGAGCTCAATTTACCTGCAAATGATAAGTGTATGCAAGACCAGCATAAGTACTCAAGCTTCTAGGTGATAGTGTAAGTGCTCTCTCATAATATGAAATTGCTTCATGGTAAATCCTGGCATAGTAGTTTGATAGGATTAATGAGCAATTATATGCCATGTCATTTATTTATACACAAAGTAAGAAAATTGTATTTCTATGATGATGGCTGCAACAAGTGGATGAGAAAAACAAGACTCCAACTCGAATATGTACAAAAATTCAATTCAAACCATAAGTCTCAATGTCAGCCATGCTGCTCAACAAATCAATCATGTGATAATGAGGAGCCTCTATATGACCACATTACACAAGCATTAATGTATTCAAGAAAATTCTTTCCATCCTATTCTTGAAGAGTTGTGGGTTACAAAGGCCCGAGCTGATCTTCCTATAATCTTATCAATGGAATTTGAGCAAGTAGTTGCTATAACATGATACTAGATTCCTATCTGTTGTATTTCACCAAGTGCACCAAGAAAGCTCCCAACTTGAACCTTAAAAATACTCACACAAAAGCTTTGAAAGGAGAAACAGAAACTAATAAGTCTATAAGAACCTTGCTAAGAACTAAAAAGATCACCAAAGGATTACAAAAATAAAAAATAAAAAAAACTGTAACTAAAAAGCATTCATCAATATGGGTTTGCTCAGTGAACTAATTGAAATTAACGGTTATGCAAGTTCAAAGCAATTTATTTGTCACAACTACCAGAAATAGTGTAATTAGAGGGTTAAACTACTTTTCTTTCATTCAGGTTGATAAAGACCTTAGCAAGCGAGTATTGACAAACAAATGCTAAACATAATATACTAATCATCGCTACAACAATATGAAAATATCAAAACATGAATTATAAAAACAATCTTTCAATTTGAGGATAAGAGAGATATTTCATTTCAAGTATAAGGAAAATTATAGATAAAAGCACACCAATCATACATCCTGCAGTACCTAAATATGGCAAGAAGCAACAGAAAAAAGTGAGTATAACTGCCATTCCAACAAATTTTAAAACGTACTTCAACTTTCTGTAGGCATGGGCAAGATTAACGATAGTTGGTTCCCACAATTGACTTAAAGACGGAATGTGCTTCAAAGTCTTCTCAAACCACAACACAGACTTATTGTACCTGAAAGTGTTTGAGAAACAAAATTATGCAGGTCAAATAGCTTGACTGGCATCAAAAAGTATACATCCAATTACTTTTAGTACAGAGCACCATATACAATAAATGTCATACAATGAAAATCATACAATACTTAATAATGAATGCTGTTTGCAAAATTGATTATTTTATGCTTTGAAAAGCCATGAACATTAACAACATAAAAGAGACATGTTAGTAAAATTTCCAAGTCAAACTTCCACAGAATGATGAGAGGAATGAAATATCCTTACTCCTTCATGTTATAAGCAACAACACCAAGTTCATTGTATACAAGTGGATCTGAAGGGCAAATTGCCTTTGCCTGCATGAAAAACTGAAAAACAGAGGGTGAATCAGAATGTTGACAAACCATAACAAGAAACAGGATGAAAAGTATAAAAGGAAACAGGATTCCTAAAGACAAATGAGTAGAGTGAAATAATATTATGTTCAAAGTCCATCCAACTTATACTCATTTTGCAAGCAAGCTACAAATAATTCCCCAAATTGAATCATTTGCTTAAACTACAAGCAAGAATTTGAAGTCAATGCAACAAATAATATCCTACCAAGGGTTCAAACTTCAAATCTAGCATTCTTGAACTGAAACATAACAAAACCAAAGCTCCCATTTTCATTTTTATTAAAAACTAAAGCAGAGTTTTCTCAAGCATAAGGGAAGAATCATGCAGCGCCCGTTAAAACACCAGTGGCTAATTGTGTTATTGAAACTCAATTTTTATCAATTTCCCAAATTCAAACTAAAAATTGCAATTGGCCAATGTTCAGAAGATAAAACATCACCTGCTCAGCAAGCTTATAGCTGTGAGTTCGCATGTACTCCATCCCAATATACAAAGTTGGTAAATGGCACCTGGAATAACAGAATATCAAGATTCAACCTGTAAAAAGACAATTGATAAGTAATAAGAGGTCTTCAAAAGTGCATAATTTTGGAACAAAAAAAACACATTAATTTCAAAACATTATATCAACAAGTAGCTTCTTTGTCAACTTAAACTACCTAAAGAGATTTTGCGAGGCAGGGCAAATCAACTACCACTTTTCTGGTTTAAATTAACAACTCCAAACCTAAAAGAATCTTTAGCTACCAGCCAGTAAGCCAGTCAATCACCCAGAAAATATCAATCACAACAAAGTGATAAAGACCAAACTAACAGGCAACACTATAATGCTCACATATAAAAATTTCCACCTCAAATTCCTATTATAAAGGCAATACCAACAATTACACTCAGAGAACACAAGGAACAAGAGCAACAAGAAAGTACAATACTTAGCAAAGGGCAGGTTAACGACAAAAAAATCGAGGATTTCATCTAAAAGTTTCACAGTTAAAATGTTAGCCTGTAGCTGAGACTCTGCAAACAATAAGCAAAAGTGGTACTGCCATGAATCTAAAGTTTTGACTCAATTTGAGCAAGGAAGAGAGAGAATAAAAATGTATGTTATAGGAAAACACATTACAGTTAAGGAAAGGGCTGGTTAATGACAAAATCCAGGATTTCATCTAAAAGTTTCATAGTTAAAACGTTAGCCAATAGTTGAGACTTCACAAACAAAAAGAAGTGGGACCGCCATGAATCTTAAGTTCTGGATCAATGTAAGCAAGGAAGAGAGAATACAAAAGTATGGTAAGGAAAGACATACTTCTATTCTTTCTTAATGAGGCCAAAAAAATTCTATGAAAAAAAAGAAAGATGAAGGCCAGAAATATTCCATGGTGAACCTTTACAATTCTTACAAGTAGAAGGAAGTACTAAAAGATAGTGATCCTTTTGAAAAGGTTGTGATAAAGGTCCATATGTACCTGCAACGATGGGGTTGGGTATGGAGAAAACACGTTGGCCCCCAAACCCGCATATATTTATAAAATTTGTATATTTAGGATGTTTCCATTTATAGTTATATCAATAACTTTTCAAAGAACATGAAACACTTCAATTTTCTTATGCTGCTTGTAAGCCAATTCTATATATGTTTTCTTCTTCATATTTATTTTAATTTATAAATTAGAGATTTTTTATTGAAGATATTTAATAATATATGGACCTCTCTTGGAGGCTGGTAGAGAGGCCTCAAATAAAACTCCTAAAGTTAGAGAGGCAGGGAAATTCAACTATGCAGGGAAATACTAAAATATTTTCTTAGAACAAAGGCAGCCTAACAAAAGCACATAATGTGCCAAAAACATGCACTCTTCAATTACTACACAGTGAAGAAATATTATATTATTTTCAACTAGAAGAGATGATGAGGTTCTAGTCCAAATTACCCTGGGAATAAACGAGCAGCAGTGCGGTATGCCGACATTGCTTGATCACCCTCTTCTTGAGCAGCATAAGCATTCCCAAAGCCAATCCAAGCAGGTGCAAAGGTTCCATCTAGACTTGTAGCCTTGCTGTAATGTAAAAAGGAGATAAAGAGGAAAATCAAATTTGTTCCATAAGGCCAAAAGAAGCAAAACAGGTACATGGTTTACCGAGCTTCAGGCAACAGTTACCTGAAATAACGCCGTGATTGATCATACTTCTTGATACAGTAGTAGTAGCAGCCGACAGCAAACCATGAGAGAGCCCTAAATGACAAGAAGCCCTAATAAGTAAACATGATACATGATTACATAATATCTAATGGGTACTCCTTGTATTCATGCTTAAGCTGAAGTGAAGTCTATGAGAGAGAAACAATCTCCTTTAGTTTTCCTGTTCCTTTTCTCTTCAAAACTTCATAATTAGTAATTCAAAAGCACTTAAGAATGAAATACAGATAAGCATCCAGAAGATTTCATTTCTCTACAATTTTGAGCAGGACATAACGAAACATATAGAAAAATACAAAAGGAGGCCAATACCCAATTATCATCCAACAGAAGTGAGGAACAATACGAGAATGCACTCACTTCTTTTTTCTCTTTTTTTTTTTTTTGACAACCCTGAAGCCATCTTCACTTCTAATGTACCATTTCATTTTATTGATATAAAATCTTCTGCACTGGTTGTTCTCACTTTCAATGATTTTATTGTATTTGAGGAACTGAATAATAACTTACATGCAATACCCCTTGGAAGGAAGAATCGTGCAGTCAGAGCATCATATTCTAAAAGGTCCACCATTACATTACCTCTTCTTAGGATTTACAATCTTTCCATTTATGATGGTAGAAACGTATGCAAGCTGATAACTGTTGCTACCAGTTATATATCAGGTAAATTTTAGCTTTGTGGAAGAGAGAGTGACTGTCATAATGGATGAGAAGCCCAATAACTACAATAGATGAATACTACTCCTTGCACAGTACTTTTTATTGGACTATGCAAGTAATCAGTGGCCAATCACATGCATATCCCACATGTTACTTGTGAATGGTATTTCAAGTGTTGTGGACACATGGTTGCCAAGAGTTCTCTTTAACTTCTTTATTTATGTTAGCTAGCTGAGCTGTTATTGGAACACCAAATCATTTGAGATAATAACCATGATTACATTCCATCATGATGAGAAGCAAACCATCCTGTGCCCTTAACACATCTAGCGAGCAAAGAAAATAGATGTAAAAAGGGAAAACAGAGAGCTCCATCAACGCATAATCCTTCAAATTGAAAGGGAAATAAAGAAGTAGCTTCTGAGAGTAATCCTTCAACTCCAAAGAGCACAAGTCATATGAGCATATCATAAAAGTAAAGACAGAGAAATAAAACTCACTTTTGAGGATAATCCTTCACTAAGTTCGATGCCATAAGATAAAGCTCATTTGAATTTCCAAGCTCCATAGCAGCAGCTATGTGTACTAAGGTACATTTCAAATGAAAAGGGTCTTTCTCAAGCAGGCTGTGAAATAGAAGATAAAGCTCAGATGACCTGATACATCTAAGGTATGTTCTTAGATGTATTCTGTTTGAAACAAGTTAAAAACTCACTCTGAAGTTAGTTCGAAGCATTTCTGATATTCACCACACTGATTGAAGTACTCTGCTTTGCAGGCCAAAAGATCAGTATCATTTTTTAGTGTATGCTTGATAGATGGGCTAGAAGGATTGCTATTGCAGCTTTCTTTTTCAACTTCTCTGAATTTGGCTTCTACAACACTCTTTTTGTCATACTGAGACCATGGTACTAAGGTTAGTTTCAAAGAAGCACGGAGACTAACTAAAGCAAATAGATTATCTGGAAATGGTTAGTTTGGATTCATATTGACTGGTATATTCTGAACTTGTGTGTGTTTACCTTTTTTATCAAGCATGAGTAGAATGAAGAGAGCCACCCATCTTCTGGACCGAATTGCAAGGAGGACAGCAGCCTTGTTTCTGCAATTCAGTATCAAATATACAGGGTTAATTTTAATTTCATTTGGTTAATGAAGCGAATGCTGGAATAGTACAGCATAGAGGAATTCTCAGCAATCAACACATTAGCAATAAATACTCCGGTAACATTAATTCTCCACAGTTAAATGGCAATGTGCAGCTGAATGTATTTAACAAAAAGAGTTTTGGAGAGCGTTACCTTCTTCACATGTGAGCATGTGATTTTCAATAAGGCATTCCAAAGCCTGGGGAACAATGAAGATACAGCCATCATTCATACTTCCAATCCAAATCAGTAAAAATGATGTGCAAAACTAAAGGAAAACAAGATTATGTCCAAAAAACAAAGACTAAAAACTTCAGTTGAATCTATCAAGAAAAATCTTAGATCTTTGTCAAGCTCTTAATATGGAAATTCACAGTTTTTCATAGAAAGCTATGTTAATGACCATTGCATGCACAATTACAATAAAGCAAAGAAACTCTATGATGCAACCTACAAAACAGAAGGAAAAGGTAAAACAATTGCAATAGCAGGGTACCTCATAGCATAAAGGATCGGCCTTGATAGCAGCTTTGTACCTTAAATCATCATAAATAAGCAAATCAATCATCATACAGAAAACAAAAAAAAAAAGTGGCAAAAGAAACAGTAATCTATCTTGATAGAGAAGATCGCTGAGAAAAGCTAACCACTGTCGAGCCAGGGCACGATTTTCCAACGCTTCATAAGCCCTGCCTCTTAGAAAACATGTTGCTGCAGAAATCTGTCCCAAAACAGAGAAAACAACATTTCGCCAACCAGTATTTTTAGTCATAAGTACAGGTACAATCTATGCATATTCAAGATAGCATATTTTACATATTTATCACAATCAACTGATAGAATGCACCCAAAAAAAATATGTGTTCACAATTTCACACAAAATTGTAAAAGAGAAAGAACAAAACTTTTAATGTTAAAAATAAAATCCAATCTTGCCAATTAAAAATAGCATAACTAACACAACGAAGCAAGAAAAAGAACAACTTCTCATAAAAAAAATAAAAAATAAAAAACCTCACATTGATCTCGCGATCTTCACTATCCTTATCTAAGTACATAACGTTACAATCTTTAGTATCATATACATCTCCATGCTCATCAACCTTTGCATCACCGAGCATTAACAAACACTGGTCCCACTCTTTCAATTCCTCCTGACCACAATTTAAAAAAAAAAAAAGTTGAGAAAAAAAAAACCTAAAGGTAATAAACCATCAAATTTCAAATTAAAAATCCAAAACCAAACACTTACGAGGCATTTAGCGGCGAGGTAGCGGAAGCGGAGGTCGCGAAGGACGATTTTGGAGGCGTTGAGGAGGTGGTAGGCACGACGGTAGTGGCGGCCGAGGAAGAGAGCCTGGGCTTGCATGTAGATGTCGGCGGGGTCGTTTGTTAAAGCGGCGACTTTGTCGGCGAAGAAAATGCCGGAGGAGTACAAGTGCTTGCTCACGCAGTCGCGCACTACCCCTCGCAGCTTCTCTATTTGCTCTTCTCTCATTTTTTTATTTTTGGAGAAAAAGGAAATGCAAGAGAGAGGTAGAAAGATTTTGGGGTAGAACTGAGAAAAAGAAATTAAGGGTTTTTGATTTGTGTTGTATTAGTTTTGGAAAGAAAGAAAGAAAGAGCAAATGAGCGGGAGGTTTTCCCTTTGTTTTAACTGTTAAGGCTGTTTGATAGTGCGTTTCCACCGTGCAGGGTGTTTTAAAGTTTATTTATTTGGAAAAAATATTTTTTTTTTTGGTGTTTTAAAATAATTTAGATATGATGATATTAAAAAATAAAAAAATATTTAAAAATTATTTTAATATATTTTTAAATATAATATAATTTTTAAAATCACTTTTATAATATCAAAGTACACATAAATCAGATTGGTTTGGGTTTAATTTTTGAAATATTGTATTCTAATTACCCATATACCTAAATTTTACTTAACATTGCCAAGTTAACATTAACATTAATGTTTTTGTGGCAGAAAGCATTCTTTTAGTTGCTCTCTCTCTTGACTCTAATTATTTTTCTTATAAAAAATGATATTCAAATGTCATAAGCAAGTTTTAAATAAAGAAAATAATTTGTAATTTGAGTTATAAATTTGACCAAGTTAATTTATTATAATTAGATTATACAAAAGAAATTAGATGATGATACAAATAGATTAAATAAAAAAATTGCAATATCTTGAAAAGAAATCTTTTTCAAAAGGTAAAAAATATATATATAGTTTAATTATTAACTAATTAAATATAAAAGAATAAAATTAGATAAAATAAAAAATTTAATATGAATTAATCTAAGTTAGCATAACAAATTTATAATTTAAGTAATATGCAATATGCATCGAGCCATATTTATTTTTGGAGGAAATGCCGGAGGAGTACAAGTGCTTGCTCACGCAGGCGCGCACTACCCCTCGCAGCTTCTCTATTTGTCTCTCATTTTTTTTATTTTTGGAGAAAAAGGAAATGCAAGAGAGAGGTCGAAGGTTTTGGAGTGAGAACTGAGAAAAAGAAATTAAGGGTTTTTGATTTGTGTTGTCTCAGTTTTGGAAAGAAAGAAAGAGCAAATGAGCGGGGGCTTTTCTTTTTGTTTTTGCTGAGGCTGTTTGATAATGCTTTTTCACCGTGCAGGATGTTTTAAAAGTTTATTTATTTGTTCAAAATATATTTTTAATGTTTTAAAATAAATTTAACGAGATTATATACCCGCGTGCCTGCTGAGAGCTTATAAAATAAATATATTTAATAGTGTTATAATTGTGAACCAGCACTAGATAAAATAATAAAAACTAAAAATATGATGAAACAAATATTTCATGACGGAAAAAAAAAGTTATATTGGTGATCAAAAACTTAGAGACTGAACAAAATTATTTGTAGCAATCCACAGTGTTTTGTGATGAAAGATACAGTACATTCACCACATGATTTAACTTTTCTGTTAATAAAAAGCAAAAACAAATTACAAAGCTAAATTCTCTACCAACTTAATATTAAAAAAAAAAAACCAACAAAGATAATTTTGGAAGGAAAAAAAAACCTATGAGAAAAAATGTTGTAGCAATTGACAATGTTTTATGAAGAAAACTACAGTGTTTTCCCTAATAAAATAAAAAATAAAATAAAAACCATTTAGAGAAATATTGTAGCAATCCATAGTGTTTTGTGAAAAAAAACTACAACGTTTTCCCCATATAATTTAGCTTTATTGTAATTATAATTCTTAACCAACTTAATATTAAAAAAACTGACAAATATAATTTTGAAAAAAATCATAAGAAAATAATATGGAAAAACATTACAACAATTCACAGTATTTTGTGATGGAAGCTACAGTGCTTCCCCACATGATTTAGCTTTATTTGTAATGACTTGTAATTGTAATTTTCAAACAACTCAATATTAAAAAAATAAAATTAATAAAGATAATTTTTAAAAAAATAATAAGAAAAAAAAACCATGTGAAGAGACACAATATGTTTTGTGAGGAAGCAATCCACAATGTTAAGTTATAACCAACTCAATATTAAAAAAAATAAAATCGACAAAGATAATTTTTGAAAAAAATATTACAAAAAATAAAAACACAAAAGAAACTGAAAAAAAACCATGTGAGGAAAAATTGTATCAATCCATAGTGTTTTGTGAGGAAAAACTTGTATTTACTTACAATTGCAATTCTTAACTAGCTTAATATTTAAAAACCAAAATTAACAAAGACAATTTTAGAAAAAAAAAAATCATGTGGGAAAAAACACTATAGCAATCAACAATGTTTTAAAAAAAAAATTACAAAACTAAATTTTCAATCAGCTCAATATTAAAAAAATTCAACGAGTATAATTTTGAAAAAAAAAATAAAAAACTATGTGGGAAAACACTGTAGAAATCCACGGTATTTTAAAGAAAAAAATTACAAAGCGAAATTTTTAACCATCTCAATATTTAAAAAATAAAATAAACAAAAAAAAGTTTTGAAAAGAAAATAAATGAAAAAAAAAACAGAGAAAAGTTGAAAAACAAAAAAGAAAAGTAATTTTGGGAAAAAAAAGAAAAAACAAGGGGGGAAAGTTGGAAACAAAAATAAAAAAATGCAAAAAAATAAAAATAAATGCACTGTGGATTAATGTTGTAATCCACGGTGATTTTAGTGTGGGGGAATCACTGAGTGTTGTTAATGTGTTGATATTAAAAAAATTATTTAAAAAAAATTATTTCAATATATTTTTAAATAAAATATAATTTTAAAAAATCACTTTTATAATATCAAGTACACATGAATCAAATTGGTTTAGGTTTAATTTTTGAAATATGGGGTTCTAATTACCCATAAACCTAAATTTGACCTAACATTGCCAACTTAACATTAATATTAATGTTCGTGTGGCTTGCTATTCACACGAGAAAACCATTCTTTTAGTTGCTTTTTCTCTCTTTTTTTATGCCTCGGACTCTAATTATTTTTCTTATAAAAAATGATGTTCTAATGTCATAAGCAAGTTTTAAATAAAGAAAATAATTTGTAATTTGAGTTATAAATTTGACAGTTAAATAAGTTAGTTTTATTATAATTAGATTATATAAAAAAATTAGACAATGACAACAAATAGATTAAATAATAAAAAATCACGATAATTTGAAAAAAAATCTTTTTTTCGAAAGGAAAAAAACATGTAGCTCAATTATTAGCCAATTAAATATGGAAGAACAAAATTGAATAAAAAGGAATAAAAAACCTTATCCAAGTCAACCCCAGTTAGCATGACAAACCTATAACCCGAGTAATATGCATAGAGTCAATCTAGGTTAACTCAAAGCTTAGGTCATAAGATCAAGATGACCCAAAAGAAAAATAAAACCACAAGGCTCATTGTTTTTTTTTTTTAAAAAAAAAAAAACAATGATTAAATAAAAAAAAAAACAAGTAAAAAAAAATGATATCAACTCATGCTAGATTCTTAAACTCATGATTTGGTTCATGAGATTAGAATTTGGAAAAACCACGAAACTCACTTCTTAACCAATTAAATATCGAATGATGAATTTGGGAAAAAGAAATCAATTACACAAAAGGATTCAAAACCAAAAATTAAAATTAAAATAATGAGGATCAAAATTGAAAAAAAAATTATAGGATATCTACAAAGTTTCGATTGAATGGTGAAATTAAAAATAAAAAAATAATTTAACAAAATGATAAAAATAAAATAAAATAATGAGGACCAAACTATAAAAAAATAACATATAACAAATTAGAATTGAATGATGAAATTGAAAACAAATCAAGATTTTATAAAAGGATTAAGAACAAAAATTAAAAATTAAAAGAATAAATATCAAAATTGAAATATCAATAAATAAAAGAACAACTCTAAAACTTTGAATGGTCAGCGTGAATTTCACGAGAATGAGAGAGAAAACAAGAAAAAAAGAAATAAAGGTCACCGACGATAAACCATCACACTGTCGTTGCCGCAAGCCACCTCATGAAAAAGAAGAACTTGTGAAGCTCCCCATGTTACGATGGAGGGAGATTTTTGGTCATCGGAAGATGCCACATGCGCCATAGAAATTAGTAGGTGCCTCCCACAAGCAGGCGCATTCGCATTACACGTATCAAACACCTTTTATTTTAAAAAAAAATTTATGTTTATTAAAATATCAAACTATCTTGCTCAACATGATAATAACAAAAAAAAAATCAGATGAAAAAGTCCTTGGAAGCAAGTTTTTAAAATTTTATTTTGAAGAATAAATTAATCATTTTACTATGTTTAAAAAAGTAGATAGACAAAGAGGCCAATAGATGCTAGTTTTTTTCATTCGAAGGATTTTTGCAATTCAATCATTATAATTTATTTTATTTCAATTTCATCATTATAAATATGTTTCCATGCATTTAAATATGTTTTGGTCTATTTTCTCTTCCTTAACTCATATGTCGTCGAATGTGTTTGGTGTTAAATTTACGATTAGTTTTATAAAATTGAGTTTTAGCTTCTTCAAAAACAAATTGAAAGATCAAAGGCCAAATTTGATACAAAAAAATAATCAAAGGACTTCTATAAAAGGTGTCAAAGTTTCATTTGATCCCTCAAGTTTTGATTTTCTCATAGTTCATCCCTCTTATTATAGGTTATTGCATTTTAGTCCTAAACTTTGTTTTTATATATATGTGTGTGTGTGTATATATATATATCAAATTTAAGTTCTTTTAATGTGATTAGATTATGACCACCCCGATGATGGTGGTGTTGCTGTTGTGGCTCTAGATGGTTGTTGTGGTGGCGATGAGAAAGGTAGCGGTGGTGGCCCTGTTTTTTCCCGTTGTTGCCTCTATTTCCACTGTTTGTGCTCTTCTTCCTTCTTCGTCTCTGCTGCGTTCTTTTACTCTGCAAGTTTGTAACCCATGTGCAAGAATCTAACGTAATGTACCATGTGAAGAGTAGTATTGTCTTGTATTGTGACATAACATGTAAAAAGTTTTTTTTATCTCTGCAATTCACCATTTATGACTTGTTGCATTTCAAATCCTTGCATTTCAGATCCTTTCAAATCCGTTCTATTGGTGCAGCCTGTGATGTATGATTTTTAATTTTTTTTAATATGTTTAAAATTTTGTATATTCTATCCTTTAACTTTTCGTTAATCCACATGAATTATGTTAATGAGAGGACACAATTTTTTATTATTGGATTTCAAATTGTTCTGTCGATTAAAACACTACCCTTTATTTGCATCAACAATTTTTTTATAATTGGATTTCTTTAACATGGAATTTATGATTGAAAATTATTTTATAGATTAAGAAAATATCCTTTGTTTGATCTTCAACCACTGGCATTCATCTGCAAAGTTAGGTTATGTATAATCTAAAAGCATTGTCCACATCATATGACATTAATATTACATAGTATTTTTCCAGATCACAATTCATAATATTCAACAATTATCGAATAACACGACAATTTTTAACCACATTAATATACAATCCATAACATGAATATAATAAATATTAATGCTCCATAACCTAACTTATAATGTGCATTATTAAATTACAAATAGGGTCCCGAACCAACATAATTGCAAATGATTACTCCATATCATCTTTAGATATCTGCAAATTTAAATAATTGACAAGAAATTTAAAAACATATTAGATAACAATTTATATAATAATATTACCCACGAGTAAATGAAAGCATGCATTTTGGATCAATATATACCTCTCAGTCTAAGATGCTTTGCGACGTGTATACATTTTCTGCAACCATTTCATCTTGTTTTCAAGATTACCCATAGTTGACCACATTTCTCTATTCCTTCTAAAACCTAAAACCTCAGAAGCAAACCCATGAAAGTCATCACCGATATGAACTCCTTCAATTGAGTGAAGCTCGGTCATAACCTCATGAATACTACACCCTTTCTTATCTCTATTGATAGATGTTGAATCACTATTCTTTAACAAGCTGTCAACCATTTGATCCCACCGTGATAATAGTTGCATCCCAATTTCAGAACTTCTTTTTTTTTCCCGAGCTTGAACCTCAACACGTTCTCTTTCTTTTCTTTTCCTACTGCTGCATGTGTTGCTATTGCTGTACATATTAACCCCTCTAACCATGTTGCTAACATCATCAGTGAAATTTGGTATTTCATCCTCTTCTGAATCACTGCTTCCTTCTTCCAAGTCAAGTTGTTCCTCATTGGCATTTGGATCCTCAACACTATCATCATAGAGGACTCCAGATGATGGTGCCCATGCATACTTTCCAGTTGCAACAATATTCGAGAACATTCTATCGAACTTCATAAGTAAAGACGGTTCGATACCAGATTGCCTAAACTTTTTTGCTCCTCTTATTTCCTACACAGAACAAATTAAATTAAATTAATGTAACTTCAAATAATTTAGTAATTACTAAACTGAGATTTAAAACATTAAAAATTAATGATCATGACAAATAACCTGAATTTTTGTTTTCCACCACTCATCACTTGCAGAAATTGTTCCTAATTCATTACTCCATCCCACGCCAATTTCAGAAATGAGCTTCGTCCATATCCTCCAATCTTTTTTGCAGCCATCCCATTTGTTCTTCAGTTGTGTCTTGGTGAATGCATGACCTGTTTGTTCTTTAAAAGCTGTCAACAAATATTTCCAACCAGCTTTGTTGAAATTCGTATTCGGTCTCATTCCCATGTAGATGGCCTCGATGCAAAGGTCACAAAAGACATGCAACATTTCTTTAGTCCAAGCAGCTTCATCCAAATTTTCAGGCCCTTTCATTCCTAGTTGGATAACATTTTTGAATTTGGCTTCTACAACACTCTTTTTGTCATACTGAGACCAGGGTACTACGGTTAGTTTCAAAGAAGCACGGAGACTAACTAAAGCAAATAGATTATCTGGAAATGGTTAGTTTGGATTCATATTGACTGGTATATTCTGAACTTGTGTGTGTTTACCTTTTTTATCAAGCATGAGTAGAATGAAGAGAGCCACCCATCTTCTGGACCGAATTGCAAGGAGGACAGCAGCCTTGTTTCTGCAATTCAGTATCAAATATACAGGGTTAATTTTAATTTCATTTGGTTAATGAAGCGAATGCTGGAATAGTACAGCATAGAGGAATTCTCAGCAATCAACACATTAGCAATAAATACTCCGGTAACATTAATTCTCCACAGTTAAATGGCAATGTGCAGCTGAATGTATTTAACAAAAAGAGTTTTGGAGAGCGTTACCTTCTTCACATGTGAGCATGTGATTTTCAATAAGGCATTCCAAAGCCTGGGGAACAATGAAGATACAGCCATCATTCATACTTCCAATCCAAATCAGTAAAAATGATGTGCAAAACTAAAGGAAAACAAGATTATGTCCAAAAAACAAAGACTAAAAACTTCAGTTGAATCTATCAAGAAAAATCTTAGATCTTTGTCAAGCTCTTAATATGGAAATTCACAGTTTTTCATAGAAAGCCATGTTAATGACCATTGCATGCACAATTACAATAAAGCAAAGAAACTCTATGATGCAACCTACAAACAGAAGGAAAAGGTAAACAATTGCAATAGCAGGGTACCTCATAGCATAAAGGATCGGCCTTGATAGCAGCTTTGTACCTTAAATCATCATAAATAAGCAAATCAATCATCATACAGAAAACAAAAAAAAAAAAAGTGGCAAAAGAAACAGTACTCTATCTTGATAGAGAAGATCGCTGAGAAAAGCTAACCACTGTCGAGCCAGGGCACGATTTTCCAACGCTTCATAAGCCCTGCCTCTTAGAAAACATGTTGCTGCAGAAATCTGTCCCAAAACAGAGAAAACAACATTTCGCCAAGCAGTATTTTTAGTCATAAGTACAGGTACAATCTATGCATATTCAAGATAACATATTTTACATATTTATCACAATCAACTGATAGAATGCACCCAAAAAAAAACAATATTCACAATTTCACACAAAATTGTAAAAGAGAAAGAACACAACTTTAAATGTTAAAAAGAAAATCCAATCTTGCCAATTAAAAATAGCATAACTAACACAACCAAGCAAGAAAAAGAACAACTTCTCATAAAAAAAAAAAAAAAAAAAAACTCACATTGATCTCGCGATCTTCACTATCCTTATCTAAGTACATAACGTTACAATCTTTAGTATCATATACATCTCCATGCTCATCAACCTTTGCATCACCGAGCATTAACAAACACTGGTCCCACTCTTTCAATTCCTCCTGACCACAATTTTTTTAAAAAAAAGTTAAGAAAAAAAAAACCTAAAGGTAATAAACCATCAAATTTCAAATTAAAAATCCAAAACCAAAGACTTACGAGGCATTTAGCGGCGAGGTAGCGGAAGCGGAGGTCGCGAAGGACGATTTTGGAGGCGTTGAGGAGGTGGTAGGCACGACGGTAGTGGCGGCCGAGGAAGAGAGCCTGGGCTTGCATGTAGATGTCGGCGGGGTCGTTGGTGAAAGCGGCGACTTTGTCGGCGAAGAAAATGCCGGAGGAGTACAAGTGCTTGCTCACGCAGTCGCGCACTACCCCTCGCAGCTTCTCTATTTGCTCTTCTCTCATTTTTTTATTTTTGGAGAAAAAGGAAATGCAAGAGAGAGGTAGAAAGGTTTTGGAGTGAGAACTGAGAAAAAGAAATTAAGGGTTTTTGATTTGTGTTGTCTTAGTTTTGGAAAGAAAGAAAGAAAGAAAGAAAGAGCAAATGAGCGGGAGGTTTTCTCTTTGTTTTTGCTAATCTCGAGGCTGTTTGATAGTGCGTTTTCACCGTGCAGGATGTTTTAAAGTTTATTTATTTGTTCAAAATATTTTTTTAATATTTTAAAATAAATTTAACGAGATTATATACCCACGTGCTGCTGAGAGGTTATGAAATAAATATATTTTATAGTGTTATAATTATGAACCAACACTAGATAAAATAATAAAAACTAAAAATATGATGGAACAAATATTTCATGATGGAAAAAAAAAGGTATATTGGTGATAAAAAACTTAGAGACTGAACAAAATTATTTGTAGCAATCCATAATGTTTTGTGATGAAAGATACAGTACATTCACCACATGATTTAACTTTTCTGTTAATAAAAAGCAAAAAAAAATTACAAAGTTAAATTCTCTATCAACTTAATATTAAAAAAGAAAACCAACAAAGATAATTTTGGAAGGAAAAAAACCCATGAGGAAAAACGTCGTAGCAATTGACAATGTTTTGCAAAGAAAACTACAGTGCTTTTCCTAATAAAATAAAATAAAAAAACCATTTAGAAAAATATTGTAGCAATTCATTGTGTTTTGTGAGAAAAACTACAACACTTTTTCCATATGATTTAGCTTTATTGTAATTATAATTCTTAACCAACTCAATATTAAAAAAAAAACGACAAAGATAATCATAAAAAAAATCATATAGGAAAACATTGCAACAATTCACAGTGTTTTAAAGAAAAAAAATTACAGAGCCAAATTCTTAATCAGCTTAATATAAAAATAAAATCGATAGAGATAATTTTAGAAAACAAATAAAAAAACACAAAAAAAGAGGAAAAAATCATGTTGGAAACACTGTAGCAATTCACAATGTTTTGTGATGAAAGCTACAGTGCTTCCCCACATGATTTAGCCTTATTTGTAATGACTTATAATTGTAATTCTCAAACAGTTCAATATTAAAAAAATAAAATTGATAAAGATAATTTTGAAAAAATAATAAGAAAAAAAAGATCATGTGCAGAAACACTATAGCAATCTATAATATTTTGTGAGGAAAGCTACAGTGCTTCCCCCACATGATTAAGCTTTATTACAAAGTTAAATTATAACCAACTCAATATTAAAAAAATAAAATCGACAAAGATAATTTTGAAAAAAAAAAGATTACAAAAAATGAAAACACAAAAGAAACTGGAAAAAAAACCATGTGAGGAAAAACTGTATCAATCCATTGTGTTTTATGAGGAAAAACTTGTATTTACTTGCAATTGTAATTCTTAACCAGCTTAATATTTAAAAAAACAAAATTGACAAAGACAATTTTAGAAAAAAAAAAAACCATGTAGAAAAAAACATTGTAGCAATGCACAGTAATTTGCGTGGAAAGTTACAGTGATTTTCTCACATATTGTAATTGTATTTTTTAACCAGCTCAATATTAAAATATAAAATAAAAAAAGATAATTTCCGTGAAATTCATAAAAAAAAATAATAAAAAAAACATGTGGAAAAACACAGTAGCAATTAACAATGTTTTAAAGAAAAAAATTACAAAAATAAATTCTCAATCAGCTCAATATTAAAAAAAATCGATGAGTATAATTTTGAAAAAAAAAATTGAAAATCTATGTGGGAAAACACCGCAGAAATTCACGATATTTTAAAGAAAAAAATTACAAAGCAAAATTTTTAACCAGCTCAATATTTAAAAAGTAAAATAAACAAATAAAAGTTTTTGAAAAAAAAAAATAAATGAAAAAAAAACAGAGAAAAGTTGAAAAAGAAGGAAAGTAATTTCAGAAAAAAAAAAAAGGGAAAGTTGAAAAAAATAAGTTAAATAAGTTAGTTTTGTTAGTTTTAGATTATATAAAAAAATAAGACAATGACAACAAATATATTAAATAATAAAAAATCACGATAATTTGAAAAAAAAAATCTATTTTTGAAAGGAAAAAAACATGTAGCTCAATTATTAGCTAATTAAATATGGAAGAACAAAATTGGATAAAAAGGAATAAAAAACCTGATCTGAGTCAACCCGAGTTAGCATGAGAAACCTATAACCCGAGTAATATGCATAGAGCCAATCTTGGTTAACTCACGGCTTAGTCATAAGATCAGGATGACCCAAAAGAAAATAAAACTACAAGGCCCATTGTTTTTTGAAAAAAAAAAAACAATGATGTAATAAAAAAAAAAATAAGTAAAAAAAATGATATCAACTCATGCTAGATTCTTAAACTCATGATCTAGTTTATGAGATTAGAATTTGAAAAAACCACGAAACTCACTTTTCAACCAATCAAATATCAAATGATAAATTTGGGAAAAAATTACACAAAAGGATCCAAAACCAAAACCAAAAATTAAAATTAAAATAATGAGGATCAAAATTGAAATAAAAATAAATAAATTATAGGATACCTACACAGTTTTTGATTGAATGGTGAAATTAAGAATAAAAAATAATTTAACAAAATGATAAAAAAAAATCAAAGAATGAGGACCAAACTATAAAAAATAACATATAACAAATTAGAATTGAATGATGAAATTGAAAAAAAATCAAGATTTTATAAAAGTATTAAGAACAAAAATTAAAAATCAAAAGAATAAATATCAAAGTTGAAATATCAGTAAATAAAAGAACAACTCTAAAATTTTGAATGGTCAACATGAATTTCACGAGAATGAGAGAGAAAACAAGAACAAAAGAAATAAAGGTCATCGACGATAAACCATCACGTTGTCGCTCCTACAGGCCACCCCATGAAAAAGAAGAACTCGTGAAGATCCCCATGTTATGATGGAGGGAGATTTTTGGTCATCGGGAGATGCCACATACACCATAGAATGTAGTAGGTGCCTCCCACAGGCGGGTGCATTCAAATTGCACATATTAGACACCTTTTATTTTTAATTAGATTTTATGTTTATTAAAATATCAAACTATCTTGCTCAAGATGACAATAATAAAAAAAAATCAAATGAAAAAGTCCCTGGAAACAAGTTTTTAAAATTTTATTTTGAAGGATAAATTAGTCAATTTACTATATTTAAAAAAGTAGATAGACTAAGAGGCCAATAGATGCTAGTTTTTTTCTTTCCAAGGATTTTTGCAATTTGATCATTATAATTTATTTTATTTCAATTTCATCATTTGAAGTATGTTTCCATGTTTTCATGCATTTAAACATGTGTTGATCTATTTTCTCTCCCTTAACTCATATGTCTAATTCATATGTCGTCGAATGTTTTTGTGTTAAATTTATGATTAATTTTATAAAATTAAGTTTTAGCTTCTTCAAAAATAAATTGAAAGATCAAGGGCCAAATTTGACACAAAAGAATAATCAAAGGACTTCTATAAAAGGTGTCAAAGTTTCATTTGATCCCTCAAGTTTTGATTTTCTCATAATTCATCCCTCTTATTATAGGTTATTGCATTTTAGTCCTAAACTTTTATATATATATATATATATATATATATATATATATATATATATCAAATTTAAGTTCTTTTAATGTGATTAGATTATGACCACCAATAACTTTTGATTTTAATGTATATGGACTTATCTTTAAGAGATGAACTAAATAAAGTTAGTTTTCACCTTCAATGATGTTAGGAAAAGTAGATCCAGCCTTGAAAAAAAAAATTTAATTTGATTTTAAGTTTTATGCTAATTAAATTGTATTTTGTTATTGAAAATGGAGTTTCAAAGGTACATATTTTTTTTTATGTTTTGGCCAGAAAAAATGGTTGAAATCTAGTTTCTTGATATTCAAAGATTTGAATCCCGATTTTTCAATCATGAAGACAAGTTCGGTGATTGAAAATATTTGTGAGTCGATGACACATTGTTTGCAATCTATATATATATAAAATTGGCTTGGCTCTAAAGTTTAGGTACGTACATATAGGTCATCCTTTTAGTCTCAGACATCTCTGATCGAGATTCTCTGAGACCTCTTTTTTTTTTTTTAAAAAAAAATTTTATATCTTAAAAAAATACTATTTAGATAATTAATTATAATAATATTTAAAATTGTTTAATTATTCCATGATTTTTAACAATATTTTAGATTTTTATTGTAATTGTTTACTATAATATTTACTTTTTTATAATTATATATGAAATTAATGTGCACAAGTTAAAAAATTGGCATAAATAATCAATGGGAAAAGAATATATATTTTTATTATTTTTACTATTATCAATTTTTATATAATTTTATTCCGCTAGTTATTCTTTTATTTTCTTATATAGTCACATGAAAATAATTAAAATATTATATATATTTTTTATTTTTTTTCTTTTACAGTGACTTGTCATGATAAGCTTCTTTATTTTTAATCGTGTTTTTGATAAAAAAAAAAACAAATATGTATTTTCAAAATTAAAAACAAAGTAATGAATAAAAAGAATGAAGTTTTGGCTAACTAATTGCATTTTGTTCTCATTTTATTTAAATCATTTGAGTTTTTACATATATTTATTTTAATTAAATCAAGGTTTTTTTTTCAAATAATCAAGCTATGAATAAAAAAAATAATTGCTCTATCAAAATAATAAATAATAAAAAAATAATTCTGACAAGAAAAATACATTTTTTTCTCATAATTTAAATCATTAGAGTTTTTAGGAACAATTATTTTAATGATAATAAAAAAATGTTAAAGAATTTATTGATATCAAATTTTAAATAGATGAGTTGTATTTGAATAATCCATTTACGAGAACGAAATTCATATAGGACTATAATTAGCATCTAAGATAAATAAAAGAAAGTGAATAAAATGAGAAGAAAAATCAAAGCATTATATTTGCACTTGCATCTATTATTTACTTTTTACAACAAAGATCAATTTCATATTTTAATTTTAATTTTTGTTAACAAATCTTTTTAATGATTAAAAAACTTATTTTTACAAGAATTCAACTTTTTATTGTAATATTATCAATTAATTATATATATATATATATTAATATAAATGTAATTTATAATGTTTTTAAATATTGCACATGAATACTCAATGAAAGTATTTTTTTAATTTAATTGTTAATATAATTTTTTTTAAATTAATCATTATTTATTTTTTATACTGTTATCATGACGGTTTTTTTTTTATGAAATTTACTTTCATGTGATGCTAAAAAAGAAATGCATTGATAAAAAATGAAATTTTGACCGACTAAATTAATTACTAGAAATTGCAGAATTTGGATGATCGACTATTAATGTATAAAACTATTTTTTGAATGATAAAATAATTAAATAGTTTAGTTGAAAAGGAAATTGAAGTATATACTTTGCAAGCTAACATTTTAAACCCCAATTAAAAAATAAAATTGTGGCAGTAGTAATTAAACGTCAGTTTTTTTGATATGTTTATTTTCTCTTTTCTCAATGAAAAGGGTTTTAATTTTCTGTCTCAACAATTGCCAAGGAGCCAAATAACAAGTTATTCTTAGAAATTGCAAATGCCCCTTCCTTTATTTTTGTATTTTAAAAGTATTTTTAAAAAATATATATTTTTTTACTTTAAATTTTTTTTTGTTTTTATATCTTTTTGATATGTTGATTGTTAAAAATAAATTTTTAAAAAATAAAAAAAATATTATATCAATGTATTTTCAAGTAAAAACTACTTTGAAAAAGAACTATAATCACAATAGTAAACAGTGCCTAAATCACTGTGATAACCAAGATCTCGCTTGTTTGCTATAAAATAGTTTCTTTTTGGAAAGTGGTTTTCTTAAAAGATAAATTCCTGAAAAATAAATTATTTTATGATATTTGGTAGTATCATGAAAAATAAGTTGGAAAACATTTTCCAGTGTTTGGTTATGTCATGAAAAATAATATAGAAAATAACCTACTAATATTTTTTTTTCAAGTTTATTAAAATAAAAAGAAATAAATCTTACAAATTAAAAGTTGAACGAAAATGAAATTAAAAAAAAAAATTTAGTTTTATAAATTATCTAAAATAAAATAAATAATAATCAAAATAATGGAGATTAAATCTAACTAATAAAAAAAATTTGAAGATGATGAAATTAAAATAATAATAATTATATTTTCATAAATTATTTCAAATAAAATAAGTAACAATCAAAATAATAAGGGCAAATTTAATACATAAAAAATTTCAAAAAAAATAATAATAAGAGAAAAACAAATAACAATCATACAAATAAGGATCAAAATTAATATAAAAATCAAATTAAATTAAATTCTAAGAGATAATTTTTTTTTTTGAAAAAGATTCAAAACAAAATATAAAGCAATCAAAAGTTTGAGAATCAAATTTGATATAATCAGCAAATAATAAGACATTTCTAATTTTTTCTCAACTTCTAAAAAATATTTTCTGCTTAAAATAAAAAAAAAATATTTTCCTCAAAACCAAACTAATTTTTTTTAATTGAAAATTATTTTTCATTGATGAATTTTGTACTTGTTAAACAAATTCAATAAAATTTAAAAAGTAATTTTCATAAAACACACCGGCTAACAAATTCCATATTGCTGATCCAAAGTAAATGATTACCACGACAATCACATCTAGCATTTAGGGATTCAATGCATGTTTAATGATCAGGACTTCTTGGTGCTATTGGAGTTGCATGCATTCAAGTTTGCCACAAACTCCTCAATGTTCTTGTCGGAGCTTCCACCTTCATCCATAGCCATTTCTGCTAGTTTCTTCCATTTCTCAGAACGAGTTCTGATCTCATCCCTTCTTTCACCTTCCGTCATGACTTCCCTTATACACCTCTCTATCTCTTCTTGTGTCACCATCCCATTTTCACCTACCTTTACTCTAACCCCTACTTGCCAAACATCGGCAACAAACTTCGCATTAGTTGGTTGATCTGTCCACTGTGGCATTGCCACCATTGGCACTCCCAAGCTCAAAGCCTCTAGTGTTGAATTCCACCCACAGTGAGTCATGAAGCATCCCACCGATTTGTGAGCCAGGACCTTTAGTTGAGGACTCCATGTTATGACCAGACCCATCTCTGTTGTCTCCTCTACGAAGTTGCCAGGTAGCTTTTGCTTTTCTGATTCTCTTACAACCCATAGAAAGTGAGTGTTGCTTCTTTTCAGACCCCAGGCCAACTCTGCCATTTGGTCTTCTGTCAGAGCAGCGAGGCTGCCAAATGATACATAAACAACCGAGCCTGGCACCTTGGAGTCTAACCATTTCATGCAAGTTTCAGAATTTGGCTTGAAGAGGCTGAGACCATAGTCTTTGTCGTCCTCCAGCCGCTTGTCCAAGAACATTGATGGAATTGTTGGTCCTATTGGCTTGATTGGCCACTTGCTCGCCATCCAGTCGACAATCTGAATAGAAACATTAAGGTGTTTAAATTACTGTTTAGCACTGACGTCAAAGAAAGAAGTTAGAACGAGTATTTTGAAGACTACTTGGACACGGAGCACAGGGTTTAATGACCAACTGAATGAAAATAATAGAATGCTATTATCATTTTTTTTTTCTTTTTTGATAATAAGAATGCTATTATCAATTAATTACCACAAGTACTGTTGAGAGCTCAAGTTCTTGGGTATAAGTTAAAATTTTAACATCTTAACTCCATAAGAAAAAAAGAAAAAGGTTCAAAGTTTGAACATTGGCCGTCAATTAGCTACAACTTGAGTTTACACCATCACCAGATGAAAAAGAGCTTACAACAAACATTTAAACCCTAAGAGGCTGATTGACATTGTGTTTTTATTTGCGCGTGAGAGTGTTTTAAAGCTGTGTTTAATATGAAAAATAGTATAGGTTGATCAAGGCCGTACTGTCTGACTTTGACTAGTAGTTCAAGCCATGACCAGTTCATTATCCACACATAACCACACTTTTCTTCTTCTTTTAACCACAGGAAATTAATTTAATCGAACTAACATTTAGCAGAGGCCTAAGAGCAACCACAACTTGATTGATTTCAATCTATAGAACTAGGAATTATTAATTATGTGTTGAATACTAAAGTGCACAGAGAGTGTAATATTTCTTGCTGGGAACTTGGAACGTACCTCATCTTCAAGTTCATTGAAAGTGTTCCAAAGGAGCCAGCTCGCTTCATCTATATTTGAGAACTGGCTAAAAAGGAGGTCATATATACCGGGATACGAACCTGGACCATGAACAAGGGATGGGAGATCACTGAACTCCAACTGTGGCAGGGAAGGCAGGGACACCGGCGATTTTTCTTCCATGGGAATTTTCAAAGCGCCCCCTTGTAGTGTATGGTAATATAAAACCGTAACCGCGCATGATTGGGTGAAAAACGGACCTCCTTCCAGGCCCCAGCTCTTCGCCACATCCAGAACCCATGGTAGAATGGAGTCATAAATGATGAATTTAGCAGGGTATTGGCTGGTACTGTTTTTGCCGATGAGCTCTGCTAAGCTTTTCGGGATTGTGTCCTTGAAACGCTCGATGTATTCCTCTGCGGTTGCTGCTCTTTCACCTTCTCTGTAACCATCGAAGATGGTTTCCATGTTGATGGAACAAGCGTTGTCTTGATGCATGGAGGTGCCCATTGAAGTGGGGGTGATTAGCGTGACCTTGAGGCCTTTTGAAGCTAAACGCTTACAGAATTGAAGCATTGGGTTTATGTGGCCTTGTATAGGCAGCGGAAGGACTAGCACATGACTTGCACTGCTGGTTTTTTGTTCCCTCTCCATTTTTCTCCGGTACCTGCAAACTCTGATCTCTCTCTCTCTCCTACCCTCCTCTGCAGTTAGATTGATTGCCGTGCTGAATTTATAACCAATCAATCAAAGCAAAAGGGAGATTTTTCTACTACTTATTTTTCTCTCTTTTGGATTTTAGTGAAAATAATAATTTTTAAAAAAAAAGAGAGAATCATGGATTTTTTTTATAAAATTATTTAAGATTTGTCGGAGATTAGGTGAACATCAAATATTTTTAGGGTTTATAAATTCTTAAAGGCTAAGTTGTCATGAATTAGAAATGCCAAAAAAAAAAAAAAATAACACTTAATATTATTAGAAATTCTTAGAAGAATATCATATTCATAAAATAAAAACATGGGTGCATTCCTATGAATGTGGAAAATATAATAAATTATTTGAGTCTAAACTAATTGTCAGTTCATTAATAACTATTTAGTCAAAATAATAATTTATTTTAATTGAACTCTTAGTTTTGTTTGTTGTGATACTAAAAAATACAAGCATGATGTTACATTTATAGAAAAAAAACCTAATATTTTTATTAATAACAAGATATCACTTAATTTGTCTCTTAAAAAATATTACATATTTTATTTCAGGATAGTTATTAGAAATTTATGTAATCATATTCTTGTTTGATTTTTCTAGTTTTAAAATTATAATTTTTTATATTAATTACATTTTAGTTTGTAATTTTTTAAATTTATTAATAATCAAGTCAATTTTGTTTAATTATCCCAATTTAATTTCTTACTAGTGATTCTTGATGCAAGTGAGCTATTAGATTTTTAATATATTGATTTAAATAAAATCATGATCTTATTAAAATAAAATTAAATAATTTAATTTATTATTAATTTAATAAATTGATTGATTTATATTTAAAAATCAAGTATAATATTATGTAGTAATATGTCATGATTTCTAAATATAAAAAAATTATATATGGCTCAACTTAGCTTTTCATTAATTATTTTCTTTAAAGAAGTAAAGTTAGAGGTAAATTTTAGCTAGTAATTGTTTGGAGAGAGAGATATAAACCAGATTAAGTAACGAAGTATAAATTGGTTATTATGATATCCGCACAAATAAAAATTGATAATGCTAATTAAAAGTGGAGGACACTTGGATAATTAGAGATGAAATACGTGAGGATGTAGGAGCAAGAAGGGAAAAAAAGAAAAGAAAAAGAAAAAGGACACGTAATCTGGCATGCAGTCAAGACGAGACAAAACGTTGAAAACAACGTCCTTAGAATATGAATCCCAATTTGCATATGACGTGTGAACTTACGTTAATCGCGCTATCGTCATTTTGAACCTAACTATACTTGTGTTGGAGCTACCATTCAAGGATGTAATTTGTATAAAATCTATAGAATCTAACTATACTTGTGGCACACACATAAAATCTATAGAATCTAACCATACCATTCTAGGATGTAATTTTGAACCTAACTATACCTGTGGCACACACATAAAATTTATAGAATAAAATTAAAGAAAAAAAAAAAAACTATGCAAGGATACATATATTAAATATCATAAGAAATTGATTTTTAATATATATAATATAGATGAATGAAACAACCCTTTTAAAAAATTAAACACATCCAATACAATAATATTAATTAAAATGAGCCAAAAAAATCATAGAAAAAGGTATTAATTAAAACTTAAATTTAAAAATTACTTTAAATTAAAAAAGTATTAATAAAAAATCAAAGTTAAAAAAAAAGAAAAGAAGAAAAAGAATGATACGAGGCCGATTCAAAAGATATTTGAGAAAATAATTCGGTTTGTATCTTGCACTCTTAAGAGCAACGCAACCTATATTATTCTGATAGGTTGCACTGTTTTCAGTAACAAAAACCAACATTTTTTTTTAAATATAAAGGTTGCGTTGAGCAGAATTACATGATAAATCAAAACTTCTGAGGTTAAGCTTTTCCTATTAGCATAATCTAAAAAATAAACACAGACTCAACAGATTATGTTATAACCTGGAACAACATAACTTGTTGAAAATATAAAAAAATATTGCGAAGATTATGCTAAAAATAGAGGGCGGAAGATATGTTATTTCCACCTATTCATTCTCCGTTCTTCATTGGAAAAGCGGGTTTAAAGTTTTTGGATTCCGAAACTCGAATTTAACTTTAAAAAACCAAAAAAATCTTAGAAAACTTAATAATACCAGTTTCAACCCAAAAAAAAATATCAATTGGCTTATTATATAATATAATTATAATTGTAATTTATAATAAAAAAAAATAACCCCGGGAAGCCATAACATCATTGCTCCCGCGTAGTGACACCAATCTCATCTTTTCAAGGACAACGCATAGAAACATGATCGAGAAAAACACGCCAATTAGACCTTAGAGTAAAACACACCCATTAGATTGTGGTTGATATTGGTAGTGAAAATTATTTTTTAAAATATTTTTTAGCTGAAAATACATTAAAATATTATATATATTTTTACTTTTTAAAATTTTAATTTTAATATTAACATATCAAAATGATTAAAAAACATATATAAAAATAAATTTTAAAAAATAAAAATTCAAAATAATTAAGCATGGCTACACGGTACAAACAAACCAAGTCTAAGACATATATTTCACAAGGATTAAAAGACATTAGGGTCTTAATCCTAAACATTTATTTTCAAACACTTGCATTCATTTTATCAAATATTTAATGGATATCCTAAACAATCATTCTTTTACATAAAATTTAACTATATCCAAAACTTTCCAACACATCAAGCATGACTTAAGCACAACACAATAATTCACAAGTACTTTCACATCATTAATACATAGAAACAACACAATATATCAAATTTTCCAAATCCCCCTCCCCCCCAAAAATTCCTTGCAATGGTCGGCCACTTTAGGCTCAATTTTCTTCCAAATTGGCTTTCAATTTCTTTAATAACACACCTTAATCATGCTGTCTAAACTTTTTTTAGCTAATAATTACATAATTTTGAGTTTCCTTTAATAATTACTCATGAACCCTAAAAAATTCAAAAATTAGATATCCATTTAAATTGGTTCATGAAAATATTCTTCAATTTCAAACTAGATTATCATTTCTATTTGGATGCATGTATATGGAGATATTAAAACCAAATTGTGTAAACCAAGTTAGTAACATAGCATACACAGTTGGTTAGGGTTGTGTTTATTTAGAGAAAATCCACTCGTGGGCAATTGCCCTATTAATTTCCCTAAAATGTAAGTAATAGTCCTTATAATTTAATAGAATTTCAAAATAGTCCTTATATTAAAATTATTTAATTTATCTCTAATCAACTTCTCTTTTCCGTAGAGAGCTAAATTAAAAGATATGAAGATAATTCAATGTATATATAATACGAGCATCGAGTTAGTAATTCTTCTATCATTTTTTACTTTTTCGAATTCATCCTTTTGTGTCTAAATTGGTGACCAATTGTTTATAATTCATTAAGAAAGGACAACATTTTAAAAAAGGACGAAAGTAAAAAAATATAAGGAATCAGATGGCTCTTTTAAAATTGGTGTGAAAAAGATAAATTTGATTCTTCTACTTTTCAATCTATAAATTGTTTGTCCCTTTCTCTTAATTTCTAGTTCTTAGGTTTATTTCCAGTTCTTAGGTTTAAGAGAAGAGAGATAAGATAACTGAATTTTAGTAGTAGAGAGAAAAAATAGTCTGTTGACACCAATTCTAACCATAAAAAATATCAATCTTAGTATTAATGAGTTTTCATTCGATGAGATGAGTTCCATTGAATCCTTAACCTTGCTTAAGAGGGTATATATGATTTTATGATTTTTTTTAAAATTCAGGTTGATTTTTGTGTTTTTTATTGATGTTTTGGTTGTTTGAAGTCATAAATGAGTTTATTATGTAGGCTATTATTTAGGTTTTTTGAGTAATAAATGGATTGAAAAAAATTTAGGCGTAAAATACCCTCGCCTCAACTTTCAAGCAACCTCGCTAAATTCTAGGGCAACAAACATTGTAGCGTTTACAATTTTTTTTTAGAAAAATTTAAAGGTGGATGACACATTATCTCCTCTAATATAAAAACATTAGAGGCATGGTCCAATACTTATATTTTTTGGTATAGCAACCCAAGCCTAAATGCTTGCTTTTTGTTTGTTGGTCCATCAATTTTTTTTGCTTCTTTTTAATTCAATTAATTTCATTCAAATAAATAATTATATAGGATTATATTTGTCTCATGAACTGGGTCATGATTTTTGCAAGTTTACACAGGTTAACTTGAGCTTTTTTTAGGTTCAATTTTTTAGAATGATTTTTTTTTAATTTAATCATTTAATATTGAGATGATTATGAATTAAAATTCATATATTTTTTTAATTTTATTTTCATAAGGCTATCACAGTCTTATGACATGAGTTGCAGATTTAACAGGTTAACTCGGGCTAACTTGGATCAATTTTCTTTAGTCAATTATTCTTTTAATTTTATATTTTAACACTCGGTTGATTGGGGATTATGTTTTGTATTTTTTTTTAACACTTGCTTTAATGTAGTTATTACAATCTCATAATCTAGATTGTGGATTTAACATGTTAATCCTAATTGACCTGATTTAATTAAATATATTTCTATCTTAATATTATTTTTATATATTTTTAGTTAAATTATGTTTTAGACTTGCTTAGTCAATTGAGTTACATTAGTTATTGCTGTTAGTAATATTTTTTTGGCATCCCAAAAAAATTGATTTGGCTCATGCTACAATGATGTAGTAAACTCCTACCTAATTAGCCAATGGGGTGACACACGAATGATTTACCCACAAAACCCTTGCAAAGCTTGACAAAGAATGCAAAAATCAAGCCTGTTTGATTAATTAAGTTACATACAAGTTAACTCAAATAACCACAAGAAGAAGATGAAGAACTTACCAAGAAGTCTCTCGGAGACTGATTTCGAAACCATTTGAATACTTGGACTTGCCAGCGAAGAACTTCCTGGTGATGATGCCGCCTCCGACATGTTTTTCACTGAGAGAAAAAGTGTGTGTTTTGGAATTTTCTCTTTGTGATTATGCAAGAGATACGAACATGACGGAATAAAAATAGCGGAAAGTGAGCTACAATTAGATTTGCTTGTATACACTTTCATGGACCAGAACTTACTTTGGACGAGGACGGATTTTATTGTTTGGTTGAAAAAAAAAGTTACGGTTTGGTCGACGATTTCAATGGTATTTAAAGATTAGTAAAGATTTAATTTTGAAAGTGATTTTTATTTAGAAATATATTAAAATAATATTTTTTTTTATTTTAATATATTTTTAATAAAAATATTTTAAAAAATAATTTTTATCACAATATGAATTACTATCTTCTTAGGCTCATTAGTTAGTCTAATTGGTGTGTATTGTCACATGTCATGACTCCTTAGATATACCTCCTAGTCATTGTTTCTTCACATTGTCTTGGCAGTGTTTGGAATTGTATTTCGGAAATATTTTTAAAATATTTGAAAAAATTTTATTTTTTTATTTTAAATTAATACATTTTTTTATGTTTTCAAATATTTTAATGTGTTATTGTCAAAAATAATTTTTAAAAAATAAAAAAATATTTTAATATATTTTAAAATAAAATACTTTAAAAAGCAACCGTTACCACGCTCTTAAAAACTTATTCTCTCCTTCACGATTTTTTCTTTTGTGGAGACCAACAAAGGTGCTGGTAAGATTTTGTCTAATAAAGGGTATAAGCTGGGTGAAGATTATTCGAATTGGTAATCTTTTAGATTTCTAGTTCAAATATAGATTCACGATATCCCATATTTATATTATTTTTATGATTATCTTTTTGTATTCTTCCAAATTTAAGATTGATGCGTTACTTCCTGGTGATTGCTCATTACAAAATGTACGGATGCTATTTCTCATTCGAGTGTAAACTACAAACTGTGTTATTTTTTCAAATATGTTTTAAATTGTGCTACTTTGTAAATTAAAAACAGATGGACGGGTTCATTGATGGGGAAACTGGCTTGATTTTTGCGTTCTTTGTCAAGCTTTGCAAGGGTTATGTGAGTGAATCATTCGTGTGTCACCCCATTGGTTAATTAGATAGGAGTTTACTACATCATTTTAGCATGAGCCAAATCAATATTTTTGGGATGCCAAAAAAATATTACTGATAGCAATGGCTAATATAACCCGATTGACTAAGCAAGTGTAAAACATAGTCTAACTAAAAAAATATAAAAATAATATTTTAAAAATAATATTAAGATGAAAATATATTTGATTGAATCAAGTCAACTAGGATTAACATGTTAAATCCACAATCTGGATTATGAGAATGTAATAACTACATTGAAAGCAAGTGTTTAAAAAAATACGAAACATAATCCCCAATCAATCGAGTGTTGAAATATCAAATTAAAAAAATAATTGACCAAAAATAATTGATCCAAGTTAGCCTAAGTTAACCTACTAAATCTGCAACTCATGTCATAAGACTGCGATAGCCTTATGAAAATAAAATTAAAAAAAATATAAATTTTAATTCTTAATCATCTCAATATTAAATGATGAATTAAAAAAAAAATCATTCTAAAAAAAATTGAACCTAAAAAAAGCTCAAGTTAACCTATGTAAACTTGCAAAAATCATGACCCGGTTCATGAGACAAATATAATCCTATATAATTATTTATTTGAATGAAATTAATTGAATTAAAAAGAAGCAAAAAAAATTGATGGACCAACAAACAAAAAGCAAGCATTTAGGCTTGGGTGGCTATACCAAAAAATATAAGCATTGGACCATGCCTGTAATGTTTTTATATTAGAGGGGATAAGGTGTCATCCACATTATCATTAATTGGTGTGATATCAAATGTTAACTTTATTGTTAATTTTGAAAAATGATCAACAATAATATTTTTTATACCTTTCTTATCTTTGATTGTGATATCAAATTCTTGAAGTAATAGGATCCATCGTACTAATCTAGCCTTAGAATTCTTATTAAAAAAAAAGATATTTTAATGTTGCATGATCACTAAAAACAATAACAAGTGGGTTAACAAAATAATATCTAAGTTTTTCACATGCAAATACTACCGCAATTAATTTCTTTTTAGTGGTGAAATAATTTATTTAAGTATTATTTAAAGTTTTATTTGCATAATAAATCACATAAGGTTTCTTATGTTTTTTTTGTCCTAAAACAACACCCATGACATAATTACTAGCATCACATATTATTTCAAAAGATAATGACCAATCAGGAGGTTGAATGACAATAGTAGAAGTAGGAAAATTTTTAAGTTTAATAACGGCTTCTTCAAAATATTCAATCTATTCAAAACAATTATCCTTTGTTTAGAGGTTACACAATGACTGAAATATTACACTAAAATATTTAATAAACCTCCTACAAAAACCTAACATGTCTTAAGAATGATCTACCATCTTTTACAGATTTTGATGTTGACAAGTTGATAATTAACTCTATTTTAAACTTGTCTACCTCAATTCCTATTAATGAAACAATGTGATCAAGTACAATACCCTTTTTTATGATGAAGTGATATTTTTCTCAATTTAACATAATAGTCTTTTCTTCATAACTACTTAAAACCTTTTCTAAGTTAGTTAAACAATTATCAATAAATCACCAAAAATAGAAAAACCTTCCATAAAAATTTTAAGAAAATATTCAACTATATCTCTAAATATGCTAAGTATGCATCTTTAAAATGTGACCAATGCATTATATAATCCAAAAGGCATCTTCAATATGTAAAAACACCAAACAAACATGTGAAAGTAATTTTCTTTTGACCTTCAAGTACAATTTCAATTTGGTTATAACCTAAATAGCTATCTAGAAAAAAATAAAATTTATAACTAACAACTCTTTTATGATTTGATCCATGAAAGGTAAAGGAAAATGATATTTTCTAGTTATCAAGTTAAGTTTTTTTATAGTGAATGCACAAATGCCAACTAATACTAGTCTTAGGTGGAATTAACTTATTTTGTTTTTTTGTTATCACAATAACTTTAGACTTTTTAGATAGAAACTTAACTTTAGACTTTTAGATACAAACTTAGGATCTCACTCTCTCAATCTCCTATTTGGATTCTTTGCTTAGTCAGAGTTGAATCTTATAATAAGGACAAGAAAGACTGGCATTCAAGTAAGGCATGATTTGGGTTAAAAATTAAAAGGCATTTAATATTTTGTATTTATAGTACTCCCTTAACTGAACCAGTTCGGTTCGGTTGGGGTTTGGTCAGTTTTAGGTTTCCTAAACCGAAACCAAACTAAACTGAAAAAAAATTAAAAAAATTAATCAGTTTTTTTTTACTTCAGTTTTTTGGTTATTTTTTTCTCGGTTTCTCGGGTTTTTTGCTCACCTCTAATTATAGTTGTGCAATTTCCAACAATACAATCTAAACTTGTTTTTAAAATTAAAGGTTGCCCTTCACAATTTATAGGTTGTGTTATTTTTAATAGCACAATCTTCACAATGAAAGAATGAAGAGGGTATGAAATGATCAAGGAAGAGAACTTTTACATTAAGACAAAATGATGCAGGAGATTGCTTATTATTTCACACTTGATAATTATGAATTGCAGAGAGAACAACTGTATTTATACAGAGCTTAGTATAACAAACTACAACAAACTATTTTGTCATATGCTCTTATAACAAAAATGCTTTTAGCTAAATAAGGAAAAGAAAAACAAAAAAGAGAAAGAATATAAAAGATTTATTCTGTTGCATTTACAAATTTTGTTGCAGGATGTTGCTTGATGCTGGTTGAGTGGCATTTGGTTGATGTGGTGTTTAATACCCCCACAAGATAGAGAATAGAGATTAACTATTTTTATATTTAACAAGTGTCTCTGAAAAATAGAAGAAGGAAGAGCTTTAATAAATATGCTCGCTATTTGACACCAAGAAACAACATGAGTAGTTATGACGCTACTATCTTGTATCTTATCACGAATGATATAACAATTCAATTCAAAATGTTTTGTGCGTTCATAAAAAACAGGGTTTGCAGTAATATTTAGAACAACCTAATTGTCACAGTAAAACTGGGCTACTTGAGGATGAAAGACACGCAGATCTTGAAGGAGGTATCGAAGTCAGGCAAGTTCTGAACAGGTGGAAACCATACACCAATATTCTACCTTAGCTGAGAAGCGAGATATATATAATAGATTGTTTCTTGGATTTGTAAAAAATAAAAGAGTTTCCAAGAAATATGCAGTAACAGTAACTGACCTTCCAGTATCAGGAAGGAAGCCCAATCAGAATCATTGAAGGCTTTAAGTTGAATCTTTAAGGAAGAAGACAATAGAATACCCTGGCCATGTGCGAGATGTGTAGTCGTAAGCGTATCCATGTACTGGCATATGGATTTATAAAGTTGAACACGGTTGTTGAAGATTTAAAGTGTGGTACATATATCATACAAGTAATAAAAAGAACAATGGCGTACAGTACTGTTCTGTCGGAATCTAAGTGCATTTGCCACCTAAAAGGTATACAAACGTTATACAGGACCATATACTTCAATGGTTCTTTAATTTTGGACCAGTATTTTAAACCTGCCCAGTGATCAACCCGACTCAAAGTTTGGATCATGGGTTTTGACCTGGTTTTGACCAGATAACTCGGGTTAACTCTAATATTTTGATTTTAAAAAATAGTTAATAAATTACAACCAAGTTTTTAACCATTTTTATTTTTTCATAAACTAGGCCCGGTTCCAGCCCTAGAATCCGGGTCACCCTGCTGAACTGGAATACCCTTTTGACTCCGTTGATAACTGCTGTAATTTAAGAATGAGAAAGTAGCACAACATTACATGTGGCCATGTTTATCAGAAAAAATACTTAGTGTACGTACGTCGTGGTTAAACGGAAATGCTTAGCGTTCAATATTATTTTCTTAACTTGATTAACCTTTTCTTACAATCCTTAAGCTTCCCAATGCAGTCTGGGAACAATGATTTGAGACAAAACAATGAAACATGCCTTTTGTAAAAGCAATTAAGGCGAGGATGGCACTAATTAAGGCAGACTTCTTTTAATTGCACCGAAAGGCCTGCGAGTTAAGGGGAAAAAAGCATCCAAACAATAAAATCCGTCCTCGTCCAAAGTAAGTTCTGGTCCATGAACACACATACAAGCAAATCTAATTGTAGCTCACTTTCCGCTATTTTTATTCCGTCATGTTCGTATCTCTTGCATAATCACAAAGAGAAAATTCCAAAACACACACTTTCTCCCACTGTGAAAAACATGTCGAAGGCATCACCATCACCAGGAAGTTCTTCGCTGGCAAGTCCAAGTATTCAAATGGTTTCAAAACCAGTCTCCGAGAGACTTGTTGGTAAGTTTTTTTTTTTTTTTTTTTAATTAATATCAGTATTCGAATCAGTAGCTTAATTAATCTAACAAGCCTTAAAATTAATGATTATATAAATATTTTATTTGTAAAATTTGAACTGGTGATCTTTAAAAAACAAACCTAGAACCTGATTAATTGAACTACATTTCTCATGATTTTTGTTGGTAAGTTCTTCTATGCATCTCAATATGACTTCCATAATGAGCAAAGTGGTCTTTGTCTCCACTAATACCTGCCAGAAGGATTTTCTTGGCTTCACCAGCAGGCCATATTTATTCCGAAGATGAGTTTTTCTCAAAGCTTAAGAAAGCAAAGAGAGCGTGTACAAGGCGCACTGCTTGTTTCAATGTAAGTCTACTAATCATGGCAAATCTCTTCATTATGATATCATTTGTATTGTTTCAGTTCACATAGGTTTCTTCTTCATGCTTTTATACATATACAATTCTCTATTTTTCAGCATATGAGCAATTCCAGATAACGCTATGCATGTTCTTCATTTCTCAATTGCATTTCGTGGGGAGAAAAATATGTCGAGTAATTTGCATATCTTGGATCATAAATTATGTGCATCCGTATTTGATATCTTTTTTAATGGATACATTAGATACGAAGCGGAAATTTCCCTTCTTTGTTAAGATTATTTATTGGTATTGTTTTTGATTAATTATTATTTGGGTAACATTTTGTAATTAAGTTTTATCCAGAAAATTAATAATGTTTGGATGCTTTTTTCCCCTTAACTCGCAGGCCTTTTGGTGCAGTTAAAAGACGTCTGCCTTAACTAGTGTCATCCTCGCCTTAATTGCTTTTACAAAAGGCATGTTTCATTGTTTTGTCTCAAATCATCGTTCCCAGACTGCATTGGGAAGCTTAAGGATTGTATTGAAGATACTGAAACGATTCATGAAGATCTTTATTATTATGCTATTACCAAGTATAACTTATTTATTACCTAGTTTAGATATGATTTTGTATTTATTATTAGCATATAATATTAGCATACTGTTAGGAGAAAAGATACGCAGGATTGTCTTTCCTTGCTGCAATATTTCCCTTTTGTATATATATATGCATATGTACAGCATAAGAAAATATAACGCAGAACTCTGTTTTGACTGCACTATTTCTCGTCTCTTCTCTGCTTCAAATTTCTTCATGGTATCAGAGCCTAGTGTTTGAATTCTCATACTATAAGAAGAGACAGTGGTGCTGTCATGGAAGACCATTTTAAAGATGCCATTGATATTGGATCAAAGGTCTCAGCACTAGAAAATTGTTCTGATGATAACAACACATCTCAAAGATTGAGTTCTGTATTGTTGAATGAATTCAATTATCTTCCTTGGTCAAGGGCTGTCACCATTGCTCTTGGTGGAAGATCTAAGTTGGGGTTCATAAATGGTTCTATCATTCCTCCAGAAGTTGATGATCCAAAATATGCAGCATGGCTTTCCAAGGACCAGCTGGTCATGTCTTGGATCCTCAACTCCATGGAAAGGAACCTTGCTGAGATTTTTAGTTTCTCAGAATCATCACTGGACCTATGGGATGCAATTCGTGACATGTATGGAAATCAAAATAATGCTGCCAGGATATTCCAAATTCATCGCGAGGTTGCCAGCCTTCACCAGGAAGGAAAGCCCTTTGTTCAGCTGTTGGGAAGCCTTAAAGGCCTATGGAATGAACTGGAAATATATCGTCCACACTCTACTGATGCTGCTATATTACAAAAAAGAACTGAGGAGGATAGGATTTTTCAGTTGCTGGCAAGCCTCAGCCCAGATTTTGAAGACCTACGAAGCCATATTTTGATGAATCCAGAACTCCCATCCCTGAAATCGGTTTGTGCCACAATCCAACGTGAGGAAATACGCAGGAAAGTAATGACGCGTGATGTTGGAGTTACTGAAACTCGTGCTTATCAGACGAAATTGATGCCGCAGGATATGAATTCTGGTTCTTTTGATCACGGCCAGCACAAACCATTATCAGATTCAAAAAAACTACAAGGGGAAACGGACTGATCTCAAGTGTAATTATTGCCACAATCTTGGTCATAATGCAGATCGTTGTTGGCTCCTTCATCCTGAAATCAAGCCTAAGTTTGCAAAGGAACTAAGAAGGCCACCAAGACGCACAAATAATTATAAGTCATACCTTGCAAATAATCATGCAAATTCCACCGAAAGCTTTTCTGCCACTTCTGCAACTCTGATATCTGATTTTGCTAATTATTTGCATGGCAAGCATGGCCAAGGAAAATCACATGATGAATCTACCAGTCAAGACCAGAAGCAACCAACCATAATCTGATTGCTTTCATGACTGCATTAGAACTTATAAATTTGCATGATCTTTGGATAATAGATTCTGGTGCCACCGATCACATGTCAAATAAATTAGATAACATTCATGATTTTAAATCATTTGTCAAGCCCACATTTGTCTCCGTTGCTGATGGGAAGGGTGCTTATGTTAAAGGGAAAGGGAAAAAATCTACTCTATGATAAGATAGTGTCTGATGTTCTATTTGTACCATCTTTTCCATTTCAATTGCTATCAGTCAGTAAGATTACATCCACCTTAAACTGTGAAGTAATTCTTACTTCTTCCAAGGTTGTGTTTCAGGACCTTGTCACCAAGGAGATGATTGGTGAAGGATTTTTCCTGCATGGTCTCTATTATATGTCTCCAAAATCACAAGTCTCCAAGGTTTTTCAAGCAACAACTAATCCACCTCATGAGCATCTCTTATGGCACCGCCGTCTAGCTCACCCTTCAGAGTCTGTTCTTAGCAAAATAAAGTCGGTTCAAGTACATGAATCGTTCAATTGTGAGATTTGTCATTTTTCAAAATCTACAAGACTTCCGTTTACTCCTTCAATGTCAAAAAGCACTCACGCATTTGAACTTGTTCATTCAGATGTGTGGGGACCCTTCCATACTTCCATTGATGGTTTTAAATACTTTGTTACATTTATCGATGACTTCTCTAGGGTTACTTGGGTGTATCTGCTAAAAACTAAGCATGACGTATTTGTTTGTTTTAAGGATTTTCATTTGTTAGCACTCAATCAATTTTCAGCTCATGTTAAAATCCTTCGATTTGACAATGGCACCGAATATATGTCCAAAGACATGTCAAACTATTTACATTCTAATGGAATTCTGCATCAGACTAGTTGTGTTGGTACACCTCAACAAAACGGGATATCTGAACGTAAAAATCATGATCTGCTTGAAAAAACTCGTGCCATTATGCTTCAAATGAATGTTCCCAAAGCCTTCTGGTCCTATGGAGCTCTTACAGCTGCTTATCTCATAAATCGCTTACCCAGCCGAGTGCTAGATTTTAAATCTCCTCTTGAAGTTTTGTAGATTAAAATTCCAGATATATCTCATCTTAAAGTATTTGGTTGCACTTGTTTTGTGCACTTACTTGCTACACATCGTGACAAGCTGGATCCTAGAGCAATCAAGTGCGTCTTTCTGGGTTATTCCACAACTCAAAAGAGATATAAGTGTTATGACCCTGTGTTGCAGAAACTACATGTTTCTAGGGATGTGAAATTTCTCGAAGATACTGAATATTTTTCTGCAGGAAATCGGGGGGAGGTGTTGTCAAATCTTTTTCCCTTGCCTAATATTGAGAATGTCAGTCTGCCTCCATCCATCATTCCAAGTTCTGACAGACATATTCAAGTTCAAATTACTCCCAGAAATGATACTACTGATCGGGATACTCAAATTCAAAATGCATCAGATTTCAGTGATGTTGTTGTTGACTCGGATCCAAGTAGTGAAAATACTAGCATAAGAGAATCACCTCTTGACATGCTGCCAGCTACTAAGAGAGTTTCCCTTCGAACTCGTCAAGCACCATCTCGAATGCAAGATTATGTCACGTACAATGTGAAGTATCCTATTTCCAGGTTCATGTCGTATCATCGACTTTCTCCATCACATCGTGCTTTCCTTACTTCCATATCAGCTGTTCAAGAACCGAAGACATTTCATGAAGTGCAATCACAGGAAGTGTGGCAGCAGGCCATGAATGAAGAACTGAAGGCACTTACAGACAATCACACATGGAGTGTGGTTCCCTTGCCTGCTGGAAAACAAGCTGTAGGTTGTCGTTGGATATTTAAGACGAAATTTAAGTCAGATGGTTCAGTTGATCGGCATAAAGCTCGTTTAGTAGCTCAAGGTTTCACTCAGAAATTTGGTGTTGACTACAAGGAAACATTTGCTCCCGTGGCCAAGATGACCACTGTCAGAGTCCTTCTATCCGTTGCTGTGAATCAGGGATGGTTTCTATGTCAAATGGATGTAAGAAATGCCTTCTTACATGGAGAGCTTGAAGAAGAAGTGTTCATGAAACTTCCTCCTGGACATCCACAGAATGGAAACACCACACTTGTCTGCAAACTTCATAAGTCTATTTATCGCCTGAAGCAGAGTTCTCGGGCCTGGCATGCAAAATTGAGTTTTGCACTTGAAAATCTTGGTTTTACAAGAAGTTCTGCAGATTCTTCTTTATTTATTCAGCTTGGTTCCTCTCATAAACTAGTTGTGCTAATATATGTGGATGATCTGATTATAGCAGGAAGCAATAATGACTCAATCACTCAACTTAAGAGGGAGCTTCAGCAGCAATTTTCGATTAAGGACCTTGGCTTCTTAAAGTACTTCCTAGGCATTGAAATGGCCGCCTCCAGTAAAGGTTTTTTTCTCAATCAGCGCAAGTATGTAATTGATCTATTGAAGGATGCTGACATGTTACACACAAAGCCGGTTGCAAACCCTCTAGACAGCAAGTTAACATTGGACCCTTCAAGTGAACCTCTCACTTCTTACACTCATTATCAGAAGATTGTTGGTAAACTAATTTATTTAACAATCACTCGACCGGATATTACATTTGCAATCAGCCTTATCAGTCAATATATTCATGCTCCAACAGTTCAGCATCTTGGTATGGTAAAACGTATCTTGAGGTATCTAAAAGGGACAATTGGTCGTGGCATTGTTATGACTCGCAATGGTCATACTAACGTCATGGGCTACACTGATTCTGATTGGGCAGGAAATTCTCTTGATCGTCGATCTACCACTAGATATTGTATGTTTGTTGGAGGAAATTTGGTATCTTGGAAAAATAAGAAACAATCGGTAGTAGCTCGCTCAAGTGCTGAAGCAGAGTATCGTGCTATGGCTTATGCTGCTTGTGAACTGATATGGCTCAAACAACTCATTGCAGATTTAGGTTTTCCTAGTATTACTCCTATGACGTTATTTTGTGACAATCAAGCTGCTATGCATATTGCGTCCAACCCGGTATTTCATGAACGCAACAAACATATTGAAGTAGATTGTCATTACATTCGTCAGCAAGTTCAAGCTAAACTTATCCATCCTCAGTATGTACGATCTCATGATCAACTAGCTGATGTGCTTACCAAAGCCTTACCTTCCACTCAATTTCATCGGTTATTAAGCAAGCTTGGATCCACCAATCCACTGGATCCAGCTTGAGGGGGGGGTATTGAAGATACTGAAACGATTCATGAAGATCTTTATTATTATGCTATTACCAAGTATAACTTATTTATTACCTAGTTTAGATATGATTTTGTATTTATTATTAGCATATAATATTAGCATACTGTTAGGAGAAAAGATACGCATGATTGTCTTTCCTTGCTGCAATATTTCCCTTTTGTATATATATATGCATATGTACAGCATAAGAAAATATAACGCAGAACTCTGTTTTGACTGCACTATTTCTCGTCTCTTCTCTGCTTCAAATTTCTTCAGATTGTAAGAAAAGGTTAATTAAGTTTAAAAAATAATATTGAACGCTAAGCATTTCCGTTTAACCGCGACGTACGTACACTATGTATTTTTTCTGATACACATGACCACATGTAATGTTGTGCTACTTTCTCATTCTTAAATTACAGCAGTTATCAACGGAGTTAAAAAGGGTATTCCAGTTCAGCGGGTTGACCCGGAATCTAGAGCTGAAACCAGGACTAATTTATGAAAAAATAAAAGTAGTTAAAAACCCGGTTATAATCCATTGACTATTTTTAAAAACCAAAATGATATCATTCTGATTTATAAAAAAAAATTAAAGTTAATCCGAGTGATTCGGTCAAAACCTGGTGATTTAGTTAAAATCCATGACCCAAATCATGGGCCGGGTTGATCACTAGGATTGATCACTAAGCCGGATTTAAAATACTGGTCCAAAATTAAAGAACCATTGAAGTATATGGTCTTGTATAACGTTTGTATACCTTTTAGGTGGCAAATGCACTTAATTCCAACGGAACAGTACTGTACGCCATTGTTCTTTTTATTACTTGTATGATATACGTACCACACTTTAAATCTTCAACAACCGTGTTCAACTTTATAAATCCATAGCCAGTACATGGATACGCCTACGACTACACATCTCGCACATGGCCAGGGTATTCTATTGTCTTCTTCCTTAAAGATTCAACTCAAAGCCTTCAATGATTCTGATACTGGAAGGTCAGTTACTGTTATTGCATATTTCTTGGAAACTCCCTTATTTTTTAGAAATCCAAGAAACAATCTATTATATCTCGCTTCTCAGCTAAGGTAGAATATTGGTCTATGGCTTCCACCTGTTCAGAACTTGCCTGACTTTGATATCTCCTTCAAGATCTGCGTGTCTTTCATCCTCAAGCAGCCCAGTTTTACTGTGACAATTAGGCTGCTCTAAATATTGCTGCAAACCCTGCTTTTCATGAACGCAGGAAACATATCGAATTGAATTGTCATATCATTCGTGATAAGATACAAGATAGTAGCGTCATAACTACTCATGTTGTTTCTTGGTGTCAAATAGCGGGCATATTTATAAAAGCTCTTTTTCTATTTTTCAGAGACACTTGTTAAATATAGAAATAGTTAATCTCTATTCTCCATCTTGTGGGGGTATTAAACACCACATCAGCTGAATGCCACTCAACCAGTACCAAGCAACAACCTGCAACAAAATTTGTAAATGCAACAAATAAATCTTTTATATTCTTTCTCTCTTTTGTTTTTCTTTTCCTTATTTAGCTAAAAGCATTTTTGTTACAAGGGCATATGACAAAATAGTTTGTTGTAGTTTGTTATACTAAGTTGTGTATAAATACAGTTGTTCTCTCTGCAATTCATAATTATCAAGTGTGAAATGATAAGCAATCTACTGCATCATTTTGTCTTAATGTAAAAGTTCTCTTCCTTGATCATTTCATATCCTCTTCAGATTCTTTCATTGTGAAGATTGTGCTATTAAGAATAACACAACCTATAAATTGTGAAGGGCAACCTTTAATTTTAAAAACAAGTTTAGATTGTATTGTTGGAAATTGCACAGCTATAATTAGAGGTGAGCAAAAAAACTGAAAAAAAATTACCAAAAAAACTAAACTAAAAAAACCGATTAATTTGTTTTAATTTTTTTAGTTCAGTTCGGTTTCAGTTTAGGAAACCTAAAAGTGACCAAACCCCAATCAAACCAAACTGGTTCAGTTAAGGGGGTACTATAAATACAAACTATTAAATGCTTTTTAATTTTTAACCCAAATCATGCCTTACCTGAATTCCAGTCTTTCTTGTCCTTATTATAAGATTCAACTCTGACTAAGCAAAGAATCCAAATAGGAGATTGAGAGAGTGGGATCCTAAGTTTGTATCTAAAAAGTCTAGAATTATTGTGATAACAAATAAACAAAATAAGTTAATTCCACCTAAGACTAGTATTGGTTGGTGTATGTGCATTGACTATAAAAAAACTTAACTTGATAACTAGAAAATATCATTTTCCTTTACCTTTTATGGATCAAATCCTAAAAGAGTTGTTGATCATAAATTTTATTTTTTTCTAGATGGCTATTCAAGTTATAACCAAATTGAAATTGTGCTTGAAGGTCAAAAGAAAATTACTTTCACATGTTTGTTTGGTGTTTTTACATATTGAAGGATGCCTTTTGGATTATATAATGCACTGGTCATATTTTAAAGGTGCATGCTTAGGATATTTAGAGATATAGTTGAATATTTTCTTAAAATTTTCATGGAAGGTTTTTCTGTTTTTGGTGATTTATTTGATAATTGTTTAACTAACTTAGAAAAGGTCTTAAGTAGTTGTGAAGAGAAGACTATTGTGTTAAATTGAGAAAAATATCATTTCATCGTAAAAAACGGTATTGTACTTAATCACATTGTTTCATCAATAGGAATTAAGGTAGACAAGTTTAAAATAGAGTTAATTATCAACTTGTCAACATCAAAATCTATAAAAGATGGTAGATCATTCTTAAAACATGTTAGTTGAATGACAAGAGTAGAAGTAGGAAAAAATTTAAGTTTAATAACGGCTTCTTCAAAATATTCAATCTATTCAAAACAATTATCCTTTGTTTAGAGGTTACACAATGACTGAGATATTATACTAAATAATATGTGATGCTAGTAATTATGTCATGGGTGTTGTTTTGGGACAAAGAAAACATAAGAAACCTTATGTGATTTACTATGCAAGTAAAACTTTAAATAATACTCAAATGAATTATTTCACCACTAAAAAGAAATTACTTGTGCTAGTATTTGCATGTGAAAAACTTAGATCTTATTTTGTTAGCCCACTTGTTATTGTTTTTAGTGATCATGCAACATTAAAATATTTTTTTTTCTAATAAGAATTCTAATGCTAGATTGGTACGGTGGATCCTATTACTCCAAGAATTTGATATCACAATCAAAGATTAAGAAAGGTATAAAAAATATTATTGTTGATCATTTGTCAAAATTAACAATAAAGTTAACATTTGATAACACACCAATTAATGATTACTTTAGAGCAGCGCCAAAGTCACCAATTAACATTTCTCTCTCTCTCTCTTCGCTGTTTGGAGCAACGCCACCGTCAGCCTCTCACCATCTTCCTCCTTCTGCTGCAAGACCTATGAAGAAGAAGAATAAGAAGCTTGCGCCTCTACACAGACAGGAAGAACAACAACAAACACTGCCCGCCACCGCAGAGAGGAGCCTCCATCTGCAACCAATAGCGCCATCTTAAGCCACTATCAACAACAACATCAACACTGTTAGAAACAAAATAAGAAAAAAAGAAACAGGAGACAAAAGAATCTCTTTATCGAAGATGACTTTTCTTGAACCATAGACGGACCAACAACTAGAAAACACGACAAGACCTTAGATTTTATCAGACAATAAAACAATGCAACTTATCTTAGGTAGGCATATTTAGGGTGCTAATACATTCCCTTTGCGCAACCAGTCCCTGTACCTGATCTCTAAGACCACTTAGGGTTCCTAGTGACCAGAATACTAGGTGGTGACTCCCCATTCCTGCTTTTCACAAATAAAAAACAAGAATTTCTTGTCTCCCCACACATATTTGCCACATTTAGATAGATATTTTGAGGGTAGATGTTTTCATCACGATGCCGCACACGTGCGATAACAGAGGTCATCATCTCCTTCACAAATCATCTAGTAGCCTTCCTTCTTAGTAGAGGCCTTCATCTACTTCCTTGGTGCCTTCTCATCTGCTATATTCAGACCTCCTCTTCCTCATCAAACCAAATCGCATCCTCTCCTTCTTTGCAATATGGACAATTAAAAACTTCAACAATATCTTATTGTTGCATCAGTGCTTCAGTCTTTTTTCTTCCTTGTGGTGCAATTAGTTATCTATGGCGCATCCATTGTTACTGCCATAATACCTCTTCCTAACTATTGAAGAAAAGCATTAGACTTCCACTGCAACACAGATTGTAAAGTCCACCTACAGTTCGGATGACAGAGTTTAAAGTGTTGAGTTTCAGTTTCACTCCAACACAAGTTGTAGAACTCATTCCTACTACAATTCCTTAGCTACTGCAATTGATAGGATAATATTTAATAGTGATAGATTCTGATATGAACAATGTAACCCTTCCTTATCTCATTGTAACCTGTTGTATATAAAGCTCTGCTACTGTAACAGTGTTGATATGAATAAGAAGTATCTTCTTCTCTTTTGTTTCTTCAATTCTTTTCCCTTTTGTTTCTTCATGGTATCAGAGCAGGTCCTTAATAACCTGCTATTTGTTTTTTTTAAAAAAAATCTTATGGAAGACCAGTTTAAGATAGATGGTGCTGATGGCAATTTTAGAATCTGCAATATGCAGGAAGGAGAGCCAAATCTTAACCAGCGTTTAGGCTCGGTATTGTTAAACAAATTTAATTATCTTCCTTGGTCAAGAGCTGTGACAATTGCTCTTGGTGGAAGATCCAAACTTGGCTATATCAATGGCCATATTACACCTCCTGATTCTTCTTCACAGGCGTTTGAAGCTTGGCAATGCAAAGATCAACTTGTGTTGTTCTGGTTACTCAATTCTATGGAAAATCAGATTGCTAAAATATTCAGCTACTCAGAATCCTCTTTGGCACTATGGGAAGCAGTGAAAGAGATGTATGGAAATCAAAACAATGCAGCTCGCATTTTCCAAATCAATAGGAATCTTGCTAATCTGCAACAAGACGGCAAAACCTATGTTCAATTGCTTGGAACCTTGAAAGGTATGTGGAGTGAACTGGCTCTTTATCGTCCCCACACAGTTGATGCAGCAGAATTATGGAAACGTGAAGAGGAGGACAAGATCTTCCAACTTTTAGCTAGTCTTGGTCCAGACTATGAAGATCTTCGCAGCAGGATCCTTATGAATCTTGATCTTCCATCCCTCACTATTGTTTGTGCTACCATTCAAAGAGAAGAAATGCGTAGAAAGGTTATGAATTCTGACTCTAAACTCTCTTTATCAGAATCTCGTGTGTATGCTGTCAACAGATCAATAAACAACAACAGACCTTACAAGGGCAAATGACCAGATTTGAAATGTCACCTTTGCCATAATATTGGTCATTCTATTGGGAGGTGTTGGATTCTTCATCCAGAATTGAAGCCAAACTTTGAAAAAGAGAAGAGATCTCAAAGTGACTATGAGCATAAGGGTCATGTTGCTGCCGCTGCTCACTTCAACAATACTTCCAGTAATGTTGAAAATTTTTCAACCAACCCATCTGCTCTTCTCAATGACTTCGCTACCTATCTTAAGGAAAAAGGTGACTCTGCCATGACAGCATCTGCCTTTGATTCTATGGCACTCCTTGGTAAGTTTGCGGGCTTCCTTGCAAACTCTGCTCACATTCCGCAAGAAAACACAGAAGGTATTTTCACTGCATTTAAAAGTGCCTTGATAGCTAGTACTGTGTATAATTTTTGGGTCATTGATTCAGGTGCCACTGACCATATAACTAATAAAATGACCAATCTATATGATTTCGAGGGATTTTCCTCTCCAACTCATGTGTCTATTGCCAATGGAAAAAATGTTTCTATCAAAGGTAAAGGAAAGATTAAATTACTATCTAATGATATAGAATCTTCAGTCCTATATGTTCCCTCCTTTCCATTCCAATTACTTTCCATTGGTAAAATCTCTCGAACTCTAAATTGTCGTGTTATTTTTGACTCTCAACAAGTTCTCTTTCAGGACCTCGCCACCAAGAAGACGATTGGTGAAGGTTTCTTTTTCGAAGGTCTTTATTATTTTTCGAGTCATCCCCAGAATAACAAGTATCGTCAAGTTTCTGCTTTTTCTTCATTTCATCAAGAGCAACATTTATGGCACCAACGCCTAGCTCATCCCTCAGACATTGTTCTCACCAAATTAATGCCTAATTTGGATATAAAAAATATTCCATGTGATACATGTCATTTATCTAAGTCTACTAGACTTCCTTTTATGCTTTCATCGTCTAAGGCTAATAAGATGTTTGATCTTGTTCATTCTGATGTTTGGGGACCAATTATTGAATCTTTTGATGGCTACAAATATTTTGTCTTATTTATTGATGATTTTTCTCGTGTTACTTGGATTTATCTCCTAAAATCCAAGAGTGAAGTTGTGTCTGTCTTTCAGAATTTTCACATGCTGGTCATGACTCAATTTTCTACGAAAATTAAAATTCTCCGATCTGATAATGGCATTGAATACATGTCCAAAAATATGACACAATATCTAGCTTTTCATGGCATTTTACATCAGTCCAGCTGTGTTGGAACACCTCAACAAAATGGGGTAGCTAAACGTAAAAACAGAGACTTATTAGAAAAAACTAGAGCCTTAATGATACACATGCATGTTCCTAAAACATTTTGGTCTCATGGAGTATTATCTGCTGTATATCTAATCAATCGGCTACCTAGCCGAATATTGCACTTTAAATCTCCTCTTGAAGTCTTGCAAAAACAGCCGCCAAATCTATCTCATCTACGAGTGTTTGGTTGCATTTGTTTTGTTCATATACAAACCTCACATCGGGACAAACTTGATCCAAGGGCCGCTAAATGTGTTTTCTTGGGATACTCTGCAACCCAAAAAGGATATAAATGCTACCATCCTCCTTCAAAAAAATTGTTTATATCAAGAGATGTCTGATTTGAAGAAAGCTCTGTATACTTTAAAGACATGAATCAACAAGACAACATGGCAGAATTGTTTCCTCTACCAAATGTCACTACAGACTCGACACTATCTGCAGATACACTTGTTGTTGCAGACGATTTTCCCACCGTTTCTGGTGGTATGGCTATTAATGAAGGGAATAACAATCCCATTAATACTCACTCTGAACATAGTTTTGCAGACTCTACAGGTGATGGCAACCATAACAAGAACTTGTCTACCACAACGGCAGATATACATGCGGATTCAAGAGTTATCACAAACCTTGAGAATGATTCAGCTAATCAGTCTCTTCAGCCTCCTCTACAGCACCCTCCTGTCATTTCCATTACCACAGATTCTAAGGGAGATTCTGAGGGTGGTTCAACTATTCAATCTGATTTTGCCAATCACTCTTCTCTGCCACAGCCTCGCAGAAATCCAACTCTTCATCGTGCTCCTCCAATAAAGCTACAAGACTTTGTCACCTATGCTGCTAGACATCCTATGTCTAATTATCTTACATATCAACATCTCTCAGCTGAACATACTGCCTTTCTTACTGCTATCTCTGATGTGCATGAACCACGAAATTTTCAAGAGGCTGATTCAAATAATGAATGGCGACAAGCTATGCATGATGAGCTACAAGCCCTTGATCAAAATCAGACCTGATGTGGGCAGTCGCTGGGTATATAAAATCAAGTTCAACTCAGATGGGTCTATTGACAGATACAAGGCGCGTCTTGTGGCTCAGGGCTATACTCAAACTTTTGGCGTGGATTATAAGGAAACCTTCGCACCTGTTGCAAAGATGAACACAATTCGTGTTCTGCTCTCAGTGGCTGTGAACAACAGATGGTTGATGTGTCAAATGGATGTCAAGAACGCCTTCTTGCATGGAAACCTTGAAGAAGAAGTCTATATGAAGCTGCCTCCCGGTCACCCACAAGGTTCAGACCCTAACTTAGTATGTCGGCTTCACAAATCTATATATGGGCTGAAGCAATCTCCACGAGCTTGGCATGCACAATTGAGTGCTGTTCTTGAAGAAAATGGCTTCAAATGAAGCAATGTAGATTCCTCTTTATTTATTCACCTTGGACCAACAACCAAAGTAATGGTCCTTGTCTACGTTGATGACCTTATTATTGTTGGGAATGATAGTGATGCTATATCTCATCTCAAGGCTACTTTGCAACAACGGTTTCCAATTAAAGATCTCGGCAAATTGAAATATTTTCTTGGGATTGAAATGGCCACTTCTCACAAAGGGCTATTCCTAAATCAACGCAGGTATATCCTTGATCTGCTTAAGGATGCTAAGATGATAGATGCCAAACCTGCACCTACTTCTTTGGATAGTAAATTGAAACTTAACACAACTAGTGAACCTCTTGGTTCTTTCAATTACTATCAACATCTTGTTGGAAGACTCATTTATCTTACTATTACATGACCTGACATCACCTACGCAGTAAGCCTTATTAGTCAATTCATGCACACTCCTACAATTTTTCACCTGAATCTTGTTAAGTGAATTTTGCGCTATTTAAAGGGTTCTGCTGGTCGTGGGATTGTTATGACTAATCATGGTCATACTCAGATTACTGGATATAGTGACTCTGATTGGGCTGGTAATGCGATTGATCGCAAATCAACCACTGGTTTCTGCATGTTTGTTGGTGGTAATCCAGTCTCCTGGCGTAGTAAAAAGCAACATGTTGTTGCACGTTCTAGTGCTGAAGCTGAATATCGTGCGATGGCATCCGCAACGTGTGAACTAATTTGGCTTAAAGGTCTCCTGTCAGATCTGGGATTTTCTAGCAATATTCCAATGACTCTGTTTTGTGATAACCAAGCTGCTATGCATATTGCAGCTAATCCCGTATTCCATGAAAGAACTAAACACATTGAAGTTGATTGTCACTTTATTCGTCAACAAGTTCAATCGCAGGTTATCAAGACATGTTACATCCGCAGTCACGACCAATTAGCCGATTTATTCACAAAGGTACTAACTTCAGCTCACTTCCATCGTCTACTATCCAAGCTTGGCTCAATCAACCCCCTTGATCCAGCTTGAGGGGGAGTATTGAAGAAAAGCATTAGACTTCCACTGCAACACAGATTGTAAAGTCCACCTACAGTTCGGATGACAGAGTTTAAAGTGTAGAGTTTCAGTTTCACTCCAACACAAGTTGTAGAACTCATTCCTACTACAATTCCTTAGCTACTGCAATTGATAGGATAATATTTAATAGTGATAGATTCTGATATGAACACTGTAACCCTTCCTTATCTCATTGTAACCCGTTGTATATAAAGCTCTGCTACTGTAACAGTGTTGATATGAATAAGAAGTATCTTCTTCTCTTTTGTTTCTTCAATTCTTTTCCCTTTTGTTTCTTCACTAACACACAACAGGTAGTCTATTTAAAACTCTCAAACACTAATTTTCTATATTAAAGGATACAAATGAAACCATTTATTTTGGGCCAAGGTGTGTATTCCTTTGTTGATGGCACATCACCATGTCCTCCTTCACATCTGGTATCTGCTGCGACATCTTCACTCTCTATCAATCATGCATATTTGTCATGGAAGCAACAAGATCACTTAATCATGAGCACCCTCCTATCTTCTCTCTCGATAGAAGTTCTATATTTAGTTGTGGATTGTGACACCTCCCATGACATCGGGACAACATTGGAAATAATTGTTGCCTCTCCCTCAAATTCATGGATTATGCAACTTCACAACTCATTCCAAGTTTTACTATAGAATGATGATTTTGCCAGCATCTACTTGTAAAAAGCAAAGGCTTTGTTTGATGAACTTACAACAACTGGCAGATCGCTCTCCTTGGCAGAATTCAACTTGTACATGTTTCGAGGGTTACGTAGTGATTTTAAGGATATTGTCACTAGCTTGTCTACTAAGGCTGATCTTATCTATTACACTGATCTTCATAGTAGTCTCCTTACACATAAGTTTCTTCACAAAACTTCTCTCCAACCATCCGTAATAGTTCCTCTGTTACCAACTCCAACGTAGTAGCCAGTTGTGCTCTTTGTGCAACATCACTCTTGTTTCAATACTGGCAAACTGGTTGTTTTCGTGGGGGTTGGAGTCATAACAATCACATCAACTATTATCGTGGCAATGGCTCAACTCATAACTTCAACACTCACAGTTATGCTTCGGGTTAACAATCTGGCCAACATGGGAACCGAATCTCCTCTGGTTCTCCCCCATGGATAACTAGAAGTTTTAGGCAGCAAGGAAATCGTTTTGGTGGTTATAATCATAACATAAAGTGTCAGTTGTGTTATGAATATGGGTATACTGCCCAACAGTGTTCTTAGTTGGTTACTCATCCTATTTAAGCTAATGTTAATCTCGCATTTAATAATGTCTTTACCACTACTCCTATTACTTGGTTTTCTTATACATGTGCAAATTATCATGTAACGTCAGACCATGTAAGTATGACGAGTTCAGAACCTTATCTTGGTAATGATCATCTGCACGTTGGTGATGGTAAGGGCCTTTTTATTTTGAATATTGCTCACTCTAAAATACGTTCACCTAAACACACATTTACTTTATCCAATATTTTACATGTACCTGCTATTAAAAAAACCTCTGCTATGTTTGTTCAAACATTTTATCTTGAGAATAACATCTTTTTATAATTTCACTCCTCTTTATTTTATGTTAAGGATCTCATGAGAAAGGAAGTGCTTCTTTCCGGTCGGATTAAAGATGGTTTATATGTTTTGTCTGAGTTGTCTACAACGTTGTTGCCTCAAGTTTTCTCATTTACCTATCTCTTTACTTTCGCTGATGTCTAGCATTGTCGACTTGGGCCAATTCATGTATTCTATATTTTTTGGTGAAAAATAAAAGGGTGTCATGTATGTTAACTTAGTTTAATTTTAATTATCCTGCGTGCTCTATGTGCAAGTTGTCTTGTCTGACTCTAAAAACTATAGGTCATCAAACTCGAGCTCCTCTTGACTTCATTTTTAGTGATGTTTGGGGCCTCTTACTTATGTAATCATATGATGGTTTTTTCTAATTTGTTATTTTTATGGATGCTCATACGAAGTTTATATGGTTTTATCCTTTGGTTGCTAAGTTTGATGTTTTTCAAAATTTTCATCAGTTTCAAATGCTTGTTGAGCACCAATTCTCTTTAAAAGTTAAGTTTGTACAAATTGACTGGGGTGGTGAATATTGAAAACTCAATAGATATTTTAAAATGATCAGTATTCATCATCGTGTGTTCTGCCCGCACACTCATGAACAAAATGGCATGGTTGAATGTCGTCATCGATATATTGTTGAAAATGGGCTTACTCTTTTTGGGCAATGTCACGCTCCTCTTAAATATTGGATTATGCTTTTGAAAGCTTTGTTTATTTAATTAATCGCATGCCAATTCCAGTTCTTAATCATAAGACACCTTTTGAATATCTTTTAAAATTGACTCCTGATTATCTATTTCTTTGCACTTTTAGGTGTCTATGCTTCCTATTTCTTCATCCATACTGTCGCACGTCAAATCTGCATGGCATCAGCTGGCGATTTTTCTGTTATGTGTTGCTTGATTTGATTCGTTAGGAGTCACCACCTAGTAATCTATTGAAAGCTACTAGGAAATTGGATGTACTGGTCTTGTCAGAGATTCACGAGTAAGGGACTGGTTGTGGTTAAGGAAGGTATTAGCACCCCTAACACACCCTACCTAAGGTAAGCTGCTTCGTGGCTTTGACGTGTTAAAGAAGTTTTAATAATTATCTTTTCATCGAATATTAGAAATACAACTTACGTATAAGTTAATAATTCTGGACCATGAGCAAATCAAAATATTAAATTCTTTTTTAATCTTTGCAATTTTATCATAAAAAATATATTCATGAAAAATACAAACAACACATTCACTTTCACTATATTTTTTTTCTCTTTTTCTTTTTTCTTCTTCTTTTCTTTTTTACATCCACATTACAAATTATAAAAATTCAAAACTAAACAACAAAAAATTACATTAAATGATGTAACCATATTATTTGATAGTTTCACCCGCATTTAACTAGTGTTTTGCATATGTTATTTATATAAAATGCCTTGATATTCTTTGTTTTATGTTTTGAAGGTATTTTTGGATGAAAGATGCAAAAAGGAGTAAATTGGAGGTAATTGGCAGATTTGATGTTCAGTCGGTATTTTGTGCAGAGCGTGAGTTCCAGAGATCGAAATGAAGTGATTCCAGTGGCATTAAAAAGCTAACATCCATACCTTTTTGGAAATGTAATGCAAGAAAAATAAAAAGAGAAAGATCATGGAAATCACATCCTTCAAAGTCAAATCTCGCAGTCTGCCAATGTTGACCTTTGCCCATTAAAAATTCAATATCTGGAGCTTCAGAAGTCCAATTGATGCAAACTCAATTTTGTTGGATTCCTTACTCAAAGATCTATAAACGCTCCAAATTGCAGCCAAAAACTATGTCATATGAGGGAGATATGATTTTTCAAAGATGACAGCTGAATTCTGCCAGCAAGCAGGTTGCGTGAAGAAACGAATCAAAATTTCATCCAGAAGCATCCAAACCGACCAGCAATTTAGCTCCTCTAGTAAATATTCTAGAAGGTCAAGGAAGGCAGCCACCAACCTCAAGGAAGGCAGCCACCAACCTCAAGGCAGCCACCAACCTCATGGCAGCCACCAACCTCAACCCAGCAGCCAGCAGCCTTCACACTACCACCATCTATTGATGTTCACACTTGAGCTTTGATATTTTCTTACTTACAATTTGTGTATAAATAGAGGGTGAGTAGAAGGAAGAAGAAGAAGAGAAAGAAGAAGGAGGAAACACAAACTCTCCTCTCTACAAATCAGAAATTATGTATTCTTTCATCTTTAGGAGTAGTTGTTCAATAGATATGCAAGGCTAAGCTCGTTTTCTTGGTTGCAAGGACACAACAAACCTTCGGATTTCAAGAACCGTGAGATTTATTCTTCCTTTTATTTTCAGTTTATGTTATGAATGAGTATGTTTGTTTTCCTATGCATATTTCCTATGATTGTTGTTGATGATTGCTAGAGCGGACTCTAAGTTATTATTGTGAACAATCTTTTGCTAAGTTTGATATCAAAACCGGAGTTGTGGTATATAAACTTGTGAAGCAACTAAGCTTGATAATTGTAGCGGAACTACGTTATTAAACTTAGGGAGAACATTCGATCATAGCAACACAAATTGACAACTTGGTTGTTAAGATTAATGAATTTATCTGGATCTTAAGGCTGCCATTGGATTAAATCATTAGTGCGGACACTGTGATTGTTTGTTGGTTAGGGCTAGTTATACGGCGGATCTGTTAATTAACCAATATTAAGAAAAGATAAAATTCATAATATAAACTGGAGTTTCGTTTCAAGGATCGGTTCTAATTTCCGTTGGTGGACGTGTGCTTGCAACCAAGGTTTGTTTTCTTGATATATTTCAGTTTCAATTGATTTTGTTTGCTAGTTTAATTTCTTCTATATTTTAGATCATCATAAATCAAATCCCCCCCAATTACATAACGTACAACATAAAAATCTGACTTCAAACTTTCTCGTGGGATCGACCCCTTGCTTGCTCTATACTATCTTGTGTGTTGTGTTTTAAGCTAGGGTAATTAATTTGTGCGACCGCGACATCGCAACAAATTTTGGCGCCGTTGCCGGGGAGGTAATTTTAGTTGATTCTTGTGCTTGTACTGTTATTTTTAGTTTCTGTGATTGTTATTTACATTTCTGAAAAAAAAAAAAAAAAAAAAAAACAGAATTTTTGCTTGCGGTGTTACTGTTCACTTGCCGCAGCGGTACTGTTGAAGACAGAATTGTTTGTGGAATTAGGTTTCTAACCTTCATTTTCTGAAGTGAAACGACGTTCTGAACAAGACTAGTGGTATACCACTAGCCCCACCCCATCGAGGCCAAATTCTGCTGTTTTCTAAGGTTTTTAGGTAGTTTTAGTTTTTTTTAGCATAGGATTTTCATATAATTTTCATTTTTTTTTTTTCTCTTGTGTGGTTGCTTTCTTTTGAGTTTTCTTAGCGATTGATGCCAGTAACCCGTTCTACTAATCAGAGTCTAGTGCAGGTTGATCTTGAAATAGAAAGCACTTTACGCAAGTTAAGAAAGGAAGTTCACCTCAACACCATGGCGATTGCACGACAACAAACACTCAAGGAGCTTGCTGCTCCTAACGTGGAAAATCAACCATTGTGCATAAACATTGACAATAATGTAAACTTTGAGCTCAAATCTGGTTTTATACATTTGTTACCAACATTTAATGGTCTTGCAGGAGAAGATCCTCATACTCATCTCAAGGAGTTCCATATGGTTTGTGTTGGCATGAAACCGAATGGAGTTGATGAAGAACAAGTTAAGTTGAAAGCTTTCCCTTTCTCTTTAAAAGGGGCAGCAAAGGCATGGCTTTTCTCTATTCTCCCAGGATCTATTGGAACTTGGAATGCCATGAAGAAGATTTTCCTTGAGAAGTATTTCCCAGCATCTCGAGTTGCCAACATAAGGAAAGAAATATGTGGGATTCGGCAATCTCATGGAGAGACTCTCTCAGAGTATTGGGAAAGATTTGAGCAACTGTGTATTCAATGCCCTCATCATCAAATACCCGATCAACTGCTCATTCAATATTTCTATGAAGGATTGATGCCTACTGACCGTAGTATCATTGATGCTGCAAGTGGAGGCGCATTGGTAGATAAGACACCTGAGGCTGCACGCCAATTGATCTCAAACATGGCAGCCAACTCGAAACAATTTGGCACTCGTGGAGACTTCTCCAACAAACGAGTAAATGAGGTAAGTATTTCTAACCTTGAAAATAAAGTTAATGATCTTACTTCTCTTGTGCGTTCTTTGGCTTGTGGAAATGTGCAGCAGGTGAAAGTTTGTAGCATATGCTCCTCACAAGGACATGCTTCAAATATGTGCCCAACAATGCAAGAAGATTACATTGAACAAGCTCATGCAATAGATGGAGCATTCAACGGACAACCTCAGCGTAAGTATGATCCTTTTTCCCACACGTACAATCCTGGATGGAGAGATCATCCTAACCTACGATATGGGAACCAACCTCAACAAGGCAATCAAGGCCAACAATTCCATCCCAATGGATTTCAACCCCAACAGAATTATCAAGCAAGACAATCATCATCCAATGATGATCTTCGTGAGATGATGAAAACTTTGGCTTCTAATACTGTTACTTTGCAACAAAATGTCATGTCTTTTCAACAGGAAACAAGGTCAAGTATTCACAACTTGGAAAAGCAAATGGGGCAAGTAGCTTCAAGTGTGGGGGTATTGGGAGAATTTTGGTTTTCTTATTTTCATTTTCTTTGTTGTTTTTTTTTTTTTTTAAAAAAAAAAACATTGTGTTTGATCTTTTTAACTCCTATTGGTTTTTTTTAGAATATCAGTATTATATATGAGAATTAATTGAGATAGATGAAGATATAAATCAAATGAAGGAGTATGCATGCAAATTTTAAAGGTTTAATTGGTTTAGGGATTGACTTTGAGAATATGCCATGTTGACTTTATAGTGTTATACCAATGCAAGCTTTTGAGCCTTCAACATTATATTCTTTGAGTGTGCATTCTTTCAATGATAAGTATCTCTAGAACTTGCTTCATATCTTATTAAGATTATTTACAAATATACATGAAGATGATAAAAGGCATTAGGAATTTTTACCCCTCGAGCCAAAAAGCCAACTTAAAGCATATTATCCTTAGTGAGCCCGTTTTGAGCTTGTTTATCTTTTCTTTGCTTTATCCATGTATAAGCCTTAACTTTTATATATGTTTTTCTTTTCCCCTGGCCAAGGATTAGTAGAGCATATACTTGTAATATTTAATGGAATTATGGTTGGAAATTATGTGAAAAGAAAGAGGTGATGCTTGATGAAAAGATGGGCAAAGTTGCCAAAAAAAAAAAAAAAAAAAAAACAGAATAATAATAAAAAAAAAGTATTCCTTTATGTTCTTAAGGTTTTATGTTGAAAGAGCTTGAAATCAAAAAGGAGTTAAGCATTGGTGATTAAAGATGAAAAAAATTTTTGAGCTTTGATGGAATATCTTGTTTGAAGTATCATTTGTCAAAATGCTCTACTTTCTTTGGTTTGAACCTTTCCTTTTACTTTCTTTTACCTTTACCTTAACCTCAGCCCCATTACATCTGGAAAATAAGACCTTTTGATTCATGTAGTAATTGTAATAAGTTGCTAATGGAGATGAGATTGAAAAGCAAGCTTATGGTAGAACATACTCTTTGATTGAATTTGAGAGATTTAAACACATAAACCCTAAACACATGAGTGTTGGAGTGTATATCAATGAGAGGACCTATCACTTTGGCATGGCAATAGATTTCATTTAAATCCAGACGATTGATTGAGTTTTGAAGTTTGCATGTAAATAAATTCATGAGAATTATATTATTTATCCTTCATGATTGTATTCTTGTTTATAATGCTTGTACTCTTAGACATTGATGGGAGATTAAGAGAAATTGATCATAGTTATTTTCAATTTAATTTTATTTATCCTTTCTCGAGGACGAGCAAGAGCTAAGTGTGGGGGTATTTGATGTAACCAATATTATTTGATAGTTTCACCCGCATTTAACTAGTGTTTTGCATATGTTATTTATATAAAATGCCTTGATATTCTTTGTTTTATGTTTTGAAGGCATTTTTGGATGAAAGATGCAAAAAGGAGTAAAAATTGGAGGTAATTGGCAGATTTGACGTTCAGTCGGTATTTTTGTGCAGAGCGTGAGTTCCAGAGATCGAAATGAAGTGATTCCAGTGGCATTAAAAAGCTAACATCCATACCTTTTTGGAAATGTAAATGCAAGTAAAAATAAAAAGAGAAAGATCATGGAAATCACATCCTTCAAAGTCAAATCTCGCAGTCTGCCAATGTTGACCTTTGCCCATTAAAAAATTCAATATCTGGAGCTTCAGAAGTCCAATTGATGCAAACTCAATTTTTGTTGGATTCCTTACTCAAAGATCTATAAACGCTCCAAATTGCAGCCAAAAACTATGTCATATGAGGGAGATATGATTTTTCAAAGATGACAGCTGAATTCTGCCAGCAAGCAGGTTGCGTGAAGAAACGAATCAAAATTTCATCCAGAAGCATCCAAACCGACCAGCAATTTAGCTCCTCTAGTAAATATTCTAGAAGGTCAAGGAAGGCAGCCACCAACCTCAAGGAAGGCAGCCACCAACCTCAAGGCAGCCACCAACCTCATGGCAGCCACCAACCTCAACCCAGCAGCCAGCAGCCTTCACACTACCACCATCTATTGATGTTCACACTTGAGCTTTGATATTTTCTTACTTACAATTTGTGTATAAATAGAGGGTGAGTAGAAGGAAGAAGAAGAAGAGAAAGAAGAAGGAGGAAACACAAACTCTCCTCTCTACAAATCAGAAATTATGTATTCTTTCATCTTTAGGAGTAGTTGTTCAATAGATATGCAAGGCTAAGCTCGTTTTCTTGGTTGCAAGGACACAACAAACCTTCGGATTTCAAGAACCGTGAGATTTATTCTTCCTTTTATTTTCAGTTTATGTTATGAATGAGTATGTTTGTTTTCCTATGCATATTTCCTATGATTGTTGTTGATGATTGCTAGAGCGGACTCTAAGTTATTATTGTGAACAATCTTTTGCTAAGTTTGATATCAAAACCGGAGTTGTGGTATATAAACTTGTGAAGCAACTAAGCTTGATAATTGTAGCGGAACTACGTTATTAAACTTAGGGAGAACATTCGATCATAGCAACACAAATTGACAACTTGGTTGTTAAGATTAATGAATTTATCTGGATCTTAAGGCTGCCATTGGATTAAATCATTAGTGCGGACACTGTGATTGTTTGTTGGTTAGGGCTAGTTATACGGCGGATCTGTTAATTAACCAATATTAAGAAAAGATAAAATTCATAATATAAACTGGAGTTTCGTTTCAAGGATCGGTTCTAATTTCCGTTGGTGGACGTGTGCTTGCAACCAAGGTTTGTTTTCTTGATATATTTCAGTTTCAATTGATTTTGTTTGCTAGTTTAATTTCTTCTATATTTTAGATCATCATAAATCAAATCCCCCCCAATTACATAACGTACAACATAAAAATCTGACTTCAAACTTCCTCGTGGGATCGACCCCTTGCTTGCTCTATACTATCTTGTGTGTTGTGTTTTAAGCTAGGGTAATTAATTTGTGCGACCGCGACATCGCAACATTAAACAATTTAAAAATTACAAAACATCCCCTAAAAACTCCAGGAATTGCAAGGAAGTCCTTCTAGACCCGCAGGAATAGTGGCGGTGCATCTTCCCACGCGCCTCCACCACTGGCGGCGCGTGGGTTCATGCGCCGTTGCAAGAAAGGCCGAAAAACAGGTGGGTTTGGCTCAGCTTTCTTTCCTTTTCCCTTCTCTGCCGGTGGTGGCACCCACCATCACCTGCAAAAGAACAAAAACCCAACAAACAGTCGATTTCAATCCATTTTAGTCTAGATCTGCTTCTCTCCCTTCTCATTTTCATATCTGCTCCTCTCTGCATATTGTTTTTGTTTCCTCTTCTTCTGTTTTAGATGGCTGGCAGTTGTGGGGGGAGTTGTCGGTGGTGGTCGCTGCGTTGATGGTCTTCACTCCTGTTGGTGGCAGCGGTGGTCGGCTGGTTCTTGGTCTTCTCCTTCTTCTGATCTGGTGGCTGTCGTTCATGGCTGCTGAAGCCGCAGTGGAGATGAGCTTGCTGGCGGTGTTGATGTGGAGGAATGGACAGTTTGGTGGGTGTTGTTGCTGTTGCTGTTTCTGACGAATGTAAATGCTAGAGGCAGCTATTCACGGTGGCTGATAGGGCGACTATGGGTTTATGGCCGATTGAAGAAAAGCTAGGAGTCGTCGAGTCTCTAAGGGTGGTGGCTGTTGTTGGGGTTATCTAGGGTGAGAGAACGGCTGATGGGGGTGGCGTTCTGGTTTGTAGGAAAAAGAAGATAAGGGATCAGCTGAGAGAGGGGAAAGTGCAGGTGGCGGTTGGGAAAGAGAAGGGTTTTTTTCTTTCTTTCTTTTTTTTTTTTTTTTCGCCGAGGGGTCTTTTTTGCGGCTGCTTGGGTCAAAGGGGAAAAAGAGTTAGGTTTTTTGTGGTTTAGGGTTTTTTTTTGTGGTTTCTCCTTTTTGCAAAAGCCCCCCCTTTTTGTGTGTGTGTTGAAGACCAATATTTATAGGAAAAAATATTGCTAGGTTTCCAAACCTGGTCTCTCAACTTATTTCTTTTTGTAAATTTGATTTTTCTTAATTTGTTTGTATTTTTATGAAAATGAGCAATATCAACATCGACTCAATGAGAAAAACCAATAATTTTAAAAATGACCCGTGAAAAGTTGAACACGTTCGAAAGACCTTTGAAAATTTAAATTCTATTTAGACAATGCTGAAAATGCTAAAAACGATGCAAATATATTAAAAAAAACATATATTTTTTGGATTTTTGATTTTTTTGCTATTTTTGGATTTTTCTGAAAATTTACTAAACCATGGGTCAAAAATTAGGTAGCAACAGATGCCCCCTCTTTACAATGCTTACAAAGCAAAACTCCTCAATGTTTTGCATAGTAAGCTTTGTATAGAAAACTTGTCTCCTTCTCTTCCTAACTTGCTCAATATCCACTCATCTAAATACCTTACTCTTTTTTTTTTTTTTTCTGTTTCTTTCTCTTTTCCTTCTCTTCTCTCTCTCTCTCCGTTAATTTGAGACCCCATCTGGCGACCTCCTTTACCAAAACCAAAGAATGTGTGTAGCTCAGTCAACCTGAAATCCCATATGGAGATTCCCTTTAACCGAAGCTACATGAGATCCCATCTAGCAACCTCATTCAACTAAAACAAAAAAAATATGTGCAGCTCGGTCAACCTGAAATCCCATCTGGCGATTCCCTTTAACCAAAGCCACTTAAGATCCCATCTGACGACCTTATTCAACTGGAACTAAAAAAATATGTGTAGCTTGATCAACCTAAAATCCCATTTGGCAATTCCCTTTAACTAAAGCTACATGAGATCTCCATTTGGTGACCTCATTCAACTAGAACAAAAAAATATGTGCAGCTTGGTCAACCCGATATCCCATCTGGCGATTCCCTTTAACCAAAGCCATCTGATATCCCATTTGGCGACCTCATTTAATTGGAACTAAAAAATATGTGAAGCTCGATCAACCTGAAATCCCATTTGGCGATTTTCTTTTACCAAAGCTACATGAGATCCCATCTAGCGACCTCATTAAACCAAAACCAAAAAAATATGTGTAACTCGGTTAACCTAAAATCCCATCTAGCGATTCCCTTTAACCAAAGCTACATGAGATCCCATCTAGCAACCCCATTCAACCAGAATAAAAAAAGTGTGCAGCTTGGTCAACCTGAAATCCCATCTGGTGATTTCCTTTAACCAAAGCTACATGAGATCCCATCTGGCGACCTTATTAAACCAAAACAAAAAATATATGCAGATCGGTCAACTTGAAATCCCATCTGGCGATTTCTTTTAACCAAAGTTACATGAGATCCCATTTGGCGACCTCATTAAACAAAAACCAAAAAATGTGTAAAAAGTGGTCTATTGTAATGGGTGACCTACCTAGGTGGAAAGAATATAAAAAGCAGTCTCGTTGTGATGGGTGACCTACCCAGATGGAAAAAATCTGAAGTGCGGTCTCATTGTAATGGCTGACCTACCCAAAGAAAAAGGAAAGAGTGGTCTCATTATAATAGGTGACCTACCCAGATGGAAGAATGGTCTCATTGTAATGAGTGACCCGCCCAGATAAAAAACATGGAGAATTAGTTGCGTTGTAATGGGTGACCTACCCAGAAAAATGTTAGCGAGGGTTCAAAGGCACACTCAAAAGGAGGTAAGGTTAGAAAACGCACTACCTGAGAAGTGAGGGCTCAAAGGCGCACTCGAAATGAGGTAGGGTTAGAAAACGCACTACCCGAGATTTGAAGGCTCAACAACGCACTCAAACTGAAATGAGGGCTCAAAGGCGCACTTGAAATGAGGTAGGGTTAAAAAAACACACTACCTGAATGGTGGTGGCTCAAAAGCGCACTCGGAATGAGGAAGGGTTAGAAAACGCACTACTTGAGAAATGGTGACTCAAAGGCACATATAAAAAGAAGTGAGGGCTCAAAGGTGTACTAGAAATAAGGTATAGTTAGAAAACGCAAAAGGTGATGATGAAACACTGATCTAACAATGTTGAAAGCAATGCATTATGGTCAATATGCATGTATACTTCCCTGAGAAAAATAGGTCCCCATTTCTTCATGGTGTCTTTCCTTTCTTAAAAGTTGGAGTGTTAGTAGTAAACTTTGATGGCTTTTTCACTCTTGCTTACTCGAGTCATCTTTTGTGATCTTGACCTCTAGGAAGGACTTGATATCATCATACTTCTTTGTCCTCCACCCTTTATCTCAAGGGTTGCCAATTTTGCTCGGCAATTTCTTAGAAAGGGAATCATGGAGCTAGCCCTACCAGATATTTTTTTATTGCTCCCTAGCTTGATCATGCCCCCAAGTGTTCAATTCGGGTTTAGGGATAAGACTCTGCGAAGGAAGGTTTGACAAGGAGTTGTTTTCATGCAGAAATTTTTAGAATTTCAAAGCTATTCCAGACACAGAAATCATTTTGACATCGATTCAAAGCGAACTCATTCTGAAGAAATTCAAGTGATTCCTATTAAGAGGTTTTCAAAAGTGATGAAAAATTTTATGTTTTGCTTTTGGTGAACAATGTGAAGTGACGCTTGGTAGGTAAAAAATGGTTCAAATTTCAATTTGAGGGTTACAGAGAATTGATTTTCAAAGCATTTATTTTATTTGTATGAATAATGATTTGGTTCGCATGAGAAAGCATTGCTTACTGATCCAGATTGCTTGCCTTTGATCATAAAGGACTTGATTAGGCACGTAATGTAGGCTTGGGCTATTGGTTATGAAGAAAAGGGATATTTATAAGCTCAAAAAGTGTTTAAGGGATTTGAAGACTAAGGATCTCTTGTGCTTGTTTCTTGACCTTTTGTCATTTGAATGTCTTTCAAAAATTGTCTATCGTACCCCTTAGTGATGGGCTTGGTCTCTTTCTCTTTGCTTTTGTTTTCTTCATATGGTTTTGAGCATCATCATTTTGTTTTTTTTTTTTTATGCTTAAAACTTTTGATCCTTTGGATTTTTCTTCATGCCCCCTAGATTTGTTCTGGCACCTTTGATGATTGAGAATTTTCTTTTATGCCCCCTAGTGCTGCTTGGGCACTTTCAATCATTAAGGTTTTTTTCTATGTCATCACACTTGCCCCCGGTGAGAAGTGTGATCCTAGCCAAGGTTATTTATCTCAAGAAAAGCATTAGGCTCAAAAAGGGACTACAAATGGTATATTTTAGCCTCGTGAAAAGATTATCAAAGATGGCCTTTCTTCATCTCAAACTCATGCATTTAGGATTAGTAAGCCTTGTTTTCATGTGAGTATACAATGTGATTTCTTATTATTTATTCGAATAAAACTTAGCTTTTTGGGTCACTTCATGTTTTTTTTTTATGTTTTTTTTTTTATGTTTTCTAGGTGTATGGTTACCTTTCTAAGAAATCACCTGAATTTCCAGAACTCGTTTGTTTTGGACAAACATTAACATGATTTCTGTTTTTGTATTAAACTTTAAATTCCCAAAAATCCTTGTGAACATGTGCGATCATGCATAGTTTTGGAAGAAAAGGAAACACACCCAAAGATTCTTAGTGTGATGGTTTCATGCTTAACAGTTATGCTCAATGTGTTATTTGTATGAAACAACAACAAAAATAAAGGTATGTTATAAGCACATGATCTTATTAATAATAAAGGCTCATTTGATAAGGAAAGTCTTATGGAATTTCAAGTCAAGTTACCAATAAAAAACTGGAACAAGTTGAAACAAAAATCAAGAAGTTTTGCAGGCATGATCAAACAGAGTTTTTTTTTTTTTTGTAGAATAAAAACAGGCTCCAATATGCACCGGTGGTGCAACTCCCCTTCAGTCAGCCTTCCCACAAAAGCTTTTGTAGAAATGCTAGATTGCATTGAGGCGTCTTGACCATGTTTGCCCCTAATTTCTTTGGGTTAAGTTGTTGTTGGGTTTTGAACAAAGATGAACGATCAGTTGGAAGGAACTTCCCCAGAGTTATTTTTTAGTATTTTCTCGAGTAAGCTAGAGGTGAGTACAAATGTCTTCAGAGACTCCAACTCTTCTTGATGAGAACAATCTTCATCTTCTATGTTTTTTTGCTTAAAGTCAGGTGTTGTAAACTCTTAGAGGACCTACTTTTCATCTCAGTGCATGAATGAAAAATGTATCTATATGATGAACTTACCCTTCGAGGGGTGACAATATGGTCGTAACTTTTGTATGATGGAACAAGAATCGTGATTTTTTTCCAAACTCTACAATGAAAATTTTTTGAGTGATAACCATTGTGTCACCCACAAGTCTTGAGTTCAAGAAGGGTTTGCCCTGATGCGAATAATGATAACATATACAACCTAAGGACATGTTCTATTCATTATGTGAACATGGGTAGGTTTTCTATCTGGTCTCAAAAGGGTCTCATATCTGCCCAGTGACGATCTTCGTAAAGACAGTATAGGGGCATTGCAAGAAATGGTTAAGACACATATACCCACCATTACCAAGCAGGCACTCAAATATGAGTTGGGTGTTTCACGCATCTAAACCCTGACCAATAGTCTTAGGGCAAATCACTAGTTCCCTACCTAACCTAAAAGCTTGTGTGTGCTTTCAAAATTAAAACAAGTGATGCATGAAACAATTGTATAAAATGCATGGACACAAAAACAAAAAAAAAATGCAAAAACTTAAACACATCAAATACATAAGCTTAATCCAATATTGTCAGAAACAATACCTTACCCAGTGGAGTCGCCATTTTGTCACACGTCAAATCCGCGCGGCATCAGCTGGTGATTTTTCTGTTATGCGTTGCTTGATTTGATTCATTAGGAGTCGTCACCTAGTAATTTATTGAAGGCTACTAGGAAACCAGATGTACTAGTCTTGTCAGAGATTCGCGGGTAAGGAACTGGTTGTGGTTAGGGAAGGTTTTAGCACCCCTAACGCACCCTACCTGAGATAAGCTGCTTCGTGGCTTGGACGTGTTAAAGAAGTTGTAATAATTGTCTTTTTATCGGATATTAGAAATATAACTTACGTATAAGTTAATAATTTTGGACCATGAGCAAATCAAAATATTAAATTCTTCTTTAATCTCTGTAATTTTATCATAAAAAAATATATTCATAAAAAATACAAACAACACATTCACATTCACTATACTTTTTTCTCTTCTTCTTTTCTCTTTTACATCCACATTACAAATTATAACAGCCCCTAAAAACTCCAGGAATTGCAGGGAAGTCCTTCTGGAACCACAGGAATAGTGGCGGCGCGTCTTCCCACGCGCTACCACCACTAGCGGCGCTTGGGTTCATGCGCCGCCGCGAGAAAGGCCAGAAAACGGGTGGGTCTGGCTCAGCTTCCTTTCCTTTTCCCTTCTTTACCGATGGTGACACCCACCGTCACCTGCAAAAGAACAAAAACCCAACAAACAGTCGATTTCAATCCATTTTAGTCTAGATCTGCTTCTCTCCCATCTCATTTTCAGATCTACTCCTCTCTGCATATTGTTTTTGTTTCCTCTTCTTCTGTTTTGGATGGCCGGCGGTTGTGGGAGGAGTTGTTGGTGGTGGTCGTTGCGTTGATGGTCTTCACTCTTATTGGTGGCAGCGGTGGTTGACTGGTTCTCGATCTTCTCCTTCTTTTGATCTTGTTGTTGTCGTTCGTAGCCGCTGAAGCCATGGTGGAGATGAGCTTGCTGGCGGTGTTAAGGAGGAGGAATGGACAGATCAGTGGGTGTCGGTGTCGGTGTCGGTGTCGGTGCTATTGCTGAGGGAAGGAAATGCTAGAGGCGGCTGTTCATGGTGGCTGATAGGGCGACCATGGGTTTGTGGCCGATTGAAGAGAAGCTAAGAGTTGCCGGGTCTGTGAGGGTGGCGGCTGTTGTTAGGGTTATCTAGGGTGAGAGAACGGTTGAGGGGGGGTGGCGTTCTGGTTTGTAGGAAAAAGGAGATGAGGGATCAGCTGAGAGAGGGGAAAGTGCAGGTGGCGGCTGGGAAAGAGAAGGGTTTTTTTCTTTTTTTTTTTTGTTTCAGCAAGGGGTCTTTGTGTGGCTGCTTGGGTCAATGGGGAGAAAGAGTTAGGTTTTTTGGTTTTTTGTGGTTTCTCCTCTTTGCAAAAGCCCCCCCTTTTTTTATGTGTTGAAGACCAGTATTTATAGGCAAAAATATTGCTAAGTTTCCAAACTTGGTCCCTCAACTTCTTTCTTTTTGTAAATTTGATTTTTCTTAATTTCTTTTGTATTTTTTTGAAAACAAGCAATATCAACGTCGACTCAATGAGAAAAATCAATAATTTTAAAAATGACGCATGAAAAGTTGAACGCGTTCGAAAGACCTTTGAAAATTTAAATTCTTTTTAGACAACACTGAAAATGCTAAAAACGATGCAAATATATTAAAAAAAACATATTTTTTGGATTTTTGATTTTTTTGCTATTTTTGGATTTTCCTGAAAACTTACCAAAACATAGGTCAAAAATTGGGTAGCAACACATACAATGCTCATAAGTTAGATTTTCATTCCTTTGCTTATGTTTTTTTTTTTTTATTATTATTATTATTTAGGTTATCGTTGTCTTGATTTGTCAACCAAATATATTGGTCTTGCTCATCAAGTTTGGTTTCATGAAAATGTTGTTCCTGTTGCTAAATCTGAACAAATTGCAACCCCACTTATAAAGCCCTTTGCTTCCCCTATACCCGTCACTTTACATCCTCCCCAGTCCTTTCACCACTGCCCCCTACACTTCCTACGCCTCTTTTAGCTCCCTCGCCATTATCTGCATATTTTTATCATGATCATTCTTCAAGTGTAGGTTCAGATTCACTACACTCGTAAGCGTCATCCATCACTGTTGCCAGCTCCCCTGTTTTTCCCTTACTAGTTCCCTTATTGTGGTTGTTTCCCCTGTAATTTTTCCAGTTGTTTCTCCCTTACGGCCTATGCATATATTGAATTCTCCACCTTCAGGTTCTTCCTCTAATTCCCTTTATGGAATTAACTTATATGTTGATTTGTCTAAATTCTATCTTCAGCACGTCCCGACTTATTTCTCTTCCACTCAATCCCAGATGGCTCGCAACCATCCTATGGTGTTTCGCCCATGTCGAGCCAAAAATGCTAATCTAAGTATTGTGGATGCCTCACGAGTTGCATCCTTACCTCAACAGGAGCCATTGTCTTTTAAGGACACCAACAAGTATTTGACTTGGCATAATGCCATACAGGAGGAAATCCAGGCACTTCATTTTAGTCAAACTTGATCTTTGGTGCCCTCCTATCCATCTATGAATATGATTGGTAGTAGGTGGGTGTACAAGATTAAAAGCCATGTTGATGGTCGGATTGCCCGATATAAAGCACAGTTGGTTGCTCGCGACTTCACTCAGCAAGAGAGGATTAATTATTTGGAGACGTTTGGTCCAGTGATTAAGCCTGTTACATTTCACCTTGTGCTCACTATTATTGTCTTGTATGATTGGAACATTCATTAGTTGGATGTTCATAATGCTTTTTTGAATGGCATTCTTCAAGATGAGGTATACATGACACAACCACTTGGGTTTGTTGATCCTGCACTCCCGTCTCATGTGTGTCACCTTCATAAATCTTTGTATGGCTTAAAAAAGCCCATCGAGCTTGGTACAATCGGTTAAGTGAGTTTTTAATCTCTATTGAATTTCAGGCATCCAAGGGTGATACTTCTCTATTTATTCTCTTTCTTAATGGTGCCATGATTTATTTGCTTGTGTATATTGATGATATTTTGTTAATTAGGAGTAACTCAGCTTTGTTTCATAGATTTATTACCTTGCTATAATCAAAATTTAAGATTCGGGATTTGGGTTCTATTCATTTCTTTTTGGGCATTAAAGTTAAACCTATTGTTATGGGTATCTTATTAAGCCAACACAAGTATGCACTCGATATCATCCAACGAGTAGGTATAGCTTCTTGCAAACTGATTGATACTCCTCTGCCTACGTCCCTCAAAATTAGAAATCATGCTTGGTACTCTTCACTCTGATCCCACATGGTATCGCCAAATTATTAGGGCACTGCAATATCTTACCTTCACTAAACCTGATATTTGTTATGTAGTCAACAAGGTATGTCAATTTATGCATGCCCCTACTGAGGATCATTGGGTTGCTATTAAACACGAAAACTCATATCTACAATCGTTTGGTTAGATCCATTTTTTTTGTTTTATGAACGCTTTAGTTTAGCGTCACCATACTTCAAGCATATAAAAGTCGATTTTTCACTTTCCTATAAGGAAAGAGAAGTAAATACCCCCTTAAGAAAGGTTTCAATCCTGATTATAGATTGTACGAGATTCTAGTATAGTAAGAAAGAAGGGGAAGAAAGTACTTTTATCCACTACCCCTTGTAAGGTAAGGCAGCAGATCCTGCATTACCTCCAAGCTACAACAACTTATGGTCTGCACATTACTCGGGATTCTCTCTTATCTCTTCATGGTTTCACATATGCTAATTTGGCTGGTAATATTGACGATCGAAAATTCACAGGTGGTTATCTTATGTACCTTGGTTCACCCCTATTTCATGGAAATCCAGGAAACAACGCACTGTTGCGAGGTCTTCTACTAAAGCAGAATGCAAAGCCTTAGTTGATGGTACTGCTGAAATTTTATGGATTCGCTCATTATTGTCAGAACTTCGGACCCCTTCTTCATCCATGACTACATTATGGTGTTATAATTTAGAGGCCACTTTCTTATCTGTTAATTCAATGTTTCATGCTCGTATTAAACATGTTGAAGTTGGTTATCACTTTGTCCATTATCGCGTTGCTAAGTGAGAAATCAGGTGCAGTTCATTTCTTCCAAGGATCAACTAGCTGATGTTCTTACCAAGCCTCTTCCTTTAGTCTCCTTTGCTTATTTTATATCCAAGCTTCAGGTGGAGTCTCCATTTTCAACTTGACGGGGTGTATTAAGGAAAGAGACCTTATATATATATATAAAGTTATATATATAAAAGTTATCATGTGTAGTACATTCCATCATTATATTGTATACAACTCTAAATGTATAAATATAAAGGATAGTTGCTCTCCTTGACAATCATCATAATCAATACAAAGACTATCTCTCAATAGATCTTAACTATCCAAAAAAAAATGTTCTTATTTCTTTTAGAGAATTGATAGATGTTTAGAGAAATTATTAACAAAGAAAAAATTGAGTCAAAAAATGTAAAAGAAACTTCCAGACATTTTGAAAGGTAAGAATAGATGACACACACACACACACACACACACACACACACACATATATATATATATATATATAAACAAGAGGACTCAGAATTGTGAAAAATTACAAAAATGACATTTCTACAAAGCCAAAATCACACAGAAAATTTCTAAATTGTCATTTCTGCATTGAAAAAACCATTTATTTTTAGTGTTTTTTGTATAATTTTACCCATATCATATGCCTTTTTCAATATGTTTTGCTTTTTATCTTACAAATTTATCTTCTTGCAACTTATGTATGGTTTCTCTATGATTTTTCTCTCGTTTTTTTACTAAGCGTTTGGGAACACGGTGCAAACCATATTCCATCAAAATTCAAAAATTTTTTTTGTTAAGAATTAATTTTTTATATATGTTTTGGATCATTTTAATACGCTAATCTCAAAAATAATTTTTAAAAATTAAAAAATATATATTTTTAAAAAATAGAAAAACTTCATTTTAATGTACCTAATACTTTTCTTAGTTTTTTTTTTTTTCAAAAACCCTTTGTAGTTTATTAGGTTTTTAAATCTTAAAACATTAATATCTTACTTGATTTAAACTTTTTGGTTTTCTAAGAGCCTTATTTTCTTTTTTGATCTTTTAAGATCCTAATCATCCTTACTTTGCCTATGTATATGTAGAACCTTCATCCAGTTTGACTGCAAGGTAGTTATTTTTCATGCGGGGTCAATCTTTAGAGCAAGAAAAATTAATTGATATATGCCTTTATTTATTTAGATTTTAATTATTGGTTATTGCGAACCTATTTTTAAGTATTTTTAGAGTTTTAATACTCAAAATAAAAAATACCAATAAGATACTATAAAACGTTAGGGGTAATTCAACAAAATTATTTTATATTATTTAACGTTTTATGTGATGCATAAATAGAAATGTAATGAAAAAAAATTAAGAAACTATTTTTTAAGAATATAATAGAGTTGAATTTATTGGCATATATTTTGTATCATAATATAAATAAAGTAAAATATTTTTATATATATAAAGTAAAAGTATTTTAATTTTGACATGTTGAATTTTTTTAAAGTAAGATTATATATTTAATGTTTATTAATATAATTCTCTATGATTCTTAAAATCCAGGATACTTTTATCAATTAAATATTCTTAACAATTTATTGGTTTATAATTTATATATAATCATGAAATATTATGAATTATTTAAATTAAGAAAAGGATGTGAAGAAAAATCCTCTTCAATTAACTCAATGATATACCAACAAATTTAAGGTGCTTTTTATTTTAAGGATAATTAAAAAAAAAAAAACCTTTAATAGTTTGATTTAGATTTTTTTTTCTTTCTCTATATTTTCATAAATTACACTTTTGCATCCTGAGATTTATATATTGAATAACAATTAACATCCTCAATTAAAAAAAAAAAGTAAAGAGAAAATCTAAATATTTACAAGTTTACAATTATATTTAATTTAATTACCAAAGAACTCTGGAGCCCTAAAATAACAAAAGAGCCAACAACTATCAAAATTATAAAAATACACCCAACAATAAAAAAAAAATTAAAAAAAAATACTCCAGCTTTCAAAATTACAAAAATAGTATTAAAACATGTTTTTAATAAGAAAACATCATCTACTTCGCATCTAAATTCAAATAAGAACATTCCTTTTTATTCAACCAGACATGTCCAAAATTTAACTAAACACACATTCAACATCCAAGTCCTTCTTGCTTCAAATAGTTCAAGCAAACACATATATATGATTTCACATCATAGCTGTTACTCCATATTATTTAATGCATTGTAATTTGGGTAGATTATTGAGAATAGAAAATGTCAATATCACTGTGCAATCTCAAAAATCATTGTTTAGTAATTGCACAACTTATTAACTAATTGTACTTGCTTGAATATTTAAAAGACTAGCCTACGTCTGTCTATGTTTGTGAGGAGCATGCAGCAACACCATTTTTAAAAATACAAAAAAAATTAGATAATTTTAAGAAGTATAGCTTAATTGATCAAGTTCTAAGTTTATTTTCTAGAAATCACTAGTTTGAGTTTTACAAATCTCAGGACTACTAGAGGCTTACATGGTTGTTAACTTTAGGGCTTGTAAAATTAATCGAGGTACACGTAAGCTGGCTCAGACACCTATATTAATAATAAAAAAAGCTAGGTAAAAAAAAATTAGGCTGACAATGACCCCCAACTACTTTAGAAATAAGCATTAACATCTATGTTTGTGAGGAGCATGCAGCAACACCACTTTTAAAAATACAAAAAAAATTAGATAATTTTAAGAAGTGTAGCTCAATTGATTAAGTTCTAAGTTTATTTTTTAGAAATTACTAGTTTGAGTTTTACAAATCTTAGGACCACTAGAGACTTACATGGTTGTTAACTTTAGGGCCTGTAGAATTAATCGAGATACACGTAAGCTGGCTCGGACACCCATATTAATAAAAAAAAAAGCTAGGTAAATAAAGAAAAAAAAAAAAGGGCTGACAATGACCCCAATTACTTTAGAAATAAGCATTAATTATTGCAATTCCTATTGAAACCAAGAGTTCAGTTTCAAACCGACAGGTTCTATCTAATTGCAGAACGTAGAAAAAGAGAGAGAGAGAAGTTTGTATTTTGGTCAGGAGAGTTTACTTTACACACTGGAGCGGGAAGAGAGATGGGAAAAAGACAGCACTACAAACAAGGACATATGGCACGCAGAGGAAATCCGATTTCGGTCAGACTCTATCTTTATCGCAAAAACATGTGGCAGAGCTTAAACAAAAATTATTTAACATCTCATAAAGAAGAAACGGATCATATTATTGAGCTCAAATGATAACCCTATAGAAGTGAACAGAGACTCAAGCAAAGAAGCCTAATTTTGAACACCTCTTAACAAATAACCTTGAATGAATGCTATAATTTATTATTCACTAGTGAGTCTTTTCAAGTAATTCAAGCATTAATTCCTGAAATCATTGAAGCTTTGCATAATTTGATTAAAAAACCTTACTGTAGATGAAGGTTTTAAAGTTTACCTTACTATTAAAACTCCAAAAATTGCTGAAACTGTCTGCACTTTTCTTTCATCCATTCAACAAAATTGTTTAGGTTCAAGGGCCAAGCTAAGTCTCCATCATAGTTTTCAAGATCTAGAAAGCTATTCTGCAAAAACGATAAAGTGGCAGGTTTAAACATGCGAGAGCTATGAAGAAATGATAGCAGAAACCTACTTCCTTACACAAACGAAGAAAACCCCTCCAGATCTAGAAATTAAATTTGGGTTTTTGATTATAAAAAAAATCTGTTACCCGTGTAGCTGAGTTACAAACAGGTGATAGGGAATCAACGCAAGACAATAACACAAGAAATCAAGATGTCGGGATTTGAAAGCAAAAGAGAGTGTTGGGTGATGAGAGAGACTTACAAGAGAAAAAAACAGTATATTTTTTTTTTTTTTATCAAATTAGCACAGTAAACTTGAGAATTTTGAGGAATAACACTAGGAAATGACATTGCTCGAAAGAGATTTGGCAAAACAATATAGTTTAATTTTGTTGTATTTCTGAAGCATGATATTAATTAAATGTCATGTTTCTAAGGCATGATAACTTTAAATATAGCGCTTCACAAGTACGACATCAATTAAAATTTAAACAGAGCGAACACCAACAACACACATACATTCCTTTTTTCTAAAAAAACTCACCGTCTCCCTCTGATCTCTCTTAAAAAACTTGTTAATCACTTATATTTTGCCTTTAAAACAACTAAAAATCGAACCTATCCTAGTCTTTAAGCATCATTTAATGTTTTTATGTTGTCACCACTATCGTCGTTGGTCCAACCATTCTTATAGTTCTATAAGCAAGATAAACATAATACATTGCTATTAATTTGTATTTGGTTTGGTTGAAATCAAATAATTGTTTAGGTTGAATTTAGGATTTATGATGAATTTAAGGTTTGTTGAATCAATTATGAATTAGTTGCTATGAATTTGCATTTGATATAATGCAATTGATCATGAAAAATATCAATTGATAATGTATCATGAATTATGTTTCTATTTTTTTGTTAAGTTTTCTTTAACATTAAATTCTGGAAATCTAATTGAATTTGCTATGAACTTTGCCTATTAAGGTTGAGGTAATGCAATTTAGTTAAAATTACATTAAATTGACTAGAAATCGATTTTTTTACAAAATGTCTAATAACATATTTACGTCATGTCATTGTGGTGTCAATATTGTTCCTGAAGTGAAGAGGTAGCATCACATATAATGGCGAGTGAGGCTTTGCACGCCATTACTCTTAGAGATAAAAATGATGACTACGACTAGTTAAGTCAGCATAATGCTTATGTATCACATACAATGAGATGCACGAAAAAATAAGATATTTACAAAGATGCATAATGTGATTATTGATGAGGAATATATGATTTGGTACATGAGTATAGCACGACCGATCATTACTCAGGATCCCAAGAAGGTTCCTCCACTTGGATATATGTAATACAAGCAACATACCCAGTGGATTCAACATCATGTAAGCAATAATGTCTTTTTTATGATTAATATATGTTAACCGTTTAGTTTTATATATTTATTTTTTATTTAACATTAATGTTTTATTTATATTAAGTTGGTTTCTTGCTACAGGAGGGTCGAGAGGCTGCATCTTATCTTCGTAGTACTGAAGAAGAAAGTGAAGTTCACATCGTAGCATCATGGTGGTTAAATATTTGTCACACTGGACTTGAAACCTTTGAAGAAAGGCTAACTCTTGATGATTCTGTGGTCGAGGACGAGGCTGCTTGTGGTTAGGGAATATGAAAATATATTAAGTTTAGTTAGAATTTGTTGATTATGATTATTGTGGTTTTTTTGTAGGTCTTAAATATTGTATTTTTGAATTATTTTATATATATATTGCATGTATATATGCTTTTTATTTTGAACTCTTATGGCTACTTGTTATTAGGGAATATGAAAATATTTTGAGTTTAGTTAGAATTTATTGATTATGATTATTGTGGTTTTTTTGTAGGTTTTTTTAAGCAAACTAAAATTTTGGGTATAGTTTCTATATAAAGAAAACTTTGTCCAAATTTTAATAAAATTGTAAATATTTTAACTCTCTAAAATCATAAAGTAAATAAATTTTAGATTAACAAAAACCATGATTTTATAAACTTTTTCAGGCTTAAAACACAAAAATGGCCCAAAACCATACAGTGGTCAAAACGATCTGACTGTTTTGGCGACTGTCCAACCGTTTTATCAAATGTCCAGCTATATATTTCTCAAAACAGTCTCCTTGAAAACGTCATAGTTTTGAACTGTGACATGGAATTAGATGTTGCGATTTAGAAATGCGACATTTTATTAACTTCGTTGTTGTGTACTACGACATTAGTTGTCGCGGTTCTGGACTGTGATATTATTGAAATATTGTGTTTCTAAACCGCAATATCCTTGAACTGTGCTATTTCGCTAAAACTTTTTCATCTTGTGATATTTCAGCATTTAATTATATTTTGGGTGTTAATTGCCCAATTTATCCAAAATGAGGTATAATATTGGGTCTTGCACATAATGCTAGAATATTTGTTTGAAACAACGATAACCCTATAAAAAGTAAACCAAAATAAATTATAAAGTTCAATTCTCAATTAACCAAATATAGAAGGATAAAATTAGAGAAAAACAAACCAATAAAAATCTAATATTAAATGATAAAATTGAAAAAAAAAACTTTCTAAAATACTTTGAGAAATATTCACAAAGTTAATCAAGACAAATCATCAACCCTAACATGAAATCAACTAAATGTAGATTGAAAAATAAATTAAGTAACCATAAGAAAATAAAAGGCACCCCAAAAAAATAGGATAGGCAAAGCGCCCAAGCTTAGGTGGTCCAATGCACCTAGACCTTAATATAAAAAAGCCTGATCTTGTGGGCTTGGGCCAAGCCCGCACACCTAAGCTAGTTTATTTTTTTAAGGGATGGACAACTTATCATCCACCGTATTTTTTTAAAAAATAAGAAGCAAGCAACATGTGTCTATTATGACAAACTTCCTTTTGTCTGCCTACTCGGAATCAGGCCACCATAAAAGCAACCAGAAAATTATAGGGATTTTTTTTTGCCTAAAAAAATATTTTTCAACTCAGTTTCACCTAAAATAACTAATAAACACCCTTGGAACCCAAAAAGAAAACAATTTATCAACAAAAAAGGGCCTAAAAGTACAAAATCAACGACGGAATAAAAACATTCTTTTGTCATCATTATCTACTTTTTCAGTCCATATGGAAGCCCAAAAACACCTTTATAACATTCCTCTCGTTAAAAGAATACATTGACACCAAGTTTGTCCATTTCTTTAGTTAGAATGGAACAACCTATCTCTTTTTATTTTTTATCATTTTCCAGAAATTCCCTCTTATCTTGGGAGCCAAAACATGAAGAAAATAAAGTCTTGAACTAAAAATTAAAAAGCATAAAAAATAGGGTTTAAAAATAAAAACAAAAAATAAGTCCAGAGACTTAAAATGCTAAAAACATACCAGAACTACATTAATCCCAAGAAAAAATATTATATAAATTTGTTCCCATGTCAATTTTTGTACTCATAGTTTTAATTATATTTAATCAATAAAATTTAATTTGGTTTTACCAAATTGAAAAATCAATTTAATCTTGAAATCTCTTTTAAATATTGTGAGAAATTCTTGTGTAGCTAACCGAGCTAAAAAATTAACCCTCATCTTAAATTAATTAAATTTTAAAGGATTAAATTGAAAAAAAAAAAAAAAAAAGAGGGAAAAATAAAAAAAAAACACTGTTACAGTCCTCCATGGTGAAAATGCCATGGGCATTAGTTTTTTATTTTCTTTTTTGTTAGTCAGAGAGACAGGGTGCCTATACTAATTCGCTGTTGTAAAGGATAATAATCCCTTTCTGTTTTTGCTCGTTTGAGAAACAGACGGCTACAAAGATACTATGAGGAAATAATTTTCGAAATAATATCGGGTAACCAAATTACTCGAGACGAAGAGGAACGTCATATCTTATTTAAGAGAGAAAAGGAAAGTGAAGAAAACAGAACATGAAATTAAAAACAAGGTTTCTTTTTATTGACGATCAGATTTTGTTTACAAGAGTAATGGAACACTCATGTTAAACAGGGACCTTATTGAAACAGAAGCTCTGACCTGGTATAAAATTGCTAACCGAATTACTTGACATGATTAAAAACGAAAGGATAAGTTTCCTTTTATGATGATCAATCCTTGAGAAGCTCAATCCTGAGAGTGCCAATGGTAGCCTCACCTATATTTGTTACCGGCACCAAAGTCACCACCACACTTTCATCATCTTCAGCTTCCAAATCCTCCAATAGCTCAGAAATTGCCAACCTCAAACTTGTCTTTACTGTCTTGTTACGATTATGAGGCACGTTGACAAAGGTTCCAGCAAACTCTGCGTCGTCTGCTTTACCAGGTGTGTCGGGCACGTCATTTATGAGCACGTTAAACTTGACATATTGATCTATTCGATACTCAATCCCTTCAATCACTAGAACTTCTTCTTCTTCTTCTTTTTCTTTCTTACTTCTCCTTTTGTTAGGTCTCTGAACCACAACATTTACAGTTTTGTTTAACAGACCGATTGGTTTTGTTGGGTCTGCCGTATCTACTGGCACTGTCGGCTTTGGTTTGTTTGGCTTTCGTTTTGGTCTAGCGTTGATCCAGGGACTGGCAACATCTTGAAACCCGTATCTCAACTTTCTCGTGTCAAGACAATCCCTAATCTTAACTCGGACTAGATTAGCGTTCTCATCGTAGAAAAGAAATGCTGCGTCGAGCCAATCAGGGTCGGTGAAATTCTCTCTCTTTCCACCTGGTAATTTCTTCCATACTTCCCACAATCGGTCAATGTTCCCATGATGAGCAAAAAAGATGGGATCTCTCGCGGCTGCATAGAAAACACCCATGTTTTCACGATTCGGTTGGTCTGCGTCACCGGTCCAGATGTGAACTGTAGTGTGTGGGACATCCTCGAGTGAGCCAGCTCCAGGTTCTGGTTCATCTCCGGCACGGTATGGTCGACCCATAAAGAGCGTAGGATACTTCGCAGTCACCACTTGCCTATACATTACATTGAGATTGCTAGCCACTTGAACTGGGTCTGGCAAAGGAAAGTCTACACCGGGGAAGTCAAGATCAATAATTTTTGGTGGCTGGTGAGTCTTGTCACGGAGCGGGTCATAGACTGCCGATTTAGGGTCGGCAAAGAAGGCTGGTATTTGCATGCCCTGAGGGGAATCCCAATTCCAGAATGGTAAAGCAAAAGTGGGATCATTGATCAGTTTGCCCAAGATTCTCTCGTAGAAGTAGAGATAGTATCTGTGCCAGGGAAAGAACAGCCAACTAAAGTGAACTTGATAATTCAAGTCCGGCATCCCTACTTGGTGATAACCACCATCACAGTAAGCACAGTGGACATTGGCTTGCTGTGTGAAGTTTCGTGGGTCATCTTCGGGGAGTTGTTTCATTAGCGCAATGGCTCTATTATATTTGGCAATGTAGTTTTCATCTACTAGATGAGCAGGGCGTCTAATTCGCAATGGCTCATTTTGAGAAGGGAGCTTGAAGTCGATGATCTTCCTTGTTAATGGAGGGCAACAGTTTGTGGGATTTTCAGGATCAGGCTCGTTTATCACGCTACAGTCAGCTATGTCCGGAGGTTGGATTGGCTTAGCATAAGCAAATGGATCGCTGAGATTGGTTGCTCCATAGAGACCTCCTAGACCAATGAGGACATCCCTTCTCGTGGAAGGGTTCTGGTGATCATCATTTCTGGCTTTGCATGAAACTGTATGAAAATTGGGATGGCTTTGATTTCTAGCCACAAATGGAGAGTGTTTTTTCAGGATTGAGGGGCACAGAGAGGAGGTGGAAATAGCAGCCGGGGAGGTGGTGAGAGGAGATAGGTTATAGGCCATGGTTTGGAAATTGGTTGTTTTGTGATGGATAAAGAAAAGTTAAAGGCCCTTTTTATAGGATGAGGGAATACTAATTCTAGTACAATACTACTTTTCATTTAGTGACTTATTAATTAAAGTTGATACGAAATATTGCTATTTCCTTTGGGATCTTGACAAGTGGCGAAACCATTTTGACTTTTCTAAATTTCGTTTTATTTTGGATGATCACGCAGCAGGCTACCTTCCACCCGTACACTTTTTTCTCTCTCGATTCTCTTGCATTCAGACTTTCTACTAAAATCTTATTTACTTTTCGTGCTTGGAATCAAATGACCTTATTACAAAATAGTACTTCATGCTAAAAGATAAAAAAAAAAAAAAAAAAAAAAAAAGAAGGTCCTGGGACATTAAAATTTTAATTAATTATTATATAAAAAATAATAAAATGCGACCAATAAACTTATTAATTATTATTGTAAAAAAACACAATGTGGCTTTTCATATTTTAAATATTATATATTTTCCATCCAAATGCTACAAGTATGATGTTTCATTCATTGATTCTGGTGTTACGAAAGTTCTAATGAGATTTTTCAAAAATAGTAATGGATGACTTTTTTAAAAAATATATATATTTTATTATTATTCATTTTGATGCTTTCTTAGTTTTTTTCTATTTGAATGATTTTTTTTTTCTAGTTTACTTTTTCTTATTCAGTATTATTAAGGTTTTATATTTTATTTTTTATATAAAGGGTTGTATTTACCTTTTGACAAGTAAAGATATTATTAAATAAAAGTAAGTATTTGAAAATCTTCATATACTTATGGTGTTTATTGGTCTTTAAGGGTTTTGATATATAACAAATTTTTTTTATTTTTTGTTTTCATCTATATCAATTGATATCAGAGTCCGATAATTATTGGTGGTTTTTTTTTATATATATATGCTGCAGAACAACCATAACTAGAAGATATTGAAAAATAAGATGTGCTTGTGTAAAATGGGATAAGGAGGTTGCCATAGGGAAAAAGAAGTCCAAGAACTACTATGTTGTAATTTTCTTCTACATCAGTTGTTGTCATTTAAAATTTTGGTGCGGAAGCCATGATAAAACAACCCACATGAAAGTGTTATGTTAAGGGTTAACAATAAAGTGACCCACACAAAGAAATTATGGAGAGGTGGCCTAACCATAAAAGGATCTTCTTGAAGGATGATAGTTTTTAACTGAAAAATGAACTCAATGAGGAGTTTCTTCCAACCCAAAGAGATTGATACATGAGCTTTTTTAGAAAAATAAATAATTTATTATTATTATTTTCCTATTCTTTATTATGATTATTTTCTAGTTTTTTTTATTATTATTTGAAGGGAATGTTTTTCCTAGTTTATTTTTTCTAGTAACATGTCATGATCTCTCAAATATAAAAAAGTCATATATGGTTTGACTTAACATTTCAGCTACCAATTTTTCATGTAACTTTTGTCTCTTCATCTATAATATTTTAATTTATATATTTGAGCATGAAGTATATTTACTTTGTCAAACCATATTTGTTCACAATATCATAGTCATTAATTTTTTAAATAAAATTTGAAACATTTTTATTCTACCATACATAAGGATTTTATAATCAATATTATTTAAGAATATATGGAATATTTTTTCTAATTCACCTAGGGTGATAAGTCCTTTGTTAGTCACTTAAATGTCTTCATATAGTTTATATTATACACAATATATGCATATTTTTTTTACCTTTGATTAAAAAAACTTGTAGTCATAATTAAAACATAGTATTTTCATAAATAAACTAGTAATCTCAAGTTTAAAGATCATTCATACAGCTTCAACATAAGTCTTTTTATATAAGGGTAATCTTTCTTTATAAGATTCTTAAACAGGTCAGTTTGTTATATTTATCATCTAACAAGCATGTACCTATATTAGTTCAATTAATTCCTAATAATTTAACTTATTAAAACATTTATTTTCTTTCATAAAGAAAAAAAAACATTATATGAATCAGAATCAATAGCTCTAATTAATGTCTAGACTTAATAAAGAATTAAACATAAATATTTAGGAAAAATACTTTGATGCAACATAAATCCTCATAACTATAATTACTTTATAATTAACTATAAAAAATATTTTTATTCCGAAAACTTTATCTTTATTTTAGACTTATTAGTCAAACTTAAATAAAATTTAAAGATAAAAATGCTTTAATAAAAAAAATATATGTTTTACATGAATAAAGTTTGTGTCATATTTAACCACTCACTGACTATTGAGCATGTACAATAACATTTTCATGCCTCTAGCATAACCTTATAGTTATCTTTTTTTAGGTCTTGATGGCATGATCAAATGGTCATAGTTAGGAAAAATACTTTGATGTAATATAAATCCTCATAACTATAATTACTTTATAATTAACTATCAAAAATATTTTTATTCCCAAAAATTTATCTTTATTCTAGACTTCTTAATCAAACTTAAATAAACTTTAAAGATAAAAAATGCTTTTATAAAAAACATATATATTTTACATGAATAAAGTTCGTTTCATAGTTAACCATTAACGGACTATAGAGCATGTATAACAACATTTTCATGCCTCCATGTTATCTTTTTTAAGGTCTTTATGGCATGATCAAATGGTCATAGTTAGTTTGGTCAGACTCTAAACAGTCATAAGTGGCTTCTTATGAACTCAATAAGACCATACAAGCTTTGATTGATCAACTCAATAAAAGATGTTACAAGTAAGATAAAGTTGATCAGGGCACTTTGTTTTTCTAAACACCTAGAATGAAAGTTTAAGGATATATTATAGTAACAAGAACTCCAATGAAAATATTTAAAAGTGCTCCAACTCATTTTGAATATTATATGCCTACATAATGGACTCTACAACAAGCTTAGTTTAATTTTGACATGATTGCCCACAAGATACCACTTATCTCATAAGTGTATAGGTATTCTTTGATGAACTACATGACCCAACCACTTAATCTACAACTGACTTGACCTGTAATTAGGTAATTTTTTGTTGGTAAAGGTCATTCGAAATATAACAAAGTAAAAATAAAAAAATACCACACAAATATAATATGTTTTCGAAGCTTTAAAAAATCCAAGCTACTTAATAAAGTTTATTTAGAAAAAGTCTGCAAATGGGGTAGTGTTAAAACAACAAATCTCACTTCAATTACATAAAATAGAATATTAACATATAATATTGAAAATGAAGGACCCACTATAAGATTTAAGTATTAAAATATTTACATTTAATATGTTACTGGTTATATGGCCCGCGCGATGCCACTTGTGATTGTTTAATATATATATAAAGCTAAGATTTAAAAGTGTTAGCTCTTTTTGCAAAGTTATACCCAAGAGTCTTGGATTTGATTACAATGCCTGACCCAAGAGTGATATTTATAATATTAATAATAACATTAAACTTGCATGATCTAAATTTAAGTGGGTCTGACTGCAATACCAGACCCAATAGTCTTGGATGTGGGTATGACTGCAAGATTGTGTTATAAAAGTGTGATAATTAAATAGATTAATTAAAAAAAAAACTAAGAAAAAAAACCAATTGGAAGAAAAAAACTAATGAAGAAAAGAAAAACAATATGAATTAACTAAGTTAACCATTCAAACCAAGTTAATCCTTTAAATCTTTGATTCGTGTCGTGAAAGTTTGATAACTAAACATAAAAAAATTAACGGGTTAACCCAGAATTAACTAGGATAACCCATCAAACCCGACATCCATGTCATGAAAGTTTGATAGCTAAATAGAAAAAAATTAAACGAAAAAATTTAATTAAAAAGGAAAAAAAAATAAACAAAAAATATTAGCTTTTTCATTGTGAACAACACTGTACAGTCCACAATCAAAGGCATAAAAACAACAACAACAACAACAACAATCATAATAATAATAATAAAGGCATCAGCCGATCTGTAAATGAGGTAGTGTTAAAACAACAAATCTCACTTCAATTACATAAAATAGAATATTAACATATAATATTGAAAATGAAGGACCCACTATAAGATTTAAATATTAACATATTTACATTTAATATAATACTAGTTACATGACTCGCACAATGCCGCGAGTCAATTTTTTTTGCATAATATATATATATATATATATATATATATATATATATATATATATATATAAGTGTTAGGTCTTTTTACAAATTTATAACCAAGAGTCTTGGATTTGACTGCAACACCTAACCCAAAAGTAATATTTATAATATTAAAAATAACATTAAACTTGCCTGACCTAAATTTAAGTGGGTCTGACTGCAATATCAGACCCAATAGTCTTGGATGTGAGTAAGGCTGCAAGGTCGTGTCATGAAAGTGCGCTAATTAAATAGATTAATTAAAAAGAAAAAAAACTAAGAAAAAAAAACCAACTTGAAGAAAAAAATCTAATGAAGAAAAAGAAAAACAATATGAATTAACTGAGTTAACCATTCAAACCAAGTTAACCCGTCAAACCTTGGATTCGTGTCGTGAAAGTTTGATAAATAAACAAAAAAAAAATTGACAGGTTAACCCAGAATTAACTGGGATAACCTGTCAAACCAGGTTAACCAGTTAAACCCGAGATCCGTGACATGAAAGTTTGATAACTAAATAGAAAAAAAATTGAACGTTAACAAACTAAATTAAAAAAAAAAAACTTAATTAAAAAGGAAAAAAATAAACAAAACGCATCAGCCATTTCACTATGGACGACACTGTGCAGTCCACAATCAAAGGCATAAAACAGCAAAAAAAAAAAAAAACTGAAGGCATCAGTCAATAACTAAATAGAAAAAAATTTAATATTGATGAACTAAATTAAAAAAATATATATATTAAAAAAAAACTTATAAGAAGAAAAAGAAAAAAAAAATCTAAATTAACTCAGTTAACTTGTCAAATTTGAGATCTGTGTCATGAAAGTGTGATAACTAAATAGAAAAAAGATTTAATATTAATGAACTAAATAAAAAAAAAGATTAATTAAAAAGGAAAAAAGCAAAGAGAAAAAAAAACTATATGAAGAAAAAAAATTAATGAAGAAAAAGAAAACAAATCTGAATCAACTGGGTTACCCCGTCAAACCTGGAATCTATGTTATGAAATTTTGATAATTAAACAAAAAAAATTTTAATATTAAGAAACTAAATTAAAAAATTAATTAAAAAACAAAAAAAAAAACTAAAGGCATCAGCTTTTTCACTGAGGATTGCACTATGCAGTCTATAGGAAAAGACTTAAAAAGGATAAGAAAAAAAAAAAAAAAAAACAAAGGCATAAGCCATGGGTTAATTTTTTTTCTTGCATAAAAAATATCAAAAAAATACTAAAATCTAAGAGTGCTAGGTCTTTCTGCAAAGATATACCCAAGAGCCTTGGTTTAGCTGCAACGCTTGACCCAAGAGTAATATTTATAATATTAATAATAATATTACACTTACGTGACTCAAGTTTGAGTCTGGCTGCAACACCGGACCCAAGAGCCTTGAATGTAAGTTTGGCTGCAAGGTCGTGTTATAAAAGTATGATAATTAAATAGATTAATTAAAAAGAAAAAACAAAAAAAAATCAACAGGAAAAAAAAAACTAATGAAGAAAAAGGAAAAAAAATAAATTAATTGAGTCAACCCTTAAAACTTGGTTAACCCGTCAAACTTGGGATTAACATCATGAAAGTTTGATAACTAAATAGAAAAAAAATTTGACGGGTTAACCCATAATTAACTGAGTTAACCCGTCAAGCCCGAGATATGTGCCATGAAAGTCCGATAATTAAAAAGAAAGAAACAAAGAAAAAAATCAATAGGAAGAAAAAAACTAATGAAGAAAAAGGAAAAAAAATGAATTAATTGGATTAACCCTTCATACTAGGTTAACCTGTCAAACTTGGGATTCACATCATGAAAGTTTGATAACTAAATAGAAAAAAAATTTGACGGGTTAACCCATAATTAACTGAGTTAACCCGTCAAGCCCGAGATATGTGTCATGAAATTCTGATAATTAAATAGAAAGAAATATAACATTAACAAACTAAACTAAATGAAAAAAATTAATTAAAAAGAAAAAAAAATTCCAGGTTAACTCGTTAAACCAGGTTAACTTGTCAAACCCGAGATTTATGTTATGAAAGTTTGATAACTAAATAAAAAAAATTAATATTAACAAACTAAATTAAAAAAAAAATTTCATTAAAAGAAAAAAACACAAAAAAAAAAAGAAAAAAAACCCATAGAGGCATAAAGAAAAACAGGAAATAAATAATAAAAATAGGAAAAAAAAATACATCTAAGCGTTTCACCATGAACTGTACTGTGCAATGCACAGTGAAACATTGAGCAGTTTTCGTATATGTTATAATAAATACAATCTAGTTTTTCATAATATTAAGAAAATAAAAATATTTTTATTTCCTTTAAATTAATGAAAATTTATGTTTTACAAATAAATACAATCTAGTTTTTCTTATATATAATATTAAGAAAATAAAAATATTTTTGATTCTTTTTTTATCTTCAATTGTTGTTACTGGAAAATGAAACTCATATTATATTTTTAGAAGGTTCAAATGCTAAAGATTTAAAACTATAATGATATATATGGGCATATCATGAATTCCTCTATATATATATATATATAGATATAGGTGCATTTAATGCACAATGATGGCATACCCACTAACCAAAAAAGAAAATGAATCATCGTCCATTTCTAAAATGTAATCATGATCAACTAATCCCGAGTTGGCTGATTCTAGCCCAGCCCCTTTAAAAAACAATCAGTCATTCTAGCCACGTCTACTAATGAACAGAACCCTTTAATGCCCAATAGTTGGTGTGTCTCAACATAAAACTGTAAGAAACAAAATCAAGTTGACTCAACAAACAACCAGAGAATGTAAAATAATATAAATGATATAGAATAGGTCACCTACAAGTTGTTAAAAAAATTAATATATTAATATCACCTTCTAGTGTTGGAAAATTCTAAATTAGGAATAACCGGTTGTTATCAACTATCACATCACATAATCACTTCAACTAACCTAACCCCATCAAATAGCAAAGAAATATTTAAGCAGTCTCCTTTGTGCTAAGGTATCGAAGAGAAGCCCTTGATAGATCCGCAGACGTGATTATTAGCAATTCTAATATATCAACTATCACATAACATATAGTGATCACTTCAGCAATATTTTTTTATTTTTAATAAAGATGATCTCTTAAACATATTTATGCATACGCTGCAAATGGACATAGCACTGCAAACTTGCTTTACTATAAACATTTGGGAGTATTATTGTTGTTATTTTTTTAAATATTTTTTATTTAAAAAAATATATTAATAATATTTTTTTATTTTTTAAAAATTATTTTTAAAATTAGCACATAAAAATAATTTAAAAACATCAAAAATATATTAATTCAAAATAAAATAAAAAATTTTAAATTTTTTCATAAATACTTTTGAAAAACACTCCAAAACGAAGAGTTAAGGGTATAGCAAAGATTTTTTTTTAATATATTTTTTTAAAAATATATTAAAATAATATATTTTTTATTTTTAAAATTATTATTAATATTATTATATTAAAATAATCTATATTATTATATTAAAATAATCTAATAATAAATAATTTAAAATAAAAAAAATAAAAAAATTTAAATTTAAAATTTTTCAAAAATATTTTTAAAATACAAAAATAAACAAGCTATGAGTACTATCTAAGCCTTGTTTTTTAAAAAAAACATTAATAAACAAAAAAAATTAATTTTTTTTATAAATAAATTAAAATAATATTTTTTTATTTATAATATATTAAAATAATTTTAAAAAACTAAAAAAATAATTTTAAACAAGAAAAAAAACACTTCAGCCACGTAAACATCAATCTAGCTGTAAAGCAAACCTGTATGGTAGGGAAAATAGCAACGACAGCGACCGTTCAGATTGTCAGGATAATGTTGTGTTTTTTTTTTTTTTTAAATATTTTGTTTTAATTTTTTTTATATTATTTTAATATATTAATATTAAAAATAAATTTTATAAAAATTAAACAAATATTATTTTATATATTTTTAAATAAAAATACTTTAAAAAATAATTATTAACGCATCTTCTACGCATAGATAGTTTACAATGTACTTTGTCAGTGCGTGTACAGTAATGTAAAATGAAATATTTTTTAAAAATATTTTTTAATTAGAATTATATTAAAATAATATATTTTTAAATTTTTTTTATTTTAATATATTTTTTTGACTTGACAATTAACAATAACCAGTTACGTGATTCTCTTGTTCTGTCTTTCTGAAGAGCAGATCCGTGAGAGCCTGGTTGAATGAATGCACCCGATTGACTTTATTTTATTTTCTTGGTCGACACATTACGTGTTCGAAAGGGAGAGGAGACCCATTTTCTTTCGCCTTTATTTTCTTATAATTGAAGAATTATTTCATATGTCAATTGCGATAGGTTGCATTAAAGAGTAAAGGATTGTTGTAAGTTAATCATTCTTTATCTTTTATACATAAGATTATTAATGTATTTTAAAATGTAGTTATAATTACTTTTTAAAGTATTTTTTATTTTAAAAAAATATGTTAATAATATTTTTTTATTTTTTAAAAATTATTTTTGAGATCAGCACATTAAAATAATTGAAAAACATAAAAACATATTAATTTTTTTTAAAAAAATTAATTTTTTCAACAACATTTTTCAAACATAATACCAAACGCTCTCTCTATCTCTAGCATTTCCCTCACTAATAGTTTATACTTTTGCATTTAAAAAATAATTTAGACTTTAAAATTTTTATTGGATCATTATATTTTTATTGAAACCTTTATATTATATTAAATAATTATATTATATTAAATCTTAAAATTATTAGATAAAATTTTATAAACTTAAAACTTATATATGCTCATTAATATCTAATACTATTTATTTTAATTAAAAAAACTTGATATTAAAATTTAAACTTATATATTTTTTATTATTAAGATTCTAATATCATATATTAAATTTATGAAAAAAAACTTAAGGGTTGTGTTGTGATTCATTCTCTATTATTATTATATAAAAAAACTGGAAAATATAATTTTGAGTAGATACAAGATTCTTAAATTTCACTATTAAGCAAACCCTCCTGTGGATTTTGGAATTAATGAGTACGGAATTCATACGCCCACAAATAATTAATAAGTAGGTTTGAGGCCACGTGGCCCTGTTTGAAAAAGCCATCATCAAAGAGGTCGTAGATTTCTGTTTAGATTGTTTTTTATTTAAAAATATATTAAAATAATATATTTTTATTTTTTAAAATTTATTTTTATATTATTATATTAAAATTATTTGAAAATATTAAAAAATTAATTTTTTTTTGAGAAACGACAAACATGTGGTGGGTGTTGAAACTGAAGTGCGTGTAGTCAATGAAAGGGTGGTCCACTGGGCGATGGCCAATCAATTCACGGAACTCATCACACACTTAAATCAAATTTCAGTTTGAACTTTCAGCAGACGCACCAATCTGTCCACGGTGGACCAGTAGTTATCCTGTGTCGAGCGGGAGAGTTTTCTTTCATCACTTGCATCGAGCCGGTTTGATCATGACGTGTCGTCATCCATCAGGCACTTCCTCGTCATCTTCTTCTCTTTTTTTCTTTGAATCTTAATCACTTCATCAATTATGACACGACAAATATAATAATACAAAAGTAAATAATATAAAATATAAATAACGAATCAATTGAACCAATGCTTTTTTTAACGTATTAAAATAATATTTTTGTATTTTAAAATTTATTTTGATATAAACACATTCCAACGAAATGGATTATAAAATAATATAAAAAATTAACAAGGATTCAAGTCTTTTTCTTTAAAATATAGATTTAATTGTCTCTTAATTGCCACATGTATAAAATTAATGATTTTTTTCCCTTTTCATGTTCTCTTACCTATCCAAACGACTAAAATCATGAATTAAACATAAACAACTACCTAGATACAGTTATAACTACGTGTTTTTTAAAAATATGATAATTATTATTTTTTAAATTTTTTTTTTATTTTAAAATATATTAAAATAATATTTTTTATTTTAAAAAAATTATTTTTAATATTAGTAAATTAAAATGATCTAAAAACATAAAAAATATTAATTTAAAATAAAAAAAATAAAAATATTTTAAAAAATATTTTCAAAACAAAATGGCAAGCAAAGGCAAACTTCACAGAAGAGGAGCACTTTCGAATTAAACAATAATAAATGGAAGACTTTTAGCGGTTCATAGTTTAGTAAGAACCCAACTATCACGACAAGAATTCAAAGGCAGAATTTATATTTTGGACTCTATTAGCAAGAGGATATTCGATATCCCGCCTTTAAATGCCTAGACGACAATCCAGTCCATATATATATATATATATATTTTTTTTTTGGCATTTAGAAAAAAACACTGTAGTCGGGTAGCATGTCTCTGTGTAGAGGATAACCACATTAATTACGGTCACCAGTGGAGGCACAGGCTGACAGCGACGTCAGTGGTGCACGAGAATGCGTACAGCATTTTCTTCACATGCTATATTAGACTGGAAGAAGGACAGTGATGGCAACTTTCTATTTCAAGTTGTCAATTCTATTTTGATTTGATAATTATTTTGTTTTTTAATTAAAATAAAATATTTTGATTTTGAATAGTTTACAGGTGTGCTGTTTTTAATTTATATTGTATTATATATATAATTCAATAAATATAATTTAAATTCAAGATAAATTAATTATTAATTATATAATATAAAAACAATATTAAACAATTATAATTTTAAAATTTAAAATATTGTTAAATAGTCAAGATTAAATATAACCTTAATTTAAAGTAATTCAACTTAAACAAAATACCAAAATATTATGAAAATAAAATGTTTTAATATAAAAAAACATAAATCAACATTATCTCCATCATTAAAATAAAAATAAAGATCTTGATCTAGTGATGGTATGTAGGGATAGTCACCAACTAAACATTTCAATAGTTGATCATTTCCACAAAACTTATTCTTGTCATCAAAACATATTTTTTCATCCTCTAAAGTTAAAGTAGATAAAAGTGTTTTAATAGTCTCCTAACTTATATCCTCTCCATTAATAAGGCTAGATTCTTTACAAATCCATTCATTTAATAAGTCAATCTTATCTAGGCTAATTGAATATAAAGCATTCTTTATTTTACTCAAATTCTTACAAAGTGTATATATATATAAAAAAATATGAATATAAACCATATATATTGGTGATAAATCTAATTTTAAAAAATTAATATAATTGTTAATGAAAATAGTAATGAAAAGAAGCTTTTTACAGCTTATACTTGGATGGTTTAATTAATCAAATTGAATCGGGTTCAATTTGATTTAAAGGATTTTCAAGCGTGGAACGAAACATATGAAATGAAACCGGAACATTTCGATCAAAATTTATCCGAAAAATACAGAACGGACCAAGATTTGAAATGAGATGAAAATTGTTCCGTTTTTTAAATTGATATGAAATGTTTTGGTCATTCCAGACAAAACAAAATAGAATTGACTACCTTGGTTATCACAAATGTTGTACAGTAAAAACATCAAAAGTTATAACTTATTTTTAAGTGCGGTAAATATTTGTTTTGAAATATTTTTTATTTAAAAATATATTAGTATAATTTTTTATTTTTTTATATTAATGTATTAAAATAATATATATATATATATAATTAAAAATTAAAAAATCTTAAAAATCTTCAAAAACACAGTCAAATTGTGTTTGGTACTAGAGTAGATTTTGTGATTATAATTTGAAAAAAGTATAATGATGTGATAATTTTTTAATTTTTAATTTTATTATTAATACATTGTGAAAACAATCATGTGAATTACAAAGCCATTTTTATTGTCCTATTAAACTTCATGCAATACCATCACAAACATAATCTATATATAAAGGCTTTTAGTCATGAAACAACATCAATTAAAAAAAATTTCATGAACAAAATCAAGATAGGGATTAAATTATATAAATAATTTGTGGGAATTAAAACATATATTTATTTTTATAATTTACAAATACAAAAACTTGGGTCTTGTCAAATTTTTAACTTATGCAAATACTACTCAACATTGATTTTTTAATTAGTTCAAATGAGGGTGAGGTTATTCTGGTCTGGTTAGCAAATTCAACAATAATAAAATACATCTTAATAAAAAAAAAAATAGAGAACAAGCATAACAAAAACATGTAGAAGTAACTTCTCAAAAACTAAGTTCAAAACTTATTTGTTGGTGGGGTACAAAAATAAAATTTAAATTTTATTTTATAATCAATCAAGATAAAATCATAGTTAAATAGAAAAACAAATATAAACGTATAGCCAAACGGGCTCTTTTACTATAATACAAAACAAGTTCTTAAACAGCTAAATTTGAAGGAGTCATCCACCGGCGCACCATCACTGTCGGTCGGTAAGCAGTGGTCGATGAGGCTATGGTGTCTTAGGATTTTCGAAAAATCACTCAAGTCTCTAAAGTATAGGCATATGTTCGTAGTAAACTCTTGAAACTAATTACAACGGCCGTCCAAATTTATAAAATATTTCATGATGTTTTTTCAAGTCTTGTGATATTCTTGACTTTGTCTCCAAATAAGTTAATCCATCCTTTATAAAATAAGCATAAAAAGATATTAATTACACATATTAATAGATATCAACACAAGTTAACTAAAATTATAGATAAAGTGTGTCTAACAAGAACTTTAAAAAATTATAGATATCAGCACAATTATAGAGGTTGATGGAAAGTTTATCATAGCTAACAAAGTTGGAAAAACTTCTATTCAATCTGGCCTTTTCATTGATTGGTTTTGAAGGATTTTTTTTTAAAAAAAAAAAAGTTGTGCTAGGCACAACTTTGGACTCTTACAAAACAAGTTCTCAATTGCAATAAAGAACCCGCATGTGCTTAACTTAGTAAATTGCATGAGAAAAATAATTATAACCAAAAATAACAATGTAAAAGAGTGTATTTTGTGATTATTGTGAGTGGTTATTTACCTTGTTTTTGTGTGTTGTTACATGTTAATTTAAGGTATTTATACATCTTAATTACATGAAATTATCTCATAGAGAGTAAGGTTGTAGATATATCATGCATGAATAATTATAAAAAATAATTATCTTTATTGCACAAGTAACTTTTTTTTTTTTATTAACGTGGGTGTCCAGGCTAGTTTACGCGTACCTCAGCTAATTCCACGAGCCCTGAAGTTAATAACTATGTAAGTTTTTAATGACTATCATATTAGTACTCACAGGGTTTGAACCTGAGATCACAGGGAAAACAAACTTTTTAATCCTAAATTTTTATCACTAAACCACCTACTATATTATTATTATCTAGGTATCTTGTAAAATAAGTTGTTGGTTGTGGTGTTATACTATTAATTGATGAGATATGGTAGCATCATACTAATCAATGATGAGATATGTAGACGAGATATGTAGACGCTTGTACTAACAATTCATGCACCCTCACAAATAGCTCCACAACAAAGAAGTGGGTTTCCATCTCATAAATTCTCAATAGAGAATTTGGTGTGAGCAGTGTAATACTACTAAGTGGCTGTTTGGTAATGTGGTTGTAGGTGAGGTTCACCCGCAGCCACACATATCAGTGTTTGGTAAAGCAAAAAAAAGTGATTTTGCTTAGTAGGACCCACCAACTTTCGTTGTCGTGCCACAAGATTTGGAGAAGCAGCATTTTCATGGGCATTTTTAATGAACAGTGGAGCCATGCTCCATTGTCGCACTGTTCATGTGAATTTTTTTTTTTTTTTGAAAAACCAGTGCGGAAAGTTTAGTTTATTTTTTTCTCCCTAAAAAACTAGTACAATTAATTGATTTCACTCGCATTGTTCATGTGAACGTGAATAATTTTTTTTTGTTTATTTAAAAAAATAGTTTAAGGTGAATTAAATTTACTCGTTCTGTAGTCTTAATTTTATTCCTGATAATATTTTACCTAATTTTATAGCACACTCAAAAAATTATAAAAACTGTAGTTCTTGTCGAATGACTTTTGTACATAATGTAATTTTCTTTTTAAAAAATTGTGTTTTACTCGAAAACTAGCATTTAATATTATTTAACAACATTACATAAATTAGAAAGATATCGCATGATAACGTAGCATTTGTGGAATTTGATCGCAATTCCAATAATAAAGATATCACAATCTTTATTATTTAATAACACTATATAAATTAAAAAATTCAGTTTTTGTTGTTGCACACTTAAGAAACCATGGAAAATATAGTCCTTGTTGGATAGATTTCGTATGTGATGATATTGCACATAGTTTAATGGAATAATAAAAAATACTTGATATCAATATTATTTATTTTATGATGTAATACAGTAGTTAAATCTATAATATTTAAATTAAAAATCATTAATATATATATATATTAATTATTTTATAACCTCAATTTAAAAAGTATTTTTTTAACCAAACATATTAAACTACTTTTTGTTCAACCTCAGTTTCAACCACAGTTTTAACCAAACATATATTTTTCTAAACTAACCTCAACTAAAAGTATTTTTTATAAAATAATTTTTTTAAAACCACAACCATAACACAAACCTCAATACCTAACACACCATAAATGGTTATGTAGTGCCATACTAAGGTGTGCTCTCATAAATTCTGCAAATTAGGTGTGCAAGGTGTTATTTATTTTTAACTAAGGTTTATATCAATATTTTTTCATTCTATTTTTTCTTTTTCTAACCTATTGACCACGTATTTAAACTCTTTTTTTTTAATTTATTTACTATTTATTTGATTTTTAAATTCCTAGGGGTTTACAGTTTGGATTGATTTTCAATTTGGTTCGGTTATGAAATCTAAAAAATAAAATTCAATAGTAAATAACAGGTAATCTTCCAAAACTTTCAAATTCTTTCAGATAATAGATCTTAACAATTGAGCCCACATGTTATTTTTTATCTGATTGTCGGCATTCTTATACAACCTTTTTATATTTTGATTACTCTAAAATTTTAACCTAATATAAAAACTTTGTTAGGAGACTCCTTGTAAGATTTCAACGTGATACGATAATTATATTGAGAATTATACTCGATATCTATGCATGGATCGTATCAATTATTACAATAAATCATCAGGATTATTTTTTTATTCCAAAATATATTTATTTTATCTTTTCATCATTTCGTTCATTTATGGATTTAATATGTTTGATGTAACGTTACTGATTTTTAATTGGGGTTTACAACAACACCTTTTCATACCATTATTTCCTTTTCTTACCTATTGATCACATATTAAACTCATTTTAATTTATTTTAATTTTAAATTTCTAGAGATTTATTGTTTAGACTGATTTTAGTTTGGTTTGATTATGAAATCTAAAATCTAAAATTTATGATTTGATTATTTTTTACCCCAAAATCGAACAAATTAAAAATAATCACACCTAATTTTAATGATTTATGTTATGTATCTAGATATATACTTGATTTTCACAAACACACGGGATTGAATTTTAACATTTTTTTAGTAATATTTGCTCTATGGAAATAGGAGTAAAACTACGTTGCCTTTTCAAAAACGATTTTACGAAAAGAAAAAAGCAGATTTTTTTTGGGAATAAGATATATAGTTCACTTTTGAAAGAAAAAAGAAAAAAGAAACAAAAAACCTCTAACATAGTACTGCCTTGCGTTTTTGTACTAATTATACTGTATATCTTGTTGGAGTACAGGCGAGAGGTATAGAAAATTGGCTATTTATCTGTCCATTGCAATGAGAATTTTATAAAATTTGCCTTTTTTTTTTTTCCTCTTAAAAGTGGAAGGAAAAACCTCCTCTTTTTCAATCGAAACACTCCTCGTCCACCGCCACATACGATGATCAAGCGCGGCGTCAGTGGACATTGCATGGTGGCTGGACCACGCACTTTTCTCAATGACCCAAGTGTGAAAAAGGGAGACATCTTCCAATTTCTTGTAAGATCATTCACGAGGTAGGAGGTACCTTCCGGGGTCTTGCACTCTTATTCCTCTTCTTCTTGCTTTTATTTTTATTTTTTTTCCTTCATGGTGTTGCTGGGTTTTTAATTAAAGTAACGATTCCATGAAATGTAATGTATTATCTATGCTCAAAGGCTATTAATAGCATCATATTTTTATATTTACATTTGATATATATATATATATATATATATATATCTTCTCCATTTTAAAATATGTATACATATATTGTTCTCTCTTCTCCTTTTCTTTTCCACCCCATATCATTTGGCCTTATCCTTCGTCGGATAAGAATGAGAGAGGTTTTTATTCATTATTATTATTTTATTTTATTGAATAGAGAAAGCATGTTATTTCTTCCGACCTTTAACTAGGCGTCACAAATCTACTGAAGTCTTTAAAGAAAACAATGGGATAGGGCCCATTAATTGAACTTAGGATAGAAGAGAAAAATTGAAACTCACCAAAGAGAAGAAAAACAAGAAGAAGCATGAACATGGATTTCAAGCCGCCTCTAGAATACTGAAAAGAAAAAAAAGAGAGAAAAATTATTTTAATTACCTATAGTTTTAATTAAACAAACACGCTACTAATAACAATTATGTGGTAAAAAACATGAGTAAAAAAAGAATAACTAACTTAATACACACACAAATATCTATTTAAAATTATAAAATAATTAAATAAAAAAAACCTCATGAAATGTTTCAAGACATCAAGGATAAAAGACTAATCTACTCCTGATAATGTATCCTAGTATAGTAATGGTAATACATTGAAGCGAAGCATGATTATAAATCTAATCGGGCAACAAGATCACCGCCGGACTTGTCTGGTCCACCGGGTGAATCAGGTTCATCGCTGGCGAGGACATCGAACTTGATTGATTTTCTTCATACTCAATCCCTTCAATAACTAAAACTTCATCTTCATCTTCTTTCTCCGTCGCGCTTCTTGATTTCCTTGGCCTGGAAAACTCCACACTTGTGACTTTTATCCAAGACAACAGGACGCCATTTGCCTATACATCACGTTAAGATTGCTTGCATACAATTCCTCTGCTTTTGCAGGGTCTGGATTCGAATCTCCTTTCGCGTAATTAAGATCAAGCAACGTTGATTTATATTGTTTTTCTTTTTACTCTACAACTTCTGGATCATGTTGTTAGGATTTTCTTTATTGTTATTATGATATTAATTTTTTTTTTCTTATGTTGTTATATTTTCTTTTAAATTTTTCATGTCCCTCTTCTCTTCTAAAATTAATTGATGATTGTTATTATTTATTTCCTCCGTAATACGGTGTTTATGATATAATCGGTGATTCAATATTTTTTTGGATAGCGAGAGCTGATTTTTTTAATGCAAAAAATAATATTCAGCTGTTACTATATTTTTTTAAAAGAAAGAAAACTATGCGCCTCAATTCATTAACTTAACCGGGCCAAATAAATTGATTTTAATTTAATTAGATGAAAAAAACAATAAATGGATCCTCAACTCATATAAAAGAACAAAATGGGATAAAAAATAACATATAAAACTTGTCTTGGTCAACCCAAGTTAGCATGTCAAACATGTAATCCAGATAATTAGAGTCGAACTAATTCGGGATATCCTGCCAAACCCACAGGCTAGATAATGATATTTGAATAACTCAATAAAAAAATAAAAAGAATTATAAAGGTTTTTTTTTTAAAAAAATAAACTATGTTAATTTTTCAAAACTCGTGACCTACGTTATTAAACCTAAAACATCCAATTTGAAAACAAAACCCATTAAATTCAATTCTCAATCAATTAAATATTAAAAGATAAAACTGAAAAAAATTAATTTTAATTATACAAAAGAATTAAAAAAATAATAAAAATCAAAATTGAAAAACAAAATAATTTTTTTATTTGATTGAAGGGTGAAATTGAAAGGAAAAATCAATTTAGTAAAAGAAAAAAAAGCCCAACGGTGATAAACCAGACCACCTCGAGAGACATGCGCTGCACCAACATGAAAAGGACATGATGATGCTTTGAAAACCACGGTGAAGGGTATTTTTGAATGCTTAGAATTGTCTCTCAAGCCACCTAAAGTCCACAGGTGACTCCGACAAGCTCACCTTTTTTTTTTTATCCAAATATAAAATTGTTCATAAGCTGAATTTATAATTATGAAAAGCTATTGTGAAAAGACCAAAAATTCTCCTGGCTCAAGGTTTAAATTTTTTCATTTTAAAGGTATTTTGATCATTTCATCGTGCATTTTAATTGTTTATTGTTTTTAAATTTAGTCAATTATCAAATTACCCCTCATGTGACATTATAATAATGAAAAAACCATTGTGAAAATACAAAAAGCCTTGTCAATTTGAAAATGAGAAAAGATATATTTTTCATCAATCAATTTGAAAATGACAAAAGAATCATGTGAAAAGACTTCAATGCTCTTAAAAACCATTGTTAATTTTTTTGGATGGAGGGGCGAAAACATCATTATACTATTCTAGTGAATACTATTTATCAAAAAGCTCCTAAAACATAGTTAAGTGTTATTTTGCTTTTAAGGGTAATCAAATAAATTAATCATGCAAAAAAAACTTGTGAAAAGACAATGTTGCCCTAAAAAAATTTAACAATGACAAATGAACCCCGTGAAAAGATTCATTTACCCTTCAAGGTCAGTTCATTTATTTTTTTGTGAAGGGAAAAAACATAATTTCAGCATTTTAAACCATAATAAATCATGGAATATGGATAATACCTTTTTCCACACGACTTACGTTTTGTATCAATATTGAACCAAAGAATGTTCTAGTCATGTGAAATATATTGTTATTAAACTCGATCTAATAGATTAATCTTCAAACCTCCTGATCTAAATTCTTGCTCTGACATGAACTTGTAACACCCTCTAATTTCCAGGGGGTGTGTGTGTGTGTGTCTATATATATATATATATATATATATATATATATATATATATATATATATATATATATTCTACTGAAATTTTAATAGAGTTTTCTTATAATTAAATGATACAAAGTTATCAACATTTATAATCATGACACAAATCAATCCATAATCACAACCAACATCTTGGACCTCAACTCTCAATATCACAATTTAAGGAAAAATGTAATTAGTTCCAATTAAATCATAATCAGAGGATAGAATTTGAGAAGGCTAATTCAACAGCATATCCTACACAATTAAATGGTTAACACTAAGTCATATTTTTAAGGCAACCAAACATCCTTCTAATTAAGACAAGTTACAACATTAATACTTAAAACTAAACCACACAATATTAATACCATTGAGTTTATTTTTACTACAAACACTAGAAGATAGTTAGTTACAAGTTTAACAAAAAACATCACTAACAAAATTACAAGATAAAATTCCAACGACAAAATCATATACCTGAGTCAACCAGTGATAAAAACAAAATAATATAGGCATTATTACTCTCATTGGGCTTGAGATGGACATAGATATAGGCTGGAAACATGTGATCAAATTTTTAAATCATTCTTAGATGTAACAACGCAACGTACTGGTTTCTTTGGTTTTTTTTTTTTTACCTATTTTAGTATCTAAGCCTATTGGGATCTGGGTAAGAATAGTATTATAAGAAACAATATTCATGGTGAAAAGAGAAAACATTAGAAGTATAGATGAATGTTATTGGATGGTAGTAAGTCCCGTTGAGTAATTAAAGGGCAGTAAACCCATATAAACTACGGCTTGTATTTTTAAATTTATCTTTTTAAATATGGATTTTGTTTTTTGTAGAACAACTTTTATTTAAGCTTCCTCTACTTCTGACTCTTCGGAAAGTAAAAGAGTTATCAATAGTGAAGAAATTACAACTGAAGATTTTACAAAAAACATATTGATGATTGGAAAATTCCAAAAACACAAATTTATGAAAATTTCAAATTTGATCTTTAACTGATTTTCCAATCAAAATTGAAGAAAGAGTTATTCAGTTTACAAATCCCTTTGACACAATCCAACTCCTTTCTCCTAAATCTTTACAAAAACAAGAAGATTAAAATTACAAATATATTCATATCAGCTTTTACAGGTTGGGACCGAACCTTTTACCAAAGAAGGTCTCAATACCTCAATTCTAGCAGTATTTAGAATGTTAGATTTTAAATTTTCTCAGATTCCTTACTTAGCTTTATTGAGTCTAGTCTATGCAGTGATCCAGTTTCCTTTAACTGTTATCCAATCCTTATTGTATCCCTTAAATACCGAAACATCTTACAAAGCATGATCCTACTAATTAAAACCCACAATTACACTATGCTTGAAGGATCAATTCCAGTCGCCTTAATCTTCAAGATCCATTACAAAGCCATGTTTTCAGCCTTTACCAGCAAACACAAATTCCAATCACAAAAAGGTGAAACCTTACTCCTCCAAATTGACCTTTCTAGATCAAACACAGTTGTTCCTAAAGCCATCCAGTGGAAAGATTAACCCTTGCAGATAATTGGATTCTTGAAGGTGCAACACAATCTCAACCACCACAATCACCAAAACCAAATATCCAGATCAAAAAAATAACTCAATATACTAATGGAAAAGTCAAATTGTCTTTTTATCGATACTCAACTAGTTCTAGGTTTTCAGATGAATCTTCCTCGTCTAGTATTATAGATTTAGGAAGATTCTCTAAAATACCTTGTCATAAGTATACTATACCATACAAATCCACCTAGAAAATCAACCTTTGATATTCCATATACCAGTTTTCAAAATGTTGATTACGCTACAAATATACTTAAACCTTTATATATAAACCCTAAATCGCAATCCCCTTCAACCTCTCTAACCTTTTCTGCAATGACAAAAAACATAAAAAATGAGCTGAATGTTTTGACTTCAAGAAAAGAATTTGTTGTTGACAAAATTTATTTTTATAGTGCCTATAACTCTGATAAGAGATTTTGTTTTTCAAACTCTTTTACAACAAAGACATGAGATACCTAAGTGTTTCTATGATTTCATCACATTACATAAAGTTCAAATCTTATTTTTTGATTGGTTTGAATTGTATTATGCATTCGAACATCATATTGCATATTCGTTCACATCTACAAAACATGTATGTCCTATAATATCTAGAAATAAAACTAATGTTTGGGAATTTGCCAATGGTCCTTCAGTCGAGTTTGAACATCCACCCTTAAAAAACCTTAAAATCCAACATAAATACTAAGCAGTTGAAGTTGTTTCTTACCAAATTTTTAGTGAAGACATTATTACCAATACCAAACATATTATCTAGCAAAATAATTTTGCCAATACCAACCTTAATAACTTAAGCAAAAAATTAACCAAAATAGAAAAGCAGATCCAAAAGACTGTTATTAACCCCTTTTTAAACTACAAAGCCTGTAGAACTTAAGCCAAGCACCACTCCAAAAAAACAAAAAAATGACTTTTTCAAAGCCATTAAAGACAACCTTCACCAAATCGAAGCCCCAACCCTAATTGTTCCTGACACCCTAACACGATCAAAAGATTGATGTCTTATCCCAAATGCAAGAGTGTCGAAGTAATAAATAACCCAGCAAGACCGGGGTCCAACCACAGGGAAGTTAACTATATAAATTATAAATAATAATAATAATAATAGACTTTGAGATGTAAGATTAATGTGAAGATTAAACAATGATAAAAATAGTTGTCAAGGTTAGAGGATCCACTAATGGTATTTCAAATAAGTTTAATATAAACTCTTTTTCTTACTCAACCGAAAACCACACACAAAGAAGGTTTCAATCAAATGATTTGTCATTAATAGCTCATTATAAATTATTAACATGATCATATTAATTATTTTATTTAAGTAACACCAAAATTTTAAATATTATCAGGAATTCATGATGCTAACTTATGCTAACAATAAATCAAGTTTGTTTTATAGCACAGGTGTAGGTTGATTAGTACTTAAAAGTGAATTTTTATCAAGGTTTTATATCATTATTTTATATTTGAAGTATCAATAACTCCTTAACTAAAGCATGCTTTTATAATATCATGTCTAATACTATAAGATACCTATAATTTATGGTAAATGTTCATCTTAAATGGAGGCTTATCACATAAATAAAAGGATTGATTCGTGAGTTTAACTACTGAAATTGAGAAGACAAATAGAGGGCTAAGCTTAGAAAAGAGATGCCGGTTCAGTCCAAACTGGAATACTGTTCAGCCATTGAGTTATATCTGGAGCTGTAAATCTTGGATTTTAGTTTGGTTTATATGGCTAGAAAGGTAAGACATGGGTCTAAAACTTTCATAGGAGTCCAAGATTCAAAAAGGTCATTTTCAAGTTCAAATTGTAGCAACAACGGAGAAGTCAGAATCTATCCTGCAGCCTAGACATTATTCAGTGTTTTGTCCATATCTCGAGTTCTAGAAGTCCAAATGCATCGATTCTTTTTCTGTTGGAAAGCTGAGACAATTTTTAAAGAAATAAGATGATCAACGAAGAAAAGTCTTCAATTGAAACCTATCATCTTGAAGAAGAAACATATTTTTGGTTAAAAGAGATTGGCAGAAGAGATCTTAGGCTAACCATCACATGAAGATTTTAACTTTGGTTGAAAGGAGTTGCTAGATGGGATTCCAGGTTAATCGAGCTACAAAAGATTTTGGTTCTGGTCAAAGGGGATCGGCAAAAAGGATCTCAGTTTATCCTAACCATACAAGATTTTTTATTCTAGTTAAAGGGGATTGGCAAAAAGAATCTTAGTTTATCCTAACCACAAAGGTTTCAGTTTTGGTTAAAGGATATCGGCGAAAGGATCTCAATTTAGCCTAACCACACATAGACTTTAGTTCTGGTTAAAGGGGATCGGCGAAGGGATCTCAGTTTAACCTAACTTTAAAGGATATCGTAAAGGATTGTTGTAAGTTAATCATTCTTTATCTTTTATACATAAGATTATTAATGTATTTTAAAATGTAGTTATGATTACTTTTTAAAGTATTTTTTATTTAAAAAAATATGTTAATAATATTTTTTATTTTTAAAAATTATTTTTGAGATCAACACATTAAAATAATTAAAAAAATCAAAAAAAATATTAATTTGTTTAAAAAAAATTAATTTTTTCAAAAACACTTTTCAAACATAATACCAAACGCTCTCTATATCTCCAGCATTTCCCTCACTAATAGTTTATACTTTTGCATTTAAAAAATAATCTAGACTTTAAAATTTTTATTGGATCATTATATTTTTATTGAAACCTTTATATTATATTAAATAATTATATTATATTAAATCTTAAAATTATTAGATAAAATTTTATAAACTTAAAACTTATATATGCTCATTAATATCTAATACTATTTATTTTAATTAAAAAAACTTGGTATTAAAATTTAAACTCATATATGTTTTATTATTAAGATTCTAATATCATTTATTAAATTTATGAAAAAAAACTTAAGGGTTGTGTTGTGATTCATTCTCTATTATTATTATTATTATTATATAAAAAAAACTTGAAAATATAATTTTGAGTAGATACAAGATACTTAAATTTCACTATTAAGCACACCCTCCTGTGGATTCTTGACTTGGTATATAATTAAAACATATTATTTTGGAATTAATGAGTACGGAATTCATGCGCCCACAAATAGTTAATAAGTTGGTTTGGGGCCACGTGGCCCTGTTTGAAAAAAGCCACCATCAAAGAGGTCGTAGATTTCTGTGTAGACTGTTTTTTATTTTAATTGTAGTGATGGGTATTTTTTAAAATGTTTTTTATTGAAAAATATATTAAAATAATATATTTTTATTTTTAAAATTTTATTTTTATATTATTATATTAAAATTATTTGAAAATATTAAAAAATTAATTTAAAATAAAACAAAATTAATTTTTTTTTGAGAAACGACAAACATGTGGCTGTTGAAACTGAAGTACGTGTAGTCAATGAAAGCATGGTCCACTGGGCGGTGGCCAATCAATTCACGGAACTCATCACACACTTAAATCAAATTTCAGTTTTGAACTTTCGCACCGTGTTTGATTTCAGCCGACGCACCAATCTGTCCACGGTGGACCAGTAGTTATCCTGTGTCGAGCGGGGGAGTTTCTTTCATCACTTGCATCGAGCCGATTTGATCATGACGTGTCGTCATCAATCAGGCACTTCCTCGTCATCTTCTTCTCTTTTTTTTCTTTGAATCTTAATCACTTCATCAATTATGACATGACAAATATAATAATACAAAAGTAAATAATATAAAATATAAAATAACGAATCAATTGAACCAATGGTTTTTTTAACGTATTAAAATAATATTTTTATATTTTAAAATTTATTTTGATATAAACACATTCCAATAAAATGATTACAAAATAATATAAAAAATTAACAAGGATTCAAGTCTTTTTCTTTAAAATATAGATTTAATTGTCTCTCATGAAAAGAATAATAATTGCCACATGTATAAAATTAATGATTTTTTCCCTTTTCATGTTCTCTTACCTATCCAAACGACTAAAATCATAGATTAAACATAAACAAGTAACTAGATACAGTTATAATTACGTGTTTTTTTTTTTAATATAATAATGGTTATTTTTTAAATTATGTTTTATTTTAAAAAATGTTAAAATAATATTTTTTATTTTAAAAAATTATTTTTAATATTAATAAATTAAAATAATCTAAAAACATAAAAAACATTAATTTAAAATAAAAAAATAAAATATTTTAAAAAATATTTTCAAGCACAGGCAAACTTCACAAGAGGAGCACTTTCGAATTAAACAATAATAAATGGAAGACTTTTAGCTGTTCATAGTTTGGTAAGAACCCAACTATCACGACAAGAATTCAAAGGCAGAATTGATATTTTGGACTCTATTAGCAAGCGGATATTCGTTATCCCGCCTTTAAATGCCTAGACGACAATCCAGTCCATATTTTTTTTTTTTGGCATTTAGAAAAAAAACTGTAGTCGCATAGCAAGTCTTGTGTAGAGGATAACCACATTAATTACGGTCACCAGTGGAGGCACAGGCTGACAGCGACGTCAGTGGTGCACGAGAATGCGTACAGCATTTTCTTCACATGCTATATTAGACTGGAAGAAGGACAATGATGGCAACTTTCTATTTCAAGTTGTCAATTATTTGATAATTATTTTGTTTTTTAATTAAAATAAAATATTTTGATTTTGAATAGTATTATGCTGTTTCAAGATTGTATTATATATATATATATATATATATATATATATAATTCAATAAATATAATTTAAATTTAAGATAAATTAATTATTAATTATATAATATAAATACAATGTCAAACAATTATAATTTTAAAATTTAAAATATTACTAAATAGTCAAGATTAAATATAACTTTAACTTAAAGTAATTCAATTTAAATAAAATACCAAAATATTATGAAAATAAAATATTTTAACATAAAAAAAATAAATAAAATATTATCTCCATCATTAAAATAGAAATAAAGATCTTGATTTAGTGATGGTATGTAGAGTTAGTCACCAACTAAACATTTCAATAGTTGATCATTTTCACCAAGCTTATTCTCGTGATCAAAATATATCTCTGCATCCTCTAAAGTTAAAGATGTTTTAATAGTCTCCTAACTTATATCCTCTCCATTAAGAAGGCTAGATTCTTCACAAATCTATTCATTTAATAAGTCAATACTATCTAGGCCAATGAGATCTAAAATATCCTTTATTTTGCTCAAATTCCTACAAAGTGTGTGTGTGTGTGTGTGTGTGTATATATATATATATATATAAACATGAATATAAACATGAATATAAACCATAAATATTGATGATAAATCTAATTTTAAAAAATTAATATAATTGTTAATGAAAATAGTAATAAAAAGGAGCTTTTTATAGTTTATACTTGGGTGGTTTAATTCATCAAATTGAACCGAGTTCAATTTGATTCAAAGAATTTTTAAGCGCGGAACGGAACATGTGAAATGAAATCGGAATATTTCGGCCGAAATTTATCCGAAAAATACAAAATGAACCGAGATTTGAAATGAGATGAAAATTGTTTCATCTTTTGATTTGATATGAAATATTTCGGTCATTCCAAACAAAACGAAATAGAATTGACAACCTTGGTTATCGCAAACGTTGTACAGTAAAAAACATCAAAATAATAAATATATATAATTCAAAATTAAAAAATCTTAAAAATCTTCAAAAAACACAGTTAAATTGTGTTTGTTACTGTAGTAGATTTTGTGATTATAATTTGAAAAAAGTATAATGATGTTGATAATTTTTTATTTTTTATTTTTATTATTAATACATTGTGAAAACAATCATGTGAATTACAAAACCACTTTTATTGTCTTATTAAACTTTTTGCAATACCATCACAAACATAATCTATATAGAAAGGCTTTTAGTCATGAAACTATATCAATTAAAAAAAATTTCATGAACAAAATCAAGATAGGGATCAAATTATATAAATAATTTGTGGGAATTGAAACATATATGTATTTTTATAATTTACAAATACAAAAACTTGGGTCTTGTCAAATTTTTAACTTATGCAAATACTACTCAACATTGATTTTTTAATTAGTTCAAATGATGGTAAGGTTATTTTGGTCTAGTTAGCAAATTCAACAATAATAAAATACAACTTAATAAAAAAACAATAAAAAACAGAAAACAAGCATAACAAAAACATGTAGAAGTAACTTCTCAAAAACTAAGTTCAAAACTTATTTGTTGGTGGGGTACGAAAATAAAAATTAAATTTTATTTTATAATCAATCAAGATAAAATCATAATTAAATAGAAAAACAAATATAAACGTATAACCAAACAGGCTCTTTTACTATAATACAAAACAAGTTCTTAAACAACTAAATTTGGAGTCATCCACCGGCGCACCATCATTGTCGGTCGGTAAGCAGTGATCGATGAGGCTATGGTGTCTCAGGATTTTCAAAAAATCACTTAAGTCTCTAAAGTATAGGCATATGTTCATAGTAAACTCTTGAAACTAATTACAACGGCCGTCCAAATTTATAAAATATTTCATGATGTTTTTTCAAGTCTTGTGATATTCTTGACTTTGTCTCCAAATAAGTTAATCCATCCTTTATAAAATAAGCATAAAAAGATATTAATTACACATATTAATAGATATCAACACAAGTTAACTAAAATTATAGATAAAGTGTGTCTAACAAGAACTTTAAAAAATTATAGATATCAACACAATTATAGAGGTTGATGGAAAGTTTATCATAGCTAACTTTTTATCATAGCTAACAAAGTTGGAAAAACTTCTATTCAATCTGGCCTTTTCATTGATTGGTTTTGGAGGATTTTTTTTTTTTAAAAAAAGTTGTGCTAGGCACAACTTAGGACTCTTACAAAACAAGTTCTCAATTGCAATAAAGAACCTGCATGTGCTTAACTTGCTAAATTGCATGAGAAAAATAATTATAACAAAAAATAACAATGTAAAAGAGTGTAATTTGTGATTATTGTGAGTGGTTATTTACCTTGTTCTTGTGTATTGTTACATTTTAATTTAAGGTATTTATACATCTTAATTACATGAAATTATCTTATAGAGAGTAAGGTTGTAGATATATCGTGCATGAATAATTATAGAAAATAATTATCTTTATTGCACGGGGTAACTATTTTTTTATTTTTTTTTTATCAACGTGGATGTCCAGGCCAGCTTACGAGTACCTTGGCTAATTCCACGGGCCCTGAAGTTAACAACTATGTAAGCTTCTAATGACTATCATATTAGTACTCACAAGGCTCGAACCCGAGATCACAGGGAAATCAAACTTTTTAATCCCAAATTTTTATCACTAAACCACCTACTATATTATTATTATCTAGGTATCTTGTAAAATAAGTTGTTGGTTGTGGTGTTATACTATTAATTGATGAGATATGGTAGCATCGTACTAATCAATGATGGATATGTAGACGCTCGTACTAACAATTCATGCACCCTCACAAATAGCTCCATGATTAGTACTTAAAAGTGCATGTTTATCAAGGTTTTATATCATCATTTTGCACTTGAAGTATCAATAACTCCTTAACTAAAGCATGTTTTATAATAACAAGTTTGATATTATAAGATACCTTAATTTATGGTAAATGCTCATTTTAAATGCAGGACTATCACATAAATAAAAGGATTGATTGATGAGTTTAAGCATTGAAAGTTAAAGGACAAAGAGATGGCCAAACTTAGAAAAGAGATGTCGGTGCAGTCCAAACCGGAACATTGCTCGGTAATTGGATCATATCTGGGGCTCTAGATTTCGGATTTAGGTCCACTTTATATGGATGGAAAGGTAAGACAAAAGCCTACAACTTTCATGAGGAGCCCAAGATTTGAAAAGGTCGTTTTGAAGTCCAAATTGAAGGAACAACGAAGAAGTCCGAAGCTGTCCTGCAGCCCAAACACTATTTAGTGTTCAGCCCATATCTTGAGTTCTAGAAGTCCAAATGACCTCATCTTTTTTTTGTTGGAAAGCTGAGACAATTTCCTAGAACATTCTTGAGGATTCTGGGCAAATTATGATGTTAGCAATGACGTCTTGATCAGACAAGAAGATAAGGATTGTTATCTAGTCAAGATGTGGCCACCCACTCATCAATTAGTCAACAAATCAATAGTTCCAAATTTTGGCCTATAAAAGGAGGCACTTACCATGTATTGAGGCATCTTGGTTTCCAGATCAAGATCATGCTCTTGCTTTCTCTCTTTGTATTGCTTATGTTTTGCTTTCATTAATATCAAGTTTATGCACTTCATTTCCTTTCCTTTACTTAGTTAACTTCTTTCTCATTTATGTTCTTATCTTGTTTATTTATGTTTCTTTCTTTCATTATGTTTAGTTAAGTTAATTATGTCAAGGTGAAAAGGGTACACTAATGGTGTAAGAATAAGTATAATATAAACTTAACATGGACCTTAACGTTGGATACTAACATGTTTTATATTTGTTATCTTGTTCACTTTTAATACTTTGCTTGTTAAATGGTTAATCTAGATTTATGTTGTATAACACTTGGTACAACAAATACTTGGTACTTTCATAGCCCATACTGTATGGTATAACCGACACCTGAGCTATGAAAGGGACTTGATTTGTTGTTAACATAAGTTATAATCATGAATGCCTGCCAACATTTACAAGTATTAGCTTTATTCGAATAAGATAACTAATGTAATCATGTTAACAATTTATAATCTGATTGGAACCTCCTTTATGTGTGGTTTCCAATTGAGTAATAAGAGTTTATATTATACTTGTTTGAAGTACCATTAGTGGATCCTCTAACCTTGACATTTGTTTTTATCATTGTTTAATCCTTACGTTAATCTTTCATCTCAAAGTTTCTCATTAATTTCTTCATCTTCTGCTTTTATTATTGTTATTATTGTTATTATTATTATTATTATTATTATTATTATTATTATTATTTACATTCTGTAATATATCCTCTTGATCTTTTCATAAACTTAGTATATAGGCTGGAAACCTGTGACCCGATCTTTTGGATCATTCTCAGGTGTAACAACACCACGTACTGAGTGTTATTGTTGTTGTTGTTTTGTTGTCTTGTTATTTATAATTTATACAATTAACCTCTCTGTGGTTCGACCCCGGTCTTGCCGGGTTATTTATTACTTCGACACTCCTGCACTTGGGAAAAGACATCAAGCTTTTGGTCGTGTCAAGTTTTTGGCGCCGTTGCCGGGGAGGTAAATTCTTGTATAAATTATAATATTTAATTTATTTTCTCTTTTCACTTTTCATTTTATCTATTTTTGTTTCCTTTGTTTTGTTTTGTTTCTTTTTCTTCTATTTTCTTTTCTTGCTTTTATTCTCTTCTTACACGTGCATGAGAGTTTGGTCACGTACATTAAGTGGTAGACTTTGTAGGGTATCCTCATCATTTTTAGAAAATATGGCCGAAGAAGATAATCAATCACTTCATAATGAGAATAATGAGAATAACCGTATGAGAACACTTAGAGACCACATGAATCCCACAAGAACAAGTGCACCCTCATGCATAGTTTTCCCTCCTGATGCATCTCATTTTAATTTTAAGCCAGGCATTATTCAACTTTTACCATCTTTTCATGGCTTAGACTTAGAAAATCCATACTTGCATTTAAGGGAATTTGAGGAGGTCTGTAATACCTATAATAACTCAAATTGTAGCATGAACACCATTCGATTAAAGCTTTTTCCTTTTTCATTAAAAGATAAAGCTAAAACATGGCTACAAAATTTGAGACCAGGATCCATTCGTGCTTGGGATGATATGCAACAACAATTTTTAAAGAAGTTTTTTCCATCTCACAGAACAAACTCTTTCAAAAGACAAATCATCACTTTCACTCAAAAGCCAGGAGAAACATTTTACCAATGTTGGGATAGGTATCGAGATTTGCTTAATACTTGCCCACATCATGGTTTTGAAACATGGAGATTGGTTTCACATTTTTATGAGGGTTTAACACCTAGAGATAGGCAAATGGTTGAATTGATGTGCAATGGAACTTTTGAAGATAAAGACCCTAATGAAGCAATGGAGTACCAAGACTTGCTAGCTGAAAATGCTCAAAATTGGGACACCACAGGTACTTATGAGGCACCAGGTAAAACTCAACCTCATACATCTAGTGGGGGTATGCACAACCTTAGGGAAGATCATGACCTCCAAGCCAAGTTTGCATCTTTAGCTAGAAAAGTCGAGGCACTAGAATTAAAAAAGAGTGGTCAATTAAAATCTGTTCAAGACATTGTGTGTCAAATCTGTGAAACAAATGAGCATGCAACCAATGATTGTCCAACTTTGCCTTCTTTCAAGGAATGCCTCCATGAACAAGCCCATGTTTTAAACAGTTTCCAAAGACCCAACCATAACCCATACTCCCAAACGTACAACCCTGGTTGGAGAAATCACCCAAATTTCAGTTGGAAGAGTGATAGAAACAATGCACAAACTTCACAGCCACCGTTTCAAGCACACCATAATTTTCAAAATTCTAATGGATATGCACCTCCTTATGCTCCACCTCCTAGAAGAAATCTTGAGGAAACATTGCATACATTCATTGAAAAGCAGGAGACAATCAATACTCAACTTGCTCAAAGCATGACCGATTTTAAAGATGCTCTTGCAAAATTAACAACTGCTCTCAGTTTCCAAGAGAAAGGTAAGTTTCCTTCTCAACCACAGCAAAATCCAAAGGGGCAATACAATGCAAATGCAAGTGGTTCTGGAAGCCAACACATGGATCAAGTCAAATCAGTCATCACTCTGCGTAGTGGTAAGGTTATTGAAAAACCCATTCTTGAACCTTGTGAGAAAGATGATGAGTCTATCTCTGAGGGTAAGGAAGGGTTTGAACCTGAACATTGCAAAGAAAAGGCTGATTCCCCGCCAGCACTTCCATTTCCTCATGCCATGACCAAACAAAGGAAAGTCAATCACAACTCTGAAATCTTTGAAATTTTCAAACAGGTAAGGATCAATATACCTTTGTTGGATGCTATTAAACAGGTTCCTTCCTATGCTAAATTTTTGAAAGATCTGTGCACTGTGAAGAGAAAACTGAATGTGAAAAAGAAAGCCTTTTTAGCCGAACAAGTAAGTGCCATTCTTCAGAACAATAATGCTTTGAAATATAAAGACCCCGGTTGTCCTACAATTTCTTGCTTTATTGGAGAACATAAAATTGAAAGAGCCTTACTTGATCTTGGAGCTAGTGTGAATTTACTTCCATATTCAGTCTTTCAAAGTCTCAATCTAGGTGAGTTAAAACCAACTTCTGTAACTCTTTTACTTGCCGATAGATCTGTAAAAGTGCCTAGAGGAATAATTGAAGATGTGTTAGTACAAGTCGATAAATTCATTTATCCTGTGGATTTTATTGTCTTGGACACACAACCTGTTGAAGCATGTAATTCATTTCCTATTATTTTAGGACGTCCATTTCTTGCAACTTCTAATGCATTGATTAATTGTAGGAATGGACTCATGAAGTTATCCTTTGGAAACATGACATTGGAGATGAATATTTTCAACATTTGCAAGCAGCCTGGAGATGATAATGATTTACAAGAAGTAGATCATATTGAAGAATTAGTTCATGATCAACTTGAATCTACTTTAAGTAAAATTGAGTTGGATGAATATGAAGATTTGCAAATGATTTATTCTCAGGAAGAAATCACGGATGAAAAAGGCACCAAAAATATTAATGCCGATCTTTTGTCAAGAGTGACAGCAGATTTGACATCTGACATCACACCAATTGATGATTACTTTCCTGAAGAATCCTTACTTTCTTATAGTTCAATGCCTTGGTTTGCTAAAAATATCAATTTTCTTGCAACAGGAGATTTGCCAGCTCACTGGAGTACCGAAGACAAAGGAAAGTTTTTGAACGAAGTGAAGAACTTTTACTTAGATGACCCTTACTTATTCAAAAATTGTCCTAATCAAATATTTCAAAAATGCATTCCCGACAATGAGGTAAGTAATGTCATTAAACTTTGTCATTCTGAAGCATGTGGGAGTCAATTCTCATCAAGAAAAACGATTGCAAAAATCTTACAATGTGGATTTTATTGGCCTACCATGTTCAAAGACACATATGTGTTCTGCAAAACTTGTGAAAATTGTCAAAAGTCAGGATTCATTTCAAAACATAAGGAATCTTTAGATAATCTTTTATTGACCCTTGAGACGCATCCTAGTGGAGATGTGCATCGTGTAATTCATGATTTATGGCCACAATTCCATAAAGAACATGATCGACTTAGTCTTGGGAATCTGACTAAAAAAGACCCTGTTTGCCAGTTTTTAAGAAAACTGGATGGGAAGCCTATCCCCGACCCATAGAGGGCGTTTAAGCCGTTCTTGGACGTAAAACCAAGGGAAGATGTGAGCCACAATCACAACTACCTGTACATACATGCTTTTTCAAAATAAATAATTAATAAAGAGAGAGAGAGAGAGAGAGAGTTTGTGAGACTACATAGAGGGCGTTTAATAAACCTATAGGTTTGTTAAATGTTAATGGTTTTTATGATAAGTTGCTGTCTTTCCTTGATCAAGCTGTGGAACAGGAATTTCTAACATCTTCGGCACGACGAATCATAATCTCTGCTGCTACTGCTGAACAATTGATTGACCAACTACAATCTTTCATCCTTGTCATTGATCCCTGCATGAGTCGTCTAGATTGGTCAACTAAGGAAAGCCGTAAAAAGCTTAGATTAGATTTGAGCCTTCATCTGTGAAAACTTGTGTCTTTTGGTTTTATTAATAGCATATTATTTTGTTTTGTTACTTCTTATGTTTGTTTAAGTGTGTTTCAGGTTTGTCATTGTTCGCTGTTTCAGGTGATGTCTTTTATACTCTATCTTTCTACCTTCGAACATTGCGGACAATGTCTCGTTTTGGTTGGGGGGAGAGGGTAGTAGTTTAAAAAAAAAAAATACTAACTTGCTAACAGTTTTTGCTATTATTAAAACCATTTGACAAAATTGTTATTAGGATGGCAGAGTATGGAATCAATTTTATTGACTCTAGAGACGCATCTTAGTAAGTTTCATTACCAAGGTCTATCATAATACTTCTTGAAATATTCAGGTTTACAAACTCTCACATTGTTATCACTTGATTCTGCTCATATACTCATTTAACAAGTATTATTAAACCTTCATTTTCACACACACACTTTAACATATGATTGTGGGTTGCACATTGGATTATTACAGTAATTATGTTCTTTTGTTGAAGGTAACAACTAAGGGTAAAGGATAGTATATAATTTGCAAAAAAAAAAAAAGAAAAAAAAAAGAAAAAAAAAAAAAAAAAAAAAAAGAAAAAAAAAAGAAAAAAAAAAAGATAGTATTGATGATAATAAAACGTGGATAAGTTTGGTTTCGTAGCCTCCATAACCTAAGCAATTAAGCCCGAAGGGGTGTTTTAACACCTAATACCCTAAAGTCAACTGACTTGGGAGCTATTGGCCCAAAGCTTGTTACATGGGTTAAGGAGAAAAGCTTAAGGGAATCAAACATTGCACTATCTACGTATTAGTATCTGCAACCCGAGTTGTTAAGCTCGTAGGGGTGTCTCAACACCTAATGCCCTAAGACCAACTGGTCTGGGAGTCATTAGCCTAAAACTCGTTACATGGGTTAAAGATACATTGTGTTTTAAGTTGTATGTGTATATAAATAAAATAAAATAAAAAAATATAATCCCAACCCAAGGAAGTTCACCTTAAACATTTGAACATAATATTGTTTTCTTCCAACAAAAGCCCCATCATCTATGTTTTCATTGAGCACACAAAAAGAAGGTTTATTAATATCTTGTTTACGAAGTATGAAGCAGGAATATAAATTTAATGAGAGTTTGTTTATCTGGATAGATTAATGGAAGTTGAATGATGAATGCCTTGCTTTGTGGAACTTGCAAATTGTTTCTCTATTTTAACGCTTTAGATTACTAGGGACTAGTAATAAGCTGGTTGGGGGGTGTGATTAGTACTTAAAAGTGCATATTTATCAAGGTTTTATATCATCATTTTGCACTTGAAGTATCAATAACTCCTTAACTAAAGCATGTTTTATAATAACAAGTTTGATATTATAAGATACCTTAATTTATGGTAAATGCTCATTTTAAATGCAGGACTATCACATAAATAAAAGGATTGATTGATGAGTTTAAGCATTGAAAGTTAAAGGACAAAGAGATGGCCAAACTTAGAAAAGAGATGTCGGTGCAGTCCAAACCGGAACATTGCTCGGTAATTGGATCATATCTGGGGCTCTAGATTTCGGATTTAGGTCCACTTTATATGGATGGAAAGGTAAGACAAAAGCCTACAACTTTCATGAGGAGCCCAAGATTTGAAAAGGTCGTTTTGAAGTCCAAATTGAAGGAACAACGAAGAAGTCCGAAGCTGTCCTGCAGCCCAAACACTATTTAGTGTTCAGCCCATATCTTGAGTTCTAGAAGTCCAAATGACCTCATCTTTTTTTTGTTGGAAAGCTGAGACAATTTCCTAGAACATTCTTGAGGATTCTGGGCAAATTATGATGTTAGCAATGACGTCTTGATCAGACAAGAAGATAAGGATTGTTATCTAGTCAAGATGTGGCCACCCACTCATCAATTAGTCAACAAATCAATAGTTCCAAATTTTGGCCTATAAAAGGAGGCACTTACCATGTATTGAGGCATCTTGGTTTCCAGATCAAGATCATGCTCTTGCTTTCTCTCTTTGTATTGCTTATGTTTTGCTTTCATTAATATCAAGTTTATGCACTTCATTTCCTTTCCTTTACTTAGTTAACTTCTTTCTCATTTATGTTCTTATCTTGTTTATTTATGTTTCTTTCTTTCATTATGTTTAGTTAAGTTAATTATGTCAAGGTGAAAAGGGTACACTAATGGTGTAAGAATAAGTATAATATAAACTTAACATGGACCTTAACGTTGGATACTAACATGTTTTATATTTGTTATCTTGTTCACTTTTAATACTTTGCTTGTTAAATGGTTAATCTAGATTTATGTTGTATAACACTTGGTACAACAAATACTTGGTACTTTCATAGCCCATACTGTATGGTATAACCGACACCTGAGCTATGAAAGGGACTTGATTTGTTGTTAACATAAGTTATAATCATGAATGCCTGCCAAACATTTACAAGTATTAGCTTTATTCGAATAAGATAACTAATGTAATCATGTTAACAATTTATAATCTGATTGGAACCTCCTTTATGTGTGGTTTCCAATTGAGTAATAAGAGTTTATATTATACTTGTTTGAAGTACCATTAGTGGATCCTCTAACCTTGACATTTGTTTTTATCATTGTTTAATCCTTACGTTAATCTTTCATCTCAAAGTTCTCATTAATTTCTTCATCTTTCTGCTTTTATTATTGTTATTATTGTTATTATTATTATTATTATTATTATTATTATTATTATTTACATTCTGTAATATATCCTCTTGATCTTTTCATAAACTTAGTATATAGGCTGGAAACCTGTGACCCGATCTTTTGGATCATTCTCAGGTGTAACAACACCACGTACTGAGTGTTATTGTTGTTGTTGTTTTGTTGTCTTGTTATTTATAATTTATACAATTAACCTCTCTGTGGTTCGACCCCGGTCTTGCCGGGTTATTTATTACTTCGACACTCCTGCACTTGGGAAAAGACATCAAGCTTTTGGTCGTGTCACTCCACAACAAAGAAGTGGGTTTCCATCTCTTAAATTCTCAATAGAGAATTTGGTGTGAGCATTGTAATACTACTAAGTGGCTGTTTGGTAATGTGGCTGCAAGTGAGGTTCACTCGCAGCCACACATATCAGTGTTTGGTAAAGCAAAAAAAAGTGATTTTGCTTAGTAGGACCCACCAACTTTTGTTGCCGTGCCGCAAGATTTGGAGAAGCAGCATTTTGCTTCTCGCAGGTATTTTTAATGAACAGTGGAGCTATGCTCCATTGTCGCACTGTTCACGTCAAAAGTTTTTTTTTTTGAAAAACCAGTGCAAAAAGTTTTGTTTATTTCCCCCCCTGAAAAACCAGTACAGTTACTTGATTTCACTTGCATTGTTCATGTGAACGTGAACAATATTTTTTTTTTTGTTTTTTTAAAAAAATTAGTTTAAGGTGAATTAAATTTACTCGTACTGTAATCTCAATTTTATTCCTGATAATATTTTACTTAATTTTATATCACGCTAAAAAAATCATGGAAACTGTAGTTCTTGTCGAATGACTTTTGTATGTAAGAAATTGTAATTTTTTTTTAAAATTGTGTTTTACTCGAAAAACTAGCATTTAATATTATTTAACAACACTACATAAATTAGAAAGATATTACATGATAACGTAGCATTTGTTGAATTTGATCGCAATTCGAATAATAAAGATATCACGATCTTTATTATTTAATAACACTACATAAATTAAAAAATTTAGTTTTTGTTGTTGCGCGCTTAAGAAACCATGAAAAATATAGTCCTTATTGGATAGATTTTGTATGTGATGACATTGCACATAATTTTAATACAAAATATTTGATATCAATATTATTTATTTCATGATGTAATAATAGTAATTAAATCTACAATATTTAAATTAAAAATCATTAATATATATATATATATATATATATATATATATATATATATTTTTATAACCTCAATTTGAAAAGCATTTTTTTAACCAAACATATTAAACTACTTTTTCTTCAACCTCAGTTTCAACCACAGTTTTAACCAAACATATATTTTTCTAAACTAACCTCAACTTAAAGTATTTTTTATAAAATAACTTTTTTAAAACCACAACCATAACACAAACCTCAATACCTAACACACCGTAAATGGTTGTGTAGTGCCATACTAAGGTGTGCTCTCATAAATTTTGCAAATTAGGTGTGCAAGGTGTTATTTATTTTTAACTGAGGTTTATATCAATATTTTTTCATATCATTTTTTCTTTTTCTAACCTATTGACCACGTATTTAAACTCATTTTTATTTTTATTTATTTACTATTTATTTTATTTTTAAATTCCTAGGGGTTTACAGTTTGGATTGAATTTCAATTCGGTTCGGTTATGAAATCTAAAAAATAAAATTCAGTAGTAAATAACAGGTAATCTTCCAAAACTTTCAAATTCTTTCAGATAATAGATCTTAACAATTGAGCCCACATGTTATTTTTTATCCGATTGTCGACATTCTTATACAACCTTTTTTATATTCTGATTACTCAAAATTTTAACCTAATATAAAAACTTTGTTAGGAGACTCCTTGTAAGATTTCAACATGATACGATAATTATATTGAGAATTATACTCTATAGCGTAAAACTAGTCAACATATAATTTTAAGCTGAAATCTGAATTTTCTTGTGTTATTTATGCATGGATCGTATCAATTATTACAATAAATCATCGGGATTATTGTTTTATTCCAAAATATATTTATTTTATCTTTTTATCATTTAGTTCATTTATGGATTTAATACCGTTTCATGTAACATTATTGATTTTTAATTGGGGTTTACAACAACACCTTTTCATACCATTATTTCCTTTTCTTACCTATTGATCACATATTAAACTCATTTTAATTTATTTTATTTTTAAATTTTTAGAGATTTATTGTTTAGACTGATTTCAGTTTGGTCTGTTTATGAAATGTAAAATATAAAATTTCTGATTTGATTATTTTTTACCCCAAAATCGAACAAATTAAAAATAATCACACCTAATTTTAATGATTTATGTTATGTATCTAGATATATACTTGATTTTCACAAACACACGGGATTGAATTTTAACATTTTTTTAGTAATATTTGCTCTATGGAAATAGGAGTAAAACTGCGTTGCCTTTTCAAAAACGATTTTACGAAAAGAAAAAAAGCAGATTTTTTTTGGGAATAAGATATATAGTTCACTTTTGAAAGGAAAAAGAAAAAAGAAAAAAAAAAAACCGTCGCGCTTGAAAGGATGTCGAACTTGATTGATTTTCTTCATACTCAATCCCTTCAATAACTAAAACTTCATCTTCATCTTCTTTCTCCGTCGCGCTTCTTGATTTCCTTGGCCTGGAAAACTCCACACTTGTGACTTTTATCCAAGACAACAGGACGCCATTTGCCTATACATCACGTTAAGATTGCTTGCATGCAATTCCTCTGCTTTTGCAGGGTCTGGATTCGAATCTCCTTTCGCGTAATTAAGATCAAGCAACGTTGATTTATATTGTTTTTCTTTTTACTCTACAACTTCTAGATCATGTTGTTAGGATTTTCTTTATTGTTGTTATGATATTAATTTTTTTTTTCTTATGTTGTTTTATTTTCTTTTAAATTTTTCATGTCCCTCTTCTCTTCTAAAATTAATTGCTGATTGTTATTATTTATTTCCTCCGTAATACGGTGTTCATGATATAATCGGTGATTCAATATTTTTTTGTATAGCGAGAGCTGATTTTTTTAATGCAAAAACTAATATTCAGCTGTTACTATATTTTTTTAAAAGAAAGAAAACTATGCGCCTCAATTCATAAACTTAACCAGGCTAAATAAATTGATTTTAATTTAATTAGATGAAAAGAACAATAAATGGATCCTCAACTCATATAAAAGAACAAAATGAAGTAAAAAATAACATAAAAAACTTGTCTTGATCAATCTAAGTTAGCATGTCAAATATGTAATACAAATAATTAGAGTCGAACCAACTCGGGATATCCTGCCAAACCCATAGGCTAGATAATAATATTTGAATAACTCAATAAAAAAATAAAGAGGATTATAAAGGTTCTTTTTTTAAAATAAACTATGTTAATTTTTCAAATTCGTGATCTATGTTATTAAACCTAAAACATCCAATCTAAAAAAAAAACCATACAGTTCAATTCTCAATCAATTAAATATTAAATGATAAAATTGAAAAAAAAATAATTTTAATTATACAAAAGAATAAAAAAAAATAATAAAAATTGAAATTGAAATTGAAAAACAAAATAATTTTTTGATTTGATTGAAGGTTGAAATTGAAAGTAAAAATCAATTTAGTAATAGAAAAAAAGCCCAACGGTGATAAACCAGACCACTTCGAGAGACGTGCGCTGCACCAACATGAAAAGGACATGATGATGCTTTGAAAACCATGGTGAAGGGTATTTTTGAATGCTTAGAATTGCCTTTCGAGCCACCTAAAGTGCGCAGGTGACTTCAACAATCTCACCTTTTTTTTTTTTTTATTTATCCAAATAAAAAATTGTTCATGAACTGAATTTATAATTATGAAAAGCTATTGTGAAAAGACCAAAAATTCTCCTGGCTCAAGGTTTAAAAATTTTCATTTTAAAGGTATTTTGATCATTTCACCTGCATTTTAATTGTTTATTGTTTTTAAATTTAGTCGATTATCAAATTACCCCTCATGTGACATTATAATAATGAAAAAACCATTGTGAAAATACAAAAAAGCCCTGTCAATTTGAAAATGACAAAAGATATATTTTTCTTCAATCAATTTGAAAATGACAAAAGAATCATGTGAAAAGACTTCAATGCTATTAGAACCCATTGTTAATTTTTTTGGATGGAGGGGCGAAAACATCATTATACTATTCTAGTGAATAATATTTATTATAAAGCTCCTAAAACATAGTTAACTGTTGTTTTGATTTTAAGGGCAATCAAATAAATTGATCGTGCAAAAAAACTTGTTAAAAGACAATGTTGCCCTAAAAAAATTTAACAATGACAAATGAACCCTGTGAAAAGATTCATTTACCCGCTAAGGTCAGTTCATTTATTTTTTTGTGAAGGGAAAAAGCATAATTTCAGCATTTTAAACCATAATAAATCATGGAATATGGATAACACCTTTTTCCACACGACTTAGGTTTTGTATCAATATTGAACCAAAGAATGTTCTAGTCATGTGAAATATATTGTTATTAAACTCGACCCAGTAGATTAATCTTCAAACCTCATGATCTAAATTCTTGCTCCGACATGAACTTGTAACACCCTCTAATTTCCAGGGTGTATAAATATATTCTACTAAAATTTTAACAGAGTTTTCTTATAATTAAATGAGACAAAGTTATCGACATTTATAATCATGATACAAATCAATCCATAATCACAACCAATTATCCTGGACCTCAACTCTCAATATCACAATTTAAGAAAAAATGTAATTAGTTCCAATTAACTCATAAACAGAGGATAGAATTTGAGAAGGCTAATTCAACACTTGGATATCCTACACAATTAAATAGTTCACACTAAGTCATATTTTTAAGGCAACCAAGCATCCTTATAATTAAGACAAGTTACAACATTAATACTTAAAACTAAACCACACAATATTAATACCATTGAGTTTATTTTTACTACAAACATTATAAGATAGTTAGTTACAAGTTTAACAAAAAAAATCACTAACAAAATTACAAAATAAAATTCCAACAACAAAATCATATACATGAGTTAGCTAGTGATAAAAACAAAGTAATATAGGCATTATTACTCTCATTGGGCTTGAGATGGATATATATATATAAGCTGAAAACATGTAACCAAATCTTTAAATTATTCTTAGGTGTAACAACGCAATGTACTGGTTTCTTTGTTTTTTTTTACCTATTTTAGTATCTGTGCCTATTGGGATCAGGGTAAGAATAGTATTATAAGAAACAATATTCATGGTGAGAAAAGAAAACATTAGAAGTATAGATGAACGTTAATGGATGGTAGTAAGTCCTGTTGAGTAATTAAAGGGCAGTAAACCCATATAAACTACGACTTGTAATTTTAAATTTATCTTTTTAAATATGGATTCTGTTTTTTATATAACTTTTATTTAAGCTTCCTTTACCTCTGACTCTTCTGAAAGTAAAAGAGTTATCAATAGTGAAGAAATTACAACCGAAGATTTTACAAAAAAATATTGATGATTGGAAAATTCCAAAAACAAAAATTTATAAAAAATTCAAATTTGATCTTTAACTGATTTTCCAATCAAAATTGAAGAAATAGATGTTCAGCTTACAAAACCCTTTGGTATAATCCAACTCCTTTCTCCTAAATCTCTAGAAAAACATGAAGATCAAAATTACAAATGTATTCATAAAGGCTCTTACAGGTTGGGAACAAACCTCTTACCAAAGGTCTCAATACCTTAATTCTAGTAGTACTCAGAGATGTTAGATTTCAATTTTTCTTAGATTCCTTACTTAGCTTTATTGAGTCTAGCCTATGCAGTGATCTAGTTTCCTTTAATTGTTATCCAAACCTTAGTGTATCCCTTAAATACCGAAACATCTTACAAAGCATGATCTTACCAATAAAAACCCACAATTACACTATGCTTACAGGATCAATTCCAGTCGCCTTAATCTTCAAGATCCGTTACAAAGCCATGTTTTCAGCCTTTGCCAGCAAACACAAATCCCAATCGCAAAAAGGTGAAACCCTACTCCTCCAGATTGACCTTTCTAGATCAAACACAGTTGTTCTTAAAGCCATCCAGTGGAAAGATTAACCCTTGCAGATAACTGGATCCTTAAAGGTGCAACACAATCTCAACCACCACAATCACCAAAACCAAATATCTAGATCAAAGAAATATCTCAATATACTGATGGAAAAGTCAAATTATCTTTCCATCGATACTCAATTAGTTCTAGGTTTTCAGATGAATCTTCCTCATCCAGCACTATAGATTTAGGAAGAATCTCTAATATACCTTGTCATAAATATACCATACCATACAAATCCACTTAGAAAATCAACCTCTAATATTCCAAATACCAGTTTTCAAAATGTTGATTATACTACAAATATACTTAAACCTTTATATATAAACCCTAAATAGCAATCCCCTCCAACCTCTCCAACCTTTTCTGCAATGACAAAAAACATAAAAAATGAGCTGAATGTTTTGACTTCAGAAAAAGAATTTCTTGTTGACAATTTATTTTTATAGTGCCCATAACTCCGATAAGAGATTTTGTTTTTCAAACTCTTTTACAACAAAGATATGAGATACTTAAATGTTTCTATGATTTCATCACATTACATAAAGTTCAAATCTTATTTTTTGATTGATTTGAATTGTATTATGCATTCAAACATCATATTGCATATCCTTTCACATGTACAAAACATGCATGTCCCATAATATCTAGAAATAAAACTCATGTTTGGGAACTTGCCAATGATCCTTCAGTCGAGTTTGAACATCCACCCTTAAAAAACCTTAAAATCCAACATAAATACTAAGCAGTTGAAGCTATTTCTTACAAAATTTCCAGTGAAGACATTATTACTAATACCAAACATATTATCTAGCAAAATTATTTTTACCAAAACCAACCTTAATAACTTGAGCAAACAATTAACCAAAATAGAAAAGCAGATCCAAAAGACTGTTAGTAACCCTTTTTTAAACTACAAAACCTGTAGAACTTAAGCCAAACACCACTCCAAAAAAACCAAAAATGACTTTTTCAAAGCCATTAAAGACAACCTTCACCAAATCAAAGCCTCAACCCTAATTGTTCCTGACACCCTGAAACGATCAAAAGATTGATGTCTTATCCCAAATGTAAGAGTGTCGAAGTAATAAATAACCCGGCAAGACCGGGGTCCAACCACAGGGAAGTTAATTATATAAATTATAAATAATAATAATAATAGACTTTGAGATGTAAGATTAATGTGAAGATTAAACAATGATAAAAATGGTTGTCAAGGTTAGAGGATCCATTAATGGTATTTCAAATAATTTTAATATAAACTCGTTTTCTTACTCAACTAGAAACCACACATAAAGGAGGTTTCAATGGAATGATTTATCATTAATAGCTCATTATAAATTATTAACATGATCATATTAATTATCTTATTTAAGTAACACCAAACTTTTAAATATTATCAGGAATTCATGATGCTAACTTATGTTAACAATAAATCAAGTTTCTTTCATAGCACAGGTGTAGGTGATTGATTAGTACTTAAAAGTGAATTTTTATCAAGGTTTTATATCATCATTTTGCACTTGAAGTATCAATAACTCCTTAACTAGAGCATGCTTTTATAATATCATGTCTAATACTATAAGATACCTATAATTTATGGTACATGTTCATCTTAAATGGAGGTCTATCATTTAAATGAAAGGATTGATTCATGAGTTTAACTACTGAAATTGAGAAGAAAAATAGAGGGCTAAACTTAGAAAAGAGATGCTGGTTCAGTCCAAACTAGAATACTATTCAGTCATTGGGGTCATATCTAAAGCTGTAGATCTTGGATTTCAGTTTGGTTTATATGGTTAGAAAGATAAGACATAGGCCTAAAAATTTCATGGGAGTCTAAGATTCAAAAAGGTCATTTTCAAGTTCAAATTGTAGCAACAACGGAGAAGTTAGAATCTATCCTACAGCCTAGACATTGTTCAGTGTTCTACCCATATCTTGAGTTCTAGAAGTCCAAATGCACCGATTCTTTTTCTATTGGAAAGCTGAGATAATTTTCAAAGAAATAAGAAGATCAATGAAGAAGAGTCTTCAATTGAAACCTATCATATTGAAGAAGAAACATATTTTTGGTTAAAGGAGTTGGTAAAAGAGATCTTAGGTTAACCATCACATGAAGATTTTAGCTTTGGTTGAAAGTAGTTGCCAGATGGGATTCCAGGTTGATCGAGCTACAAAAGATTTTGGTTCTGGTCAAAGGGGATTGGTGAAAGGGATCTTAGTTTATCCTAACCATACAAGATTTTTCGTTCTAGTTAAAGGAGATTGACGAAAAGAATCTTAGTTTATCCTAACCATAAAGGTTTCTGGTTCTAGTTAAACGAGATCGGTGAAGGGATCTCAATTTAGCCTAACCACACATAGAATTTAGTTTTGGTTAAAAGGGATCAGCAAAGGGATCTCAATTTAGCCTAACTACAAAGGATTTTGGTTATGGTTAAAGGGGATCGGCGAAGGGATCTAAGTTTAGCCTAACCACACACAAACTTCGGTTATGGTTAAAGGGGATTAGCGAAAGGATCTCAGTTTAGCCTAACCACACACATACTTTGGTTCTAGTTAAAGGGGAATGGCAAAGAGATCTCAGTTTAGCCTAACCACAAAGGTCTTTGGTTCTGGTTAAAAGGGATTGGTGAAGGGATCTCAGTTTAGCCTAACCACACACAAACTTTGGTTTTGGTTAAAGGGGATCGGCGTAGGGATCTCAGTTTAGCCTAACTACAAAGTATTTTGGTTCTGGTTAAAGGAGATCGGTGAACGGATTTTAGTTTAGCCTTTTCCCCAAACATAGTGGAGCCCATAGCTCCAGCGTTGTCCTTTTCCCCAAACATAGTGGAGCCCATAGCTCCAGCGTTGTCCTTTTCCCCAGCAGTGACACTCGCTGCTCCGACCTCCAACACTCCTCCACAAGCGCCAGTTTTGCTACCAGCCAAAATCGAGTGGACCGAGAAAATGAGAGAACATAAGTGAAAGAGATTTGAGAAAGGGAAGGACCAAGAGCAGATTCGGAAAGGAGAAAAGACCCAAATAAAATCGACAGCCTGTGTTTTTTTTTTCTTTTTTTGCAGGTGACGGTGAGTGTCACCGCCGGGAGGGAAAGGAAAGGGAGAAGAAGTTGAGCCAGATCCACCCGCTTCAGGTATTTTTCACGTGGCGATGTGTGAGCCCATGTGCCGTTAGTGGCAGCGGTGTATGGGACAGACGCGCCGCCATTGTTCCCACCCCAGAAACCTTCCTCAACATTGTTCCTGCATATTCCAGAAGGTTTTTGATTTTTTTGGGTTTATTTTGTAATTTTGTTGAAATGTATTTGATTTATTTTGAAGTTTTTATAATTTGTAGTGTTGATGTAAAAATAAAAGGAAAAGAAAAAAATATAGTAAAAGTGTATGTGTGTGTGTGTTTATATTTGTTTAATGGATGTTTTTTTTATTTATTTATGATAAAATTGCAAAGATTAAAAAAGAATTTAATATTTTGATTTGTTCGTGGTAAAGAATTATGAACATAAGTCGTATTTCTCATATCCAATGAAAAAAATAATTTTTTTAAAACTTCTTTAACACATCAAAGTCATGAAGCAGCTTACCTCAGATAGGGTGTGTTAAGGGTGCTAATACATTTTCTAACCACAACCAGTCCCTTACCCGTGAATCTTTGACAAGACCAGCACACCTAGGTTTTTTTGTAGCCCTCAATTACTAGGTGACGACTCCTAACAAACGAATCAATCAAACCAAATGAAAAATTGCCAAGCTGATGTCGTGCGACAAACCCTACAAGGTTTAATAACATTGTGTTTTTGTAGGTTAGACACTAATGAGGTAGATGTAAGAGGCTAGGCGAGTCTAGGCTTGAAAGCACAGGCTCGTGCCTTTTTTTTTATCTTTTCATTAGGAGCAGGTAACACATTGCATTGTCAGATCATAAGGTTGTTTTAAGTAGGCAATATCTCTAAATCTAGTAACCACTATAGTAGCTGAAAAATGAAGGGGGGGTTTCACCCAAAAAACCTCAAAATACCATAAAAATATCCATAAACCACCTACCACCTAAAACATCATAAAAATATCCATAAACCAACTGCCACCTAAAACATCCTAAAATCACTAAAAAAAAAGAGAGAAACAGTTGAATAAAAAAAATCTAAACCAAACCTGATCTATTTTTTCAGGCATGTTTAGGAAAATCCACTATCATTAAACTTGCCTTATTGAATAGAACAATTGACACAAAGAAAGACAAGTTTCATTGCTAAAAAATGACCGTTCACTAACTTTGTCCCTCCCTCATTATTTTCAAGAGACTTTCTCTTTCATCTTTCTAACTTAGGAACAAATATGTTATGAAAATAAACTTTTAGACCAAAATTAAAATGGAAAAAACTAAAACGGCTATAAAGTTAGAAAAATAAAAGTAGATGGACTAAAAAGAACTTTTTCTTATTGAATTTAAGATTGGCCATCAAGTTTCTCTTTATTTTACATTTTGGTCCTCTATTGCCGATTTTTTTTTCTTAACAAAAATTGACAAATTTGTCATGAAATTGAGTATAGAAAACTGCATTGAAAAATAAAGTTTGAGGACAAAAATAAAAATAAAAATTTGGATATTATGAATTGCCACAATGATTTACATAAACCTTTTATTATATTTTATTATACTATATAGAAAGCATAATTAGCCATACTATCAATTATATGATTGTTAGAAGGCATTAAAGGAACAACCACTTCAAACCGAAGCAAAGAATCGACCAATTTAAATTTTACATTACAATGTTTTTTGTAAATGATCATGTTAAGCACATTACAAAATTGGCTAGTCTGTGCAGTTTTTCTCAATTACAAAGCATATAAAAATTTTGGAATTTTTTCTAATTTATTTCTAAACAAGGTAACAAGTATCTTTCAGGGTCGAGGGGTGTTATATTACATTCTCTAACTCATTCCAGTATGTAGTTTTGTTTTCAAAAGTTAACACTTATTGAATTTGTTTTGGAAAAATTACCTTGACAATCTTATAGTTTAGTTCCTTTATTATTATTATTTTTTTTACTTTGCCTATGCTCTTTTAAAAATTATAGTTTACTACATAGGTCAAAACAATTTCTCAATTAAAATAAAAAGACCAAATTATCCTTATATATTACATATCAAAAACACCCAAGAACATATGAAAAATTATCTCTTTTTAAACACAATCTTTGTGAAACCCTAGAAATTTATAATTTAGATATGTAGATGACTTGGTGGAAACTCTGTAAAACCCCAACAAAAGACTTCACCATGATGAATTGAATAATGGGAAATAAAATGGAAATGGTGGGAAATTGTAAACCCCCGATCAAATTTTATGATGTTAATAACATTATTGATAATTTAGAACCAAAAATGGGAGGGGCTAGTTAAAATAAAATAAAATGGAATAGTATTGAATTATTAAAAAAGAAATTTTAGAGAGAAAGATTTTTTTTTGCATGGTATTTTAAAAGCAGACCGAGAAAAGACATTTACTTGAATGAAAAGGCACCCAAACTTGATATAAGGGTGTTTTAGTAAATATAGATAGATTTGCTATATAAATAGAAAAATTATGCAGAAAATAACTAGGATGGATGAATGAAAGAAAAAAGGGGGGGGGGGAGAGAGAGAGAGAGAGAGAGCCTTGAGAACAAACACTCAAATGGCCATATCTCTAAATTACACCATTGGATTGGTGTGATTTTTGGATATATTATGCTCCTCACCACCCTATACTATTTGACCGTTAGGATCTGAATGTTCTAGTTTGATGTGAAAGATATAGACATCGCAACATTTCAAAGAAAACCTGCCAGTCACGATCGATGGTAGTTTCTGCCTTTTTTCATCGTTGGATCGTGCTCAGGTTTTGATATGTTTGTCATATGGATGAGCTCTTCATTAGAAATGATGGAGATCGAGATTATAGACTCAGAAAAGAAGCTATTCATCAGAGAACAATATCTTGTCCATTTTCAGGTTCGTTTGGTTTTGTTTTGATCTAGCAAGATCTATCTGTTAAAATGCTATAAGTGTTTGGTATGTGTTGCATAAGATAATGGTGGTTAGCTACATCGTTTGGTATGAGTTGGAAGAAACTTGAACCTCAATGAAACATGTGTTTGAATTAGGTTAGCAAAAATGAAATGAATGAAAAGTGTGGTGGCTTGGTTTGTGTTTAACCATTAAATGCATGCTAATTATGATTTAAATTTAAGAAAATCCTTGGTGTCTTTCCTTAGGCATGTTCGGCCATATTATGTTTAGTAGAAAAAGGAAGATATTGGTTGTCAAATCTATGTATTTGGACTAAATATTTTTATCACCCACCTTTCAGATGTGGTTAGGGCATCAAAATGATAAAATTTCAAATTGGGTTCTTCACAAAGGTTATAGGTATGGATGTTATCTTTTAAACAAAACTGACCTCGCATAATTTGGAGTTATAGAACTTCAGATATAGACTGAAAATAAAATAAAGGTTGAATTGTCGTATACTGGACAAATTGTGTTGAGTACTATAACATATAATTTTAGGGGTGTTAAGAGAAGAATTGGTCTTTCGATCCTTCAGTAGAGTTGTAGAATCGTGTCTTATCTTTTTAAGAAGCCAAACCAAACTTAATACTAAAGCTTATAAATTTATTTATGAATTAAATGGTAAACAGTGTTCTCGAGTGAAAACTAATCTAGAAAGTGTAATGAAGTAGTTGAAGGAAATAATCAAAAAATAAAATTTAAAACATGGCGATGAATTCATGTGAATGATATACTAAAGGATCAAAAGACAAATTCTTCCTTTAACACCCCTGAAATTATATGTTATAGTATGCAACACAATCTGTCTTGTACAAGACAGTTCAAATTATATGAAATTATATTTTTATCACCCATCTTTCATTTTCAGTCCATATCTAAAGTTCTATAACTCCAAATTATACGAGGCTAGTTTTGTTTAAAAGATAAAATCCATACCTACAACCTTTGTGAATAACCCAATATAAACTTTTATCATTTTGGTGCCCTAACCATAGCTGAAAGGTGGGTGATAAAAATATCCAGTCCATATACATAGATTGGACAACCAATATCTCCCTTTTTCTAATAAACATAATATGGCCGAACATGCCTAAAGAAAGAAACCAAGTCTTTTCTTCAATTTAAATCATAATTAGCCTGCTTTTGATGGTTAAACATAAACCAAGCCACCACACGTTCCATTCATTTCATTTTTCCTAAACTAAGTAATATTTCCCCTTCCATTTTTTTTAAGGTAATTGCTGATACTAATGAATCTCATTAGTATCATTAGTCTCTCAATAGTGGGTTAGACTAATCAGTTACATTCACGTGTTGATATCCTTCCCTAAAATAGTTTATCAAATCTTATTCATATCTGGTTTACCATCAAAGTTACTGATGTTAAAAACCCTTGATATCATTAGCCTCCTTATTTGGAGTAACTAATCACATTCGAAATGGTTGTCGATACCAATGTGACCCCCTAATATCATTAACCACTACCAGAAATTCATTTAATAGCAACGGAATCACCGACGGAATATTTCTGTCGGTAATTTGAGGTTGAAATTACCGACGGACAATTTCCGTCTGTAATTTAGTCGGTAATTACCGACAATGTTAATCCGTCAGTAATTAACGACCGAATTACGGATGGAAAGTTTGGAATAAAGAAAAAAAGGGCGGGTCTTTTTTGGCGGGTGATATTTCCGACAGAATCACCAACGAATTCAAAACGGGTGACCCGTACGGGTGATTGGACCGGTTTACCGTAAAAAATACCGACGGAATCACCGATGGATTTGAAATGGCAGACCTGTACGGCTGACGTGACCAGTTCACAATTAAAAATACCGACGGAATCACCGAGGTATTTGAAAAGCTGGTCCGTACGGTGACGTGTCTGTTTTCTCGTCAGAATAGCCAACGGATACACCAATGGATGTAATCTGTCGGTGTATCCGTCAGAAAAAGTTAATGTATGACCCCTCTGCCGACACTCTCCTCCCCCATTTCTCCTTCTTCTTCATAATCCTAACTCTCCCCATCTGCAAATAACGAGCCCCCCCTCGCACCCAAACAAAATTCTTCCTCATCTCAGCACAACAAGTTGTATTTCTTGAAGTTTTGTGGTCACAAGATCCGTGTTTTGATTTACTGATGGATTTTATCAATTTTTGTAAGTAATTCTATCTGTTTAAATTTTAAGATTTAAATGTCAATTTTATTGTTTTTTTAGTATATGTATTTTTGTTAGTAGATGTACGTGTTTTATTATTATTTCTCAAACAAACTTGTAGTATATGAATGTATAATTTTATATCTGTTATGGTTTGTTTTAGATTTTTTAAGATTGTATTTGTTTGTAAACTGTTAAAACTTTGTGGAATTACCGAATTACATGTTATGTTTTGAAATAATTAATAGCTTGCTTAATGGGTCCTTTTTAAGTTTTATCGATGGTATTGCAGATTGATAATTTCTGTTAATTTATATATATTAATTTGTATGGACCTTCATAAATGATAATGGATATTTAATATTTATGAGAAGTTGTGATTGGTTTGTTGGATAATCTCGAGGTAATGTAATATTTTTGCAAGTTTATTTACCTAACATAGTTAATTAATACATGATGTCATCATAATTTTATAGAGGTTCGATAGAAGTCATGGATGATCGTTCAAGGATGTATCTAGATTCACTCCAATGATTGCGGAGGATGGATTATTGTAATGGGGTTCAGGGTTTTATTAATTTCGTAACATCTATTCTCAAAAACTTTACTGGAGGTGGTATTAGGTGTCCATGCAGGAAGTATCAAAATAAAAAGTATCTGCATCCAGATGTTGTAATGATGCATCTTCTACACAAAGGGTTTATGGAGGATTACCAGTGTTGGTATGCACATGGAGAGGTATTTGTTAGTAATAGGAGAATGGGAGAAACGGTAGTTGGGTCAACTTCTAGTGCTAGCAACGTGCATGAAGCGGCAAATGACAACACTAATCCTTACAGAAATATGGTTATGGATGCAATGAGAATGAATCAAGGTAATGTCAGTGAATGTCCAATCGTAGAAGAAGAACCTAATATAGAGACAGCTAGGTTTTTAGAATTGTTGAAAGATTCTGACGAACCATTATGGGATGGCTGCACAAACCACAATAAATTATCGACCGTGGCACAGGTGTTCACCATTAAGTCAGATCACGGGCTGAGTGAGGCCAAGTATGAAAAAATTATTGATTGGGCAAGAAGCATTTTACAAGAAGGGAACAGGCTGAAAGAGAACTTCTATGCTGCGAAGTCCATGATGAAACCCCTCAGTTTAGGATACTAGAAAATTGGCATGTGCCCTAACTTCTGCATGTTATATTACCTTGAAAATACTGAGATGACCGAGTGCATGACATGCAAGCATTCTCGTTACAAACCCAGAATTGGCAGGGGAAAGACTCTAGTGGCGTATAAAAAACTTAGATATTTCCCGATCACACCTAGGCTGCAGAGGTTATTCATGTCACCAAGGACTGCTGAGCACATGACATGGCACCAAACACATGATGCGGTTGATGGTGTGATGGTGTATCCTTGTGATGGCGAAGCGTGGAAACGCTTTAACAGTGTGCATCCTGACTTTTCAGCTGAATCAAGGAATGTCCGTCTTGGGTTGTGTACAGATGGATTCAACCCATTTAGCTCATTTGCTGCTCCCTATTCTTATTGGCTGGTCATACTCACAGTTTATAACTTGCCACCGGGAATGTGTATGAGGCCGGAGTTCATTTTTTTATCTACTGTCATACCCGGTCCAAGCAGCCTGGGGCAGAATATAGATGTTTGTCTTCAACTGTTGATTGATGAGCTGGCGCAGGTGTGGTCATTCGGAGCTCTGACTTATGATATATCGAGGAAACAAAATTTCATTATGAGGGCGGCTTTGATGTGGACTATCAATGATTTTCCAGCTTATGGAATGCTTTCTGGTTGGAGCACACATGGGAAACTTGCATGTCCATACTGCATGGAAAACAACAAGGCATTCACGCTAGCAAACGGAGGTAAAGCTTCTTTTTTTAACTGTCACTGTCGCTTCTTGCCACTTAATCACAGGTTCAGAAAGAATAGAAAAGATTTCTTTGTTGGCTGAGTTGAAAAAGATGTTGCATCCCCGCGTCTTTCTGGTGAAGAATTGCATCATGTTGTATCAGAGTACGGTGACATTGTGTTTGGCCTTCAATCAGGTAAGAAAAAGTTTCCTGGTTTTGGTTTGACCCATAATTGGGTAAAACGAAGTATCTTTTGGGAGCTTCCTTATTGGAAGACCAATCTTCTCCGCCATAACCTTGATGTCATGCACATAAAAAAGAACGTGTTTTAGAATATTTTCAACAGTGTCATGGATGTGAAGGGGAAGACAAAGGACAACATCAAGGCTAAAATGGATATAGCTTTATACTGTAACCGTAAAAATATGGAGTTGGTTTATGAGGAGTCACAGGTTGCAAAACCAAGGGCAAGCTTCGTGTTAGAGAAAAACGCACAACTGTTAGTCTATAAATGGCTTAAGAGTCTGTGTTTTCCGGATGGACATGCATCGAACATATCAAGGCTTGTTAACATAGAGGACTGCAGATTGTATGAAATGAAGAGTCATGACTGCTAGTTAGTCAGAATTATCTTCTTCTTCGTCATCAATTGAATAGTCATCACCTTCATCGCAATCTTCAATATGGATATCATCTTCTTCATCGACATTTCCTTGTCCGCTAGAGCTCAAAACAACGTTCAACTCCTCTATGTCAACATCAACAAGACTATCATCGGAAACACAAAAATTTAAATTTTCTTCCAATTCAATCGAAGGAGCAACTCGAAATCGTTCAACCAACTCACTAACTTGAAAGACTTCATCCCGCACGCTTGTGTCTTCGTTCTCATCCTGAACAACCTCGACATGACCCCGTGGTTTTGTTTTTAAAATGGACAACCAATCAACTCTTGATCGATCCTTTCTAAATGAAGGGGTGTATGTGTAATAAACTTGTTGACATTGCTTTGCGAAAACAAAGACATCGTTTATGTTGCGGAGTCTAGCTTTTGAGTTGATTTCGACTAGACCATAGTGTGTATGAACTTTGATTCCTCTGTCCGTTGTGTCATACTAATAGCATTTGAATAAAAACACTTTATTCTGCTCGCTATGATATTGTAGTTCCACGACCTCTTCTAATCTACCATAGTAGTCAACTTCGAACTCACTACTTGTGGATCCTTTAACATAGACACCGCAGTTGTATGTCTTTCTTCCTTGCTTGTATTCTTCAGTATGGAAAACATATCCATTGACAAAATACCCGTTGTATCACTTAACTTTTCTTTCAAGCCTAAGGCTTAGTGAAGACAATGACTGAGACACACTCCTTCCCATTTGATAAACCTTGTATACATGTAATGTACATCAATAGTCGGTAAATGAACGAGAATCTCGTAATGACATGCATACGTACAGTAATTTTGCAAGTTAGAATGAGTTTGTGATAGTGCTTCATGTGTTCTAAACCATGTGGCAAATTGTTCATCTTGTAATTGAAAGATCTGGGAGTCGGTCAGCTGCGAGTTATTGGAGAGCAAATATTGTCGATGTTGCCTGCAAGTGATAATGAGTGTATGATTTCATAATATATAATTAGCAGTATATTATTGACAAAGTTGAATTTGTATTACACATATATAAACTTACTGAATAAATGGTCTCAGCTCATCACAATTAAATATAACATAGTTTCGTGCTTGTTTGAATTCTATTTCTGACAAATATCTTCCTCTTACGACATTTTTAGGTGTGAGTCGTCCAGTATTGGAGAATATTGACAAGTTCCCACTAGAAGGCACTTCACCACCATCATCATGCCGTGGAACATGATTGATTCTTGTTCTCAGATGAGGTTCGAAATAGTACGAGATAAATGTTAAGATCTCTTCAACAATATAGGCGCCTCAGATATCGAAGCCTCTACACGCGCCTTGTTCTTAACCTTTTTCTTGAGATTAAACAAGTACCTGCATTGAATTACAATTCAAGTATTTCCAATTAAGAAAAACATATAAAATACTTTTAGATATGAATTCCATTGCAACTGTAATATCTAACCCTTCAAATGGGTACATTCATCTATACTGGACCGGTCCTCCAGCTTTTTCCTCGAACGGTAGATGTATAGGGAGATGCTCCATTGAGTCAAAAAAATGGAGGGAATATCATCTCAAGTTTGCATAGTGTCTCGATGATATTCGTTTGAAGCCTCTCAATGTGCTCAACATTCAACTTGCTGGAGCAGATATCATTGAAGAAATGATTGATCTCCGTCAGTGCATCCCATATTCCCTTTGGTAACAAATCACGAAAAGCTAATGGGATGAGTGTTTGCATAAACACGTGGCAGTCATGACTCTTCATTCCATATAATCTGCAGTCCTCTATGTTAACAAGCCTTGATATGTTTGATGCATGTCCATCCGAAAAACGCAGACTCTTAAGCCATTTGTATACTAGCAGTTGTGCGTTTTTCTTTAACATGAAGCTTGCCCTTGGTTTTGCGACCCGTGACTCCTCATAAACCAACTCCATATTTTTACGGCTACAGTATAAAGTTATATCCATTCTAGCCTTGATGTTGTCCTTTGTCTTCCCTTTCACATCCATGACACTGTTGAAAATATTCTCAAACATGTTATTTTCGATGTGCATGACGTCAATGTTATGGCAGAGAAGATTGGTCTTCCAATAAGGAAGCTCCCAAAAGATACTTCGCTTTACCCAATTATGGGTCAAACCAAAACCAGGAAACTTTTGCTTACCTGATTGAAGGCCAAACAAATTGTCATCGTACTCTGATACAACATGATGCAATTCTTCACCAGAAAGACGTGGGGATGCAACATCTTTTTCAACTCTGCCAACAAAGAAATCTTTTCTGTTCTTTCTGAACTTGTGATTAAGTGGCAAGAAGAGACGGTGACAGTAAAAAAAAAAAAGCTTTACCTCTGTTTGCTAGCGTGAATGCCTTGTTGTTTTCCATGTAGTATGGACATGCGAGTTTCTCATGTGTGCTCTAACCAGAAAGCATTCCATAAGTTGGAAAATCATTGATAGTTCACATCAAAGCCGCCTGCTTGACCGCTTTTTATGATCGGCTTGTTTTAACTCGCAAGTGCACGAGTGTGCGATGTAGCAATTAACTCGGTAAGATCGAGGTCATATCCACAGAGAGCTAGATCTGGAAATTAAGCTAGGTAAAAAAAAAAAAAACTCAAGAGAAATTAAATTAGCAATAACTTGGTTGAAAATAATTGATGGATTTGTTTTCAAAGATGAAAAGGTATAAATAGATTTTAAATGACAAGAAAAAGTAAGTCTTGGTCCAAATCAATTTTAATGGTGATGTATTGGTGATTTCTTCAACATATATAAGATAACTCAACCTAATATCAACGATGGTGATATTAGATTGGAAGATATTACAATGAAGTTTAAAAAGATGAAGATTGATTATTACTTATGAATGAACAAGTACTTTCATATTAAGTAAGACATTGAATCAAGCAATCTCTATACCAAAACTAAGGTTTGTGCATAAAAATTCAAGATTATAACATTACCTAAATGATTTCTAAAATTTCTTTGAAATAATAAAACATTCATGAAGAAAATAGAAGATAAACATTAAGATTCATTCATATCTTAAAGAACTCACCTCAATCACCATCATCCTTGATTTGGATCCAAGAAAGAGATTAGCCAACCATGATTATATATAAGAAAACTTTAATAAACATGAAATAACTTGAATCAAACTGAAATAATAAGTTTTACAAACTAAAAAACCGAAATCTACAAAGAAGAACACAACAGAATTTCGGTAAAAATTCAAAAACAAATCTGACTCTAACTTTGGACAGCAATTCGACCCTCTTAGAAGCCTCCTCTGGAGATGGCTATTAGGGACATATTTATAGGAAATTATGTTAGCTTTCTATATCATTAAAGAACGACTCATTGGGACATCTGAGTCAAAAGTTATGGGCAAAACACCGAAAGGTGTTCTGGAAAATTAAATCAGGCCAGCTTGGAGAACACTTTGGTGCACATTTTTCTTCCTCCTTTATGAGCTGTCTCTTTCTTCTTTTTGACCCAAAATAATGTCACAATGTCCCCTCCAGCTTTCCATCCATGTGTTTGCCCTCTTAGATCAATGAATTGCCCAAAATAAATCAAATGGTATTTGTTGTGTGAACATGTAAAATCATGGATTGTGCTTGGGCTGATTTGGGGCTGAGTTTAAGCATCAAATAAGTATAGAAATGTACTTATTATTTGGGCTAAGATTGACTTTGAAACCTTGAGTGTTTGATGGTTGAAGTTTGCACACAACATAAGGCAAGTTTGGGCTTGAAATAGATGATATGATATTCTTTTCTAGAATTGGAATAGAATTGATTTTTGGGACAAATTTGGAGCACTTATTTGAACCAAGATTTGCTTCAATCTTCAACTAAATTTCTCTTCAATTCTTTGTTCCGAATTCCGACGTTGAATTTTCTAAAATAATTCATTTAAGCTCCAAAAACCTATCAAAACATTAAAAGAAACTTCATTACTAAAAAGCACATCACTTATTATAAAAAACCCAAATAAAAACAATAAATACATATGTAAAATAAAAGACTTAATGATACTTTTGATGCACAATCACCGCCCTCATAAGGAAATTTTGTTTCCTCGATATATCATAAGTTAGAGCTCCGAAGGACCACAACTGCGCCAGCTCATCAATCAAAAGTTGAAGACAAATATCTATATTCCGCCCCGGGCTGCTTGGACCGGGTATGACAGTAGATAAAAACATGAACTCCGGCCTCATACACATTTCCGGTGGCAAGTTATAAACTGTGAGTATGACCGGCCAATAAGAATAGAGAGCAGCAAATGACCCAAATGGGTTGAATCCATCTGTACACAACCCAAGACGGACATTCCTTAATTCAGCTGAAAAGTCAGGATGCACACTGTTAAAGCGTTTCCACGCTTCGCCGTCACAAGGATACACCATCACACCATCAATCGCATCATGTGTTTAGTGCCATGTCATGTGCTCAGCAGTCCTTGGTGACATGAATAACCTCTGCAGTCTAGGTGTGATCGGAAAATATCTAAGTTTTTTATACGCCACTAGAGTCTTTCCCCTGCCAGTTCTGGGTTTGTAACGGGAATGCTTGCATGTCATGCACTCGGTCATCTCAGCATTTTCAAGGTAGTATAACATGCAGAAGTTAGGGCACATGCCAATTTTCTAGTATCCTAAACTGAGGGGTTTCATCATGGACTTCGCAGCATAGAAGTTCTCTTTCAGCCTGTTCCTTTCTTGTAAAATGCTTCTTGCCCAATCAATAATTTTGTCATACCCGGCCTCACTCAGCCCAAGATCTGACTTAATGGTGAACACCTGTGCCACGGTCGACAATTTATTGTGGTTTGTGCAGCCATCCCATAATGGTTCGTCTGAATCTTTCAACAAATCAAAAAACCTAACTGCCTCTGCATTAGGTTCTTCTTCTATGATTGAACATTGACTGACATTACCTTGATTCATTCTCATTGCATCCATAACTATATTTCTGTAAGGATTAGTGTTGTCATTTGCCGCTTCATGCACGTTGCTAGCACTAGAAGTTGACCCAACCACCGTTTCTCCCATTCTCCTATTACTAACAAATACCTCTCCATGTGCATACCAACACTGGTAATCCTTCATAAACCCTTTGTGTAAAAGATGCATCATTACAACATCTGGATGCAGATACGTTTTATTTTGACATTTCCTACATGGACACCTAATACCGCCTCCAGTAAAATTTCTGGGAATAGATGTTGTGAAATTAATAAAACCCTGAACCCCATTACAATAATTCATCCTCCAAAATCCTTTGGGTGAATCTAGATACATCCATGAACGATCATCCATGACTTCTATCGAACCTCTATAAAATTATGATGACATCATGTATTAATTAACCAAGTTAGGTAAATAAACTTGCAAAAATATTACATTACCTCAAGATTATCCAACAAACCAATCACAACTTCTCATAAATATTAAATATTCATTATCATTTATCAATGTCCATACAAATTAATATATATAAATTAACAGAAATTACCACTCTGCAATACCATCGATAAAACTTAAAAAGGACCCATTAAGCAAGTTATTAATTATTTCAAAACAAAACATGTAATTCGATAATTCCACAAAGTTTTAACAATTTACAAACAAATACAATCTTAAAAAATCTAAAACAAACCGTAACAAATATAAATTATACATTCATATACTACAAGTTTGTTTGAGAAATAACAATAAAACACGTATATCTACTAACAAAAATACATATACTAAAAAAATAATAAAATTGACATTAAATGTTACAATTTAAACAGATAGAATTACTTACAAAAATTGATAAAATCCATCGGTAAATCAGAACACGGATGCTGTGACCACAAAACTTCAAGAAATACAACTTGTTGTGCTAAGATGAGAAAAAATTTTGTTTGGGTGCGAAGGGGGGCTAGTTATTTGCAGATGGGGAGAGTTAGGATTAGGAAGAAGGAGAAATGGGGGAGGAGAGGGTCGGCAGAGGGGTCATACATTAACTTTTTTTGATGGATTCACCAACGGATGTAATCTGTCGGCGTATCCATTGGCAATTCTGACAGGAAAATAGACACGTCACCGTACGAACCAGCTTTTCAAATCCCTCGGTGATTCTGTCGGTATTGTTGACAGTGAACCGGTCACATCAGCCGTACGAGTCTGCCATTTCAAATCCGTCGGTGAGTCCGTCGGTATTTTTTACAGTGAACTAGTCCAATCACCCGTACGGGTCGCCCATTTTGAATCCGTCGGTGATTCTATCGGAAATATCACCCGTCAAAACCTCCACGTCAGCGACTCACCTTTTTTTTCTTTATTTTGAACTTTCCGTCTGTAATTCGGTCGGTAATTACCGACGGTGTTAAGCCGTCGGTAATTACTGACCAAATTACGGACAAAAAATTTTCGTCGGTAATTTCAACCTCAAATTACCGACATAAATATTCTGTCGATGATTCCATTGCTATTAAGTGAATTTCTGGTAGTGAGGACGAGCAACACGAGAATACCAAGCAAGCACTAAGGGAGATAGGGAGAACAAGAGAAGCAAAAAGAAACCAAGCAAAGAAAAGCAAGACTAGAGGAGAAGCACACAAATAACAGAGGTAGAGGGGAAGAAAGCAGCTTTGGCCAGTCCTCCATCACGTCTTTGTCTCCTGAACCAAGAAAGTCCATTTTCTTCTCTTCCCACTTTGCAATATAATTCACTTGTTACTGTTGTTGTTAATTATAATTAGATTAGCACATCATTGCACCACACGCATCACGCGTGCTTGGTGCCTTTTTAGGTCAGTGGCTTGCGTAAGTGAGGGAAGGCCATACAAGCTGAGTTAGACTCAACTAAAAAAAAAAAAAAACTAGTGTTGGGCATGGTCCTTAGGCCTAATGCCCTTTATTATTATTATTATTATTATTATTATTTAAAAATATAAAAATATGTATGCTTTGTTTTAAATTAATTTTATTGGTTTATTCATTATCGTTAGAGTCAAGATTACCATATGTTTTTATTTGCTATGTAATATTTACCAATGTCAAAGTTGAAAGTATCCATAGTTGAATATTCACTAGCGCCAGATACAAGAATATTATAAGTAGATTATAAAAAATAAAACAAAACAAGCTCTTAGTAATTTAAGACAAAACTAGCAATGCAACTTACATCAGATAGGATGTTTAAGGAGAGATAATATCTTTTCTTTTATATTATTAGTCCTATGTTATATAATCTTTGTTGACTAGTTAGATTTTTTAGTGATCATAATATTTATTATATTAGATGGCGACTCATTAAACAAAGCTTTTACTATTTAAAAAAAATATTAAAAATATATTCTTTCTGCAAAATAATTTTTAAAATTCACCACGATATCAAATGCAACAAATAAATAGAAAAGTGTCTTCAAAAGACATAAACCCTAAAACTCACTCTCACAACTGCAAACCCGCTTCTCCCTTTCCACCCTTCTCTCTCGATCTCCTCTATAGCCCCATTCATAGTCCACCCCCTTCTGTCTCTCTTGTTGTATCGCATTTGTCTTCTCTGGCAAATCTCTATTTTTCAAGCATGATTCTTCAAGTTTTTGTTGACTTCTGTTGCTGTTTCTGTTGCTTGTTGGGTTTTGAAAAATGATGGCTATGAATAAAGGAATATGAGGAGGAGGAGGAGGAGGAGGAGGAATATGGGAACAATGAAGGTGAGGTGTGAAATGACTTAAATTTTTTTATTCTTTTTGTTTCCTAAGAAAATTGACTTTTTCTTTTTGGTTCTAGGTTATAGAGGGGATGATTTGTATATAGAGAAGGCAGGAGTAGGTCCAGTTGTGAATGTTCTCAAGCGTGGAGAAAGATTGTTCTATTTTCCTCAAGGTCATAAAAAAACAAGTAAAGATTGGATTTTGAACATTTTTCTGTTTAGCGAGTGATGAAGTAAATGGGTGTTGTTTAATGGGAATTTTTAGTCTTGGATTGGTATTAAAGATTTAAAAATTTGCTATTTTTAGGGTTTGTGTAGTTGGTGGCATCAACAAATTAGGAATTGAATAAGAGTGTTCCTTTGTTTCATATATTGTCGATGATTTTCTATAGTGTAATTCATACTCCGTTGCTTTGCCAGTTTTTCACATAAAAAGAAATAGTTTTACCTTTTCTCACATCCAAAACAATTGAACTGAAACTAGTTGATTTTTTGAAATAGTTTTTGATTTGATCTTGTTTTGAAATTTAAAAAATAAAATTTATAATTTGGTTATTTTGATTTTTTTACCCCAACCAAATAAAAAATAATAATGTATTATTAATTGAGGTATATACTTGATTTAACCTTCTTTTAGTAATATTTGCTCTATGAAAATATAAATAAAACTACGTTGCCTTTTCAAAAACGATTTTACGTAAAGAAAAAAGCAGATTTTTTTGGGAATATATAAGATATATAGTTCACTTTTGAAAGAAAAAGAAAGAAAAAAAACAGAAAAACTCTAATTATAGTACTGCCTTGCGTTTTTGTACTAATTATACTGTATATCATTGTGTAGTACAGGCGAGAGAGGTGTAGAAAATTGGCTATTTATCTGTCCTTTGCAATGAGAATTTTATAAAATTTGCCTTTTTTCTCTCTCTTAAAAGTAGAAGGAAAAACCTCCTCTTTTTCAATCGAAACACTCCTCGTCCACCGCCGCATTAAGCAAACCCGCCTACGATCAAGCGCGGCGTCAGTGGACATTGCAGGGTGGCTGGACCACGCACTTTTCTCAATGACCCAAGTGTGAAAAGGGGAGACATCTTCCAATTTCTCATAGAAGGTACCTTTCGGGGTCGGGAGACATCTGCCGCATTGGTAATTCATTTATTTGAGATGTGATATGGGTTTGTTTATGATAAAATTTAGTTTTTTCTTTCTTTCAAAACCATATTGTTTTTGGTTTATGTATCATTTAAAAAAAAGTCTAAAATAACAATGATTTTTTACCATATGGGTCTAGTTATTTTTGTTCATCTACTTCTGGCAACAAATCTAAGAAACCATTGTAGTATTCAAATTGAAATACGGTCCATTAGCTGAGCATCTTGAAAGAAAAAAGAGAAAACTCACTGGATACCAACATAGAAAGAGAAAAAAACAAGAAAAGGCTAAAGGAAAAACAGAAAAGCAAATGGTAGCATATATCCTCTCATCACCATGATCAGTCAGCGACAAACTCAATCTTGACATTAGCAACAGTAACAAAATCACCACCAAACCGAGGCACGAAAGTCACCACAAGGGTATCATCTCCTTCAGCTTCCAGATCTTCCAACAATCCTGTAATCCCCAATACCAAGGTTGTCTTTGATTTTTTCGTATGCTTGTGGGGCACGTTGACGAAACTTCCTGCAAACTCGGACTTGTCTGGTCCACCAGGTGAATCAGGTTCATCGTTGACGAGGACATCGAACTTAATTAATTGATTTTCTTCATACTCAATCCCTTCAATAACTAAAACTTCATCTTCATCTTCTTTCTCCGTCGCGCTTCTTGATTTCTTTGGCCTGGAAACCTCCACACTTATGACTTTATCCAAGACAACAGGGAATGCACTAATTGGTGTTAATACAACGGTTTTTCCAGCTGCACGACGTGATTTTTCCTGCCTTGTAAATTTTGGTGTTGGTCTAGTTTTCAGCCAAGGAATAGGAACATCTTGATAGCCATATCTTAGCTTCTTGGTGTCAAGAGTATCTTTAACCTTCACTCGAACCAGCTCTTTATTCTCATCCCAGAAAAGAAACTCTGAATTAAGCCAATCAGGATCCTCGAAATCCTTTCGCTTGCCTCCTGGTATTTTCTTCCACAAGTCCCACATCCGGTCGACGTTCGAGTGATGACAATAAAATATGGGATCTCTCCCTGCTGAGTAGAAATTGCCCATATTTTCCCCGTTAGTTTGATTGGGGTCGCCGGTCCAGATGTGAACCTCAGTGTGTGGGGTGGTCTCAATTGTACCCATTCCAGGACTTGGATCATCACCAGCACGATATGGTTTTCCAAAAAAGAGAGTAGGCTTCTTGGCACCGGACACCATTTGCCTGTACATTACGTTAAGATTGCTTGCATACAATTCCTCTGCTTTTGCAGGGTCTGGATTTGCATCTCCTTTCGCGTAGTTAAGATCAAGCAAAGTCGGAGGTTGGTGATTCGCGTCGCGAAGGGGGTCATAAAGTGGTGATTTGGGGTCAGCAAAAATGGCTGGCATTTGCATGCCGGCAGGGGCATCCCAATTCCAGAAAGGCAAAGCGAAAGTCGGATCATCAATCAGTTTACCCAAGATTCTTTCGTAGTAGTATAAATAGAGTCTATGCCAGGGAAAGAAGAGCCACGAGAAGTGAATTTGAAGGTCTAAATCAGGAAAGCCTGCTTGGTGATAAGCACCATCACAATAAGCACAGTGAACGTCGCCTTGGCTCTTGAAGCTACGTGGATCATCGTCAGGAAGACTTTTCATCAGTGTAATGGCTTTGGTGTATTTAGCTACGTAGGCTTTATCAACTAAATGAGCAGCAGGCCTAATGCGCATCGGGGAGGACGCAGAAGGGAATTGGAAGTTTTTGATCTTTGTGGATGTTGGAGGGCAACAGTTCGAGGGGTCACTTTCGGATGGCAGGGTAACTAGATCACACTGGGTTATGTCTGGGGGTGCAATGGGGTTCGCATAGGCAAATGGATCACTGAGACTAGTTGCTCCATAGAGTCCACCGAGACCAATGAGCAGATCTCTTCTGGTGGCAGGGTTTTGTTCGTGATCATTCTTGCCTGATTTGCAAGAAACAATCGGGATATTGGGACGGTTTGGCTTTTTAATTTTGGAAACTCGGTGTGTTCCTGGGAAGGAAGGCAAGAAAGAGGAGGCAGCTAAAGGGAGAGAGATACAGGAAGCCATGGTTTGGTTTGGTACGAGGGTGAAGCATTCTTCGATACCCTTTATAAGAAGTGTCAATGGTAAAGCTACTACTGTGGCTTCCATTAAAATCTGTAAATCTTTTTATTAAAAAAATATTCTATTTGAATTGAAAGAAGCTTAAAAGAGGCAACCGGTTAAAACAAATTTGGGAGTACCATAGTTTTCATTTTTAAAAAACATATTTACTTTTTTATAATTTTAATTTTTTTAATATCAAAAATTTTATGCAATATATTTTCAAATAAAATCACTTTTACAAATACATGACACAACCTCACAGGAACAGACATGAAATTATGCATCCACCATGTTCTGTTCTCGTTGTCCTTTAGCAGCCAACTTATTGCATTTATGTGGGCAGAATCAAAAATTCATTGAGCCTTCTGAGCATTTGGACAATGTGAATTAATCTTCGATGCCTTTTCCACAACTATAGCCTTCTGAGCATGTGGATTGTGGACACGAGAAAAGGCACTCGAATCTCAAATGATGATATGACCTGAGTGGGACACTAGTGTTGCATAATAATTTTTTAAAAATAAAAAAATATTTTTTTAATATATTAGTATTCAAAATAATTATTAAAAAATAAAAATAATATTATTTTATTATATTTATAAGAAAAAACATTTCAAAAAACCGTCATTACACTCTTAAATGCCTTTAAAATTTTTTAAATAATAATTTTAAAAACATATCCTATTCATTAGCCCCTACACACACACATATATAATGTATTAAGATTTAAATCCATAAAATCAAATAATGGAGCTAACCTCTATAATCATTAAACCAATCTCTTGGCATTAATAATTATAAAATATGATTAGAAAGAGGTCGGCACTGAGATAAGATAAAGGCCATAAGAGTAAAAAGTGAAAAGAAAAACAAATAGTTAAAAATGTTAAATCATGAAAGTACACATTTTGTTATGTAATGGATGAAGCAATTTTTTATTATTATTTTTTTTTTGAACAAGTTGGTATACATTTTGTCCACCCAAAGCATGTCACGAATCAAATCTTCTCCAAAGTTCAAAAAAGATGTTTTTATTTGACCACCGTGCACGGGTTTAATAGGGCTGAATAGTGGGAACTATAATACCTCAAACTTTAAAAAAAGTTACATTTTAGCTTCAAGATTTTAAAATTTTGTAATTGAACCCTCCAGCTCACTTTGAGTGTGTTTGGTATTGCAGTAGCTATTGTGGTTGTGGTTTGAAAAAAGTTACTTTATAAAAAGTAATTTTAGTTGAGGTTGGTTTGAAAAAATAGGTGTTTGGTTAAAACTGTGGTTGAAATTGAGGTTGAAGAAAAAGTAGTTTAATGTGTTTGGTTAAGAATGCTTTTGAAATTGAGTTTGTAAAATAATTTAAAAAATTATATATTAATATTGATGATTTTAAATTTAAATATTGTAGAATTAATTACTCCTATTACATCATGAAATAAATGATACTTTATATAAAATATTTTTTATTATTTCATTAAACTATTTATAATTCTATTATGTACAAAATTTATTCGATAAGAACTATAGTTTTCATAATTTTTTGAGCATGCAATAAAATTAGATAAAATATTATCAGATATAAAATTGATATTAATGTGTGAGTGAATTTAATTCACTCTATACTAGTTTTTCAGAAAAAAAATATTGTTCACATCACAGTGCGAATGAATTTAATTCACTCTAAATTATTTAAAAAACAAATGTTAATAAAATTAACAAACTGAAAGAAAAAAAAAAACCATGTGAACAGTGTAAGTGAATTGCATTGTTCATTATTTTTTAAAGTGTACAGTGCGTGAAAAGTAGGATTTCTTAGCTTTTCATTTACAATGTTTCGGACGCAAAAATTACATGGTCCCCATGCACAGTAAATCAATTTTTTTCATTACCAAATGGCTGCAAACTGTGTTTTAATTAAAACGCAACCGTAGCCACGTAAACAAACGGAGTCGGAGTTTATTTTATAAAAAAAATACATGTTTTCACCTAAAAATCATATAGATTATCCAATTGGAACTCCAAATACTATTTTCTTAGTTTGCCTGTTTGTTTTTATATTTCAAAAGCGCTTTTGAAAAATTGAATTTTTTTTATTGTTTTACTAACTTTAAATTAATATGTTTTTAGTGTTTTCAAATCATTTTAATGTGCTAATATCAAAAATAATTTTTTAAAAAATATAAAAAATATCATTAATATGTATTTTGGCATGAAAAGTTATTTGAAAAATAACCACAACCATACTACCAAACATTATGTACTCCGATAACAATGTTTAAATTACATAATAGGAATTGGAAGATCAATTACAAAAGCATGTTTAAATTAGAAGTTGTATGTACGATAACTTTCTCAAGGTTTGACTTTCAATGACTATAATTTCTCAATTATAATTACTTAATAGGAACAGATTATCTCTATTATTTAGTTTGCCTGTTTAGAAGTATGTTTACTTTTCAAAATACTTTTTATTTAGAAATGTATTAAAATAGTTTTTTTTTATTTTTAAAAAAATATTTTTAAAATCATTAAAATTAATATGATAATGAAGTCATTAAAATTAGAAAAACAATACAGAGATCCTGATCCTGGAGTCTCTCCAATTAAAAACCTCAAAATATAAGTTGATAAATTAAAATAAATACATGAACATAAAAGGTTTAAAAAATAAGAATTAATCACACTTAAGTAGTTTGAAAGAAACTCACAACTTAAAAAAACTTTTATTTAAAGAAAAAAAAATTAAATTGCTACTACTTACTGAAATTAGCTTAAAAAAAAAACTATTACCGATACCATTATTGAGAGATTAGTTTGCACCATAAAATAATGATGAAAAAATTAATTTATTTGTTAATATTTTCAATTATTTCTTACCATTTGTCAACAAAATTATTTTCCCTTGGTAATTATATACAAAATAATTAAAAAAAAATCTTTATTACTTTTTTCAAAAATAATTATTCCATTGGTAAATGCAAAATGTGTATCTCCACCCCTAACCCTTCTAATATTTCTTCCTTTTATCCTCTACTCTTTGTCCATTATGTGTTCGTTTCCATCTCTTTCCTTTCAATCTATTATTTTTGTTAGGATTTTGTTTTTATTGTTCTTATGATATTAAAATTATTTTCTCATGTTAGTTTTTCTTTTATATTTTTCATGTCTCCCTTTTCCTCATAACTTATTTTTTATTGTTGTTTATATATTAAATTTGCTTTGATATATAGATATTAATGGCCTATATATTGTTGCAACAAATAAGATTATTTTGATTATTTTTACACATAAGGTTATAATTCTTGGGTTTTGTTGGTAAGAGTTTGTGTTTTGTCATCTTAAATTCTTAATTAATTGTTTATTCTTTGAATTTAATAGTTATAAGATTTGGTTTGGAGTCTTCAAGAATTGGTTATTCCTTTTTTAAGATTGTAAAATAAGGGAATGAATTTTTCCCTTTTATTATTTTTATGAGACTTGTAAATTTGTAGTGGTTTGATGTGCTTTTTTGATATTTCGATGGATGTATGAAGGAAATACTTTTTTATTATTAATATGAAGAGCTAAATTCTCCATTATCTCTTACAACAGAGGTTGAATAAGAGTGTTCAAGTGTGTGAGTGATTTATTTTCCGGTTATGGTAACAATAAAAAATCAACTATGTTTTGCTTAATAGAAGGATATAAAATATGTTTTGTATAATTGAAAGATATGAAATACTTTATAATTTTTGTTGATTTTTTTTATAACATGTTATAAAGTGTTATGAACTTATAAATTTTTAAAATATAAATTGTAATTTCCAAAAGAATAAGGGCAAAGAAAAAAAACAGCTATTACTTTTCCCAAAAAAATTTGACTAATTAATATTTTTAATTAATAACTGTTTGGTTGCTAGAAAATTACGGGACTATCGTTTTGGTCATACAAATCAAAATCTTTCATTTTCCACTCTACACACCAAAACGTTATGCTAACAACCTCTATAAACTTATTTTCAGTCTCAAAATACATCTTAATTGGCAAAAAAACCTTCAAAACCCAAAAAAAAAAAAAAAAACTCAATATATTATTGAAGTCTTGATATTTTTTCTTCAGCCATCTTAATTAAGGATTGTCAATTGAACACATAAAAACCAAGTTTAACAATTTCATGACTGGAAAATGCCTTAATTGGAGTATTTTCCTCTCCTTTCGTTTCTCTTACTGCTATTTAGAGATAAAAGCAAGAATATAATGAAATATTGTTACTTAAATGCAAAGATTATTAAAACTAGGAACTCAATTGCAAATATTAACTAGAGCTACATAGAAAACTTTAAAAAAAAATGCATAGTATTTTAATTAGGGATGAGAAAAAAAAATTATTAAACTAAAAAAAAAACCACAGCCAAAAATCCATAACAAAAAAAAAACCTATTAAAAATAAAAAAAATAATAAATTTTGATTAGTTTCGGTTTTAAAAATTTAAAATCAATTGAATTAGACCGGATCAAAATTGTTAAATTAAAAAATTAAAAATATTATTAACTTAACAGAAGTATAAATAGAAAAGTGTCTTAAAAAAACTCAAATCCAAAAATTCTCTCTCACAACCTGCACCCCCTTCCTCCTATCAAGTATCAACCCTTTCTCTCTCGATGTCCACCAAAGCCCTTTTCATAGCCAACCCCGCTTCTGCCTCTCTGGTTGTCTCGCATTTTTCTTCTCTCGCACGTCTCTATTTTGAAAGCACGATTCTTCAAGTTATTGTCGACTTTGGCTGCTGCTTTTGTTGCTTGGTGGGTTTTAAAAAGTGATGGCTACGAATCGAGGAATAGGAAGAGGAGGCTGGTAAATTCCACTGGGGAACAATGAAGGTGAAGTGTGAAATGACTTTATTTATTTATTTTGTTTGTTTTCTATGAAAATTGACTTTTTGGTTCTAGGATAATATAGAGTTATGGAAGGCATGGGTAGTTCCACTTGTGGATGTTCCCAAGCATGGAGAAAGAGTGTTTTATTAACCTGAGGGTCATAATGGACAAGTAATTAAGAATATTGGATTTTGAATATTTTTCTGTTTAGTGAGTGTTGAAGTAAATGGTATGGTTTAATTTAGATATTTAAGGGCTGTTTAGGAATGTGGTTGCGGTTTCTTTTCAAAATATTTTTCATGCCGAAATATATTAAAACAATATTATTTTTTTATTTTTAAAAAATTATTTTTGAGACTAGTGCATCAAAACGATTCAAAACATAAAAACATAATTAATTTTTAGCAAAAACAAAAAGTGAATTTTTTGGAAACATGGATTGACCTGCATTTCCAAACGCTCTCTTAATCTGCATTGGTTTTTTATCTTTTATTTTTTCTATGACCGAACTGTAAAAAAAAATAAGAGAAACTTTCTAATTTCTCGTATTATGATTTTTTTTAAAATCATGAATGTTCGAGTCAATTTACATGTACCTTAACTAATTGTTCAAGATTCTAAAATTAACAACTATATAAATCTCTAATAGTCGCGAGATTTATATTACTACTTCTAAAACATAAACCCAAAACTTAGCTAATTAGTCTCCACCTTAAAAGTTTACCTTCTCATTTCTTACTCATGCTAGCATGTGACCTTGTTTTCAAAATATTTCGCAATTGTATGATTGTGCGTCCCCACCGAATAATAAAAAAAATCTTGCATTCTTATTCATCTCTTTCTTGCTTTTTTTTTTCCCCTCATGGCGTTGCTGGGTTTTTAATTAAAGTAACGGATCAATGAAATGTAATGTGTTATCCATGTTCAAAGGCAAAGTATAAATTAATAACATCATATTGTATATCTGAATCCATTAATTTCTTAAAAACATTTGATGTGCAGCGTTTTATTTTTGTTCTATAACATTTCCTTAGTGTCAATATTAGCGTTTGAAAGGTTAATACTTCCTCTCTTTGTTTTCCTTTTACTATTCTTTTTGACTCCTATAGAATATTAAAACAAGTTAAAATGTAGAATATATATATATATTCTGCTCTGTTCTCCTTTTCTTTTGCACCTGCACATCTTTTGTCCTCTTCCTTTCCTTCGTCGGATAAGATTAAAATGAGAGGTATTTTTAATAGTTATTTTATTGAATAGAGAAAGCATGTGAAAAAACAAACAAACATTGATGTTATGCCTACTAATATCTTTAAAGAAAACAGTGGGATACGGTCCATTAATTGAACCTATGATAGAAGAGAAAATAATGAAGCTCACTTGTGAGAAAAAAACAAGAAAAAGCACGAACATTTTCAAGCAGAAAAGCTGCCTCTACCACTTGAGTTCTTGACGTAGCGGTTGAAGGGACTTGTTCCCTTCCTCTGTATCCTGGGTTCAAACCTCACCGTGCACGCCTGTCACCCCCGCGGTGCCTTACATGCTTACTGGGTTTGTAGGATGTTTAGTGAGCTGTGAGATTAGTCGTGGTACGCGCAAGCTGGCCCGGACACCCACGTAAATCAAAAAAAAAAAAAAAAAAAAAAAAAAAAGAAAAGCTGCTTCTAGGACACTGAAAAGGAAAAAAAAGAGCAAAACATAGCATCTACCCCCTATCTGCCATGATCAGTCTGCAACAAAGTTAGGCCTGCTTCTTCTTCTTTTTTACCATCAACGGTAACAAGTTCAACTCTGGATCAATTATTTTTAAATTTGTGATTATAAATATTCAATAAATATAAGATTTCTACTTTGTAATTCTTTATTATAAATTAATGAAAAAAAATTAGATTAATCTTTTTTCTTATTTTTTTTATATATAATTTTCAAATTTTATTTTGTTAAAACTTTCTTTCAAGATTGTGATTAGTTTTGTTTTAATTTTTAAAAAAATACTTATAATAAAATAACTTATTTTTCTTAAATAAAATGCAATAATAAATAAATATAGTTTAGATTTAATAAATACTAGTTAGGTGGCCCGCACTATACTGCAAGCTCACCTTTTATCTTCTTAAAAAAGTTGGGTTATAACGGTGGTAGGATCCAAGGTTATTTGTGCATGACCCAAGTTTATGTTGGCTCTTGCACAACCAATGGCCCGAGGCTATTTTGGGTTTTGTAGTTGGATAATGGCCGCACTACGCGACGGGCTTAATTTTTATTTTCATAAAAAATATTGTAAAAATTTATAATACAAAAAATAATATTTTTTTAATAATAATAATAACTTTACAAATTTATTAATAATAAAAAAAATAATAATATTTATAACACAAATGATAATATTTTTGATATTCATAGTATTAATTATAATAAAAAATAATAATATTTATAACACAAATAATATTATTTTTGATATTCATAGTATTAATTATAATAAAAATAATAATATTTATAACACAAATAATATTATTTTTAATATGAATATTTAGAATTATAAAAAAATAATATTTATTATATAAATAATTATATAATATTTTTTTTATATCAATACCCTGAACTATAATAAAAACATAATATTAATAACATAAATAATAATATATTGAAAATTATTGAATTATAAGAGAAATAATAATATTTATAACATATATTATTATATTAAGAAAACCAACGTGGGATTGGGCGTGGACGCGTCCAGGTCCAACATGGAGTGGGGCAAGGACGCGGCCAAAACCAACGTGGGGTTGGGTGTGGACGCGTCTAGGTCCAACGTGTGGCGAGGCACGGACTATTCTAGACACAACCTAGCATTGGGCGTGGACACGTCCAAGGCCAACATGGCTGTGGGCAGAGACGTGTCTAGACCTAACATGGTGTTGGCCGGGGCCACGTCCATCCCAAGTTGTGGTGGGGCCTGGACGCCTTCAGACCCAACATGAAGGTGGCCGCGGTCACGTCCAGACCCAACGTGGGGTTGGGCGTGGAGGCATCCGCCCAAGCGCTAGGTGTCAACACTTGGGGGCTCGGGTGCTTGTTACCACACGCCACGTGTGTGCTGGGGTTTGGCGAGAACACAAGCATCAACACAAGCGCCACGTGTCGCCACGTGTTTTTTCTTTGATGGTAATAACAATTTTTTAAATTTATTAATGATGATGATGATAATAATAATAATAGTATTAATAATTTTTAAATTTAAGTTTCAAATCAAATCTATGGCTGTTTTTCAATATTAAGAATAATGTTTTTTCTAATTTATTAATTATTTCATTAATAATATTAACTATTATAATAATAATAATAATATTAATATTAATACTTTTGATTATAGTAAAAATAATAATATTCATAACACAAATAATAATAAATTTTTATATTAAAACTTTGAATTATTATAAAAATAATAATATTATAACACAAATAATAATATATTTGATATGAATATGTTGAAATATAACAAAAATAATATTATTTAGAACATAAATAATAATATTTTGATATGAATACTTTGAATTATATAATAATAATAATAATAATTAGAACACAAATAATAATATTTGTTATAAGAATACTTTGTATTAGAAGAAAAATAATAATATTTACAACACAAATTATAATTTTTTTTTTTATATTAATACTTAGAATTGTTGAATATTTTTAATAATACTGCGCTATGAGCTCACTTTTTATTTGTATAAAACATATCATAAAAAATTATAATATAAATAATAATATGTTTTCAATATTAATAATATAACACAAATTATTATAATAAGAAAACCAACGTGGGGTTGGTCGGAGATGCGTCCAGGTCCAACATGGAGTTGGGTGGGGAAATGTCCAAGTCCAACGCGGAGTTGGGCGCGGACGTGTCCAGGTCCAACGTGTGGTTAGACGCCACATGGGATTGAGCAGGGACACGTTCAAACCCAACATGGAGGTGGACATGGACACATCCACATGCAACGCGGGGTCGGGCACGGATGCGATGAGCCCCAACATGGGGTGGGCATGAACGTGTCCAAGTCCACCACGGATCTAGGCTAGGATGTGTCGAGGCCCAACGTGGAGGTGGACGTGGACGCATCCCCACCCATCGCGAGGTTGAGTGTGGACGCGTCCCCACCCATCTCGGGGTTAAGCGTGGACGCGTCGAGTCCCAATGTGGGGTAGGCACGGACGCATCCAGGTCCAACGCGAGCTGGGCGTGGACGTGTCTAGTTCCAACATGTGGTTGGGCGTGAACGCGTCCATACACAACATGGGGTTGAATTATAAGTAAAATAATAATATTTAAAACACAAATGTAATATTTTTTAGATGAATACTTTGTATTAGAAGAAAAATAATAGTACTTGTGACACAAATTATAATATTTTATATATTAATTCTTAGAATTTTTGAATATTTTTAATAATACTGCGTCAAGGGCTTACGTTTTATTTTTATAAAAAATATCATAAAAATTTATAATATAAATAATAATATGTTTTCAATATTAGTAATAATATTTTCTTTCAAAGTTATTAATTATATTAACTATAATAAAAATAATAATATTTCTCACAAAGGCATCAATCGAAGCACCATGTGTGCGCTTGGTCTTCCCCGCACACAAATAGGCAGCCCAAGCACCCAAGGTTGGATAGACTGAGTGTCAGGTGGCTGCAGCCTAGGGCGTGGCCTGCCCAACGGTTGGGCCTGGCAGCCAAGCACCAGGTGTCAACATTCCTAATGGGCGTGCCTCCAGCTTGGCATTTAGGGCTGCTGGTTGCAGCCTCACAAATGCCCCCACCAAACAGTGTCGTTCACAGTGAAAGCACTCACAAGGCCGTAAAAGTACAGATCAGTGTAATCCACAGTGAATTCACTCACAGTGCATAGTTGTTTGCGCCACAATGACCAAATATTGCAGTCCGTAGTGAAAGCTCTTACAATCCACAATGAAAGCTCTCACAATCCACAATTAAAGCTCTCATAAGGCTACTACAGTGTAGAATAGTGCAATCATAGTGAATAGTAGCCAACGCTACAGTGATACACTAATCAATTTTAGTTATGGTTAATAGTTTTTCCTAGTTATTTTTAAATAATTCAAAGTCTTACATGAACTTATTTTAATTACCTTTATTTTTAGTTAAAAAAACATCCTACTAATAAAAAATATTTTGTTTAAAAACATGAATAAAAAACAATGATTATAAATTTAATGGAGAAGATATGCTATGATATATTTTCCTTTCCTTTTCTTTTTCATCCCACAACTTTTGTTTTTTATTTTTCCTTTATCCATAGGCCTAGTTATCTTTGCCCATCTAGGTTTGGTTATATTAAATCTCGAGTTAACTTGGTGATTCATTGATCTTGAATCTAATCTGGGTTAGTTTGAGGGGAAAAAATAGTTTTTATTTTCAAAACCATGTCATTTCAAGTTTATTTTTCATTTAAAAAAGTTTAATATGATGATATTTTAATTTTAAAAAATTATTGGGGTGAAATAGGGTTAACTTACTCGACCAATGACCTGGATTTTGGATCTAGTGAATTTATATTAATTTGAGTTAACCTACCTATCAATAACTTGAATTTTGGATAAGATGGATTATCAATTTAGGTTTTATTATTAACAGAACTTAAGCTGTGTGGGGAAGAACATTGTAGTTATGCCTTTAATTACCTTGAATTATAATAGTACATTAAAGTCTTTGCCCTTCACAAAAAAATACACAAAGTTGTCTTTCAGAAGTAAAATAATCTTTAGGTTCATTTGTCATTTTAGATTTGTTGGGAATATCTCATTCTTTTCACAATTTTTAGCATAGTTAAATTAGTTGGTAACCCTTAAAAGAAAAAAAAAAACATTTGGCCCAAAGCCTTTTTTTATATTTCTTTTTTGCATGCAGAATGTTAGTACTCTATTGCTATTGAAATAAAAATATCTTAGGCCTGACTTTAGGGGCATACTAGTCATTTCACATTGAGTTTTTTTTTTTTTTTTTTTTTTGCAATTATCATATTTTCTTAGGGATGATTTGGTCATTTAATTAATAAACAAATAATAAAAAATAAAAAGAAAAAGCCACTAGCACATTCATAGAGTGCGCTAAAGAGTGAGTCACCTCGTTGTCTTTGAACAACGTTGGTGATGGCTCATGATGAAGAAAAACCATCTTGCTATTTTTTTATTTGAAACAACGGGGGCTACCTTCACCGATGGTGCATATGGCTTTATGCCCAATGGTTAGGTTGTGATTGACTTTTTTTTCCACTTCTTTTCTCTGTTTTTTTTTTTTTTGGTTTCCATGCCTTCCCTTGCAACATTTCACAACAACCATCAATTTCTTTCTCTTTAGGATTTTGTCTCTATTATTTTAATTGTTAAGTTTTTTTTTGAATTAGTTTATATAATTGAATTTTTTTTTGATGTCATTATTAATCAATTTATTTCATTTCAGATTTATTCCTTATTCTTTTTATTGATATTTATTTTATTTTGAATGATTTTTAAAATTATGTTTTTTACAATTTCATCCTCCATTATAATGACATATCATATTTTATCATTATTCTTTTGATTGCTAATGTTTAATCTTAGCAAGTTTTTTAAATTATTTTTTTTATTTCTTTTTTATAATTAAATTGAGCTACTTTATGGACCTCAAATTTAGAATTTAATGGGTTAGGAATTTGAGCGAATAACCCAAGTTTAGAAGATTCGTTCAAGATCATTTGTTGTTGTTTTTTTTTTAAATTTTGTTTTTTAATTTCATCTTTTGACATTTGATTTACTTAGATATTGGACTTTGTATTTGTTTTCTTTATATAGGATTTTTAACTGATTTTAAAAAGATCTCAGGTCTTTTTACATTTCTTTCTTTATTGGGTTTTGTTTCTTTTTAATTTTTTAAATTAAATTAGATTAATTTCTTGATATTTAATTTTTTTTGAAAAATATAATGTCTAATATGTTATCATCTCTATTTATTTTATTATTTTAACCTCTACCTACGGTACATCTATGGGCGGAAGTTTGGAGGAAGATATATATAAAAGAGAAAACATGCGAAAAATCACTTTCACGTGATTTTGGGTGATCAAATCTAAAAAAGACTCACCGAATTAATTGAACATCTTTAAAGAAGAGAGACAAGACTCACCGAATTCTAACATGGAAACAGAAAAAAACAGGAAAAAGCAAAAAGGACAAAAGAAAAGAAAATGGTAGCAGAGCCCCATCCTGACAACATCAATGGTAACAAGATCACCACCAGACCGTTGGTTTATTTTGCACGGTGCATGAATGTAACAAGTAATAAAATAATGAATGAGTAGTGTATTGTCCCTCAATAATTTGTAAAAAATATTACTAATTTTTTTTTTAAAATTTAAATTGTGATTTATTTGAGGAATTAATTGAGTAGGAATTGAATGAGATCATTTATGAAATAAAAATTAATAATTAAAAGTAATAACCAACTAATTAAGTAGTATTGAATTTAATTCTAATAGATTCTAGGATTTCAGATTTTTAATGTAAATATATCTATGTGAATTTTCTCAATTGAATTAATTATTCTTAATGTTGGTAATCAAGTTTTTCTAATTTAAACACCAATCTCTATGCATCCATGAAATATTTCAACAAGCAAACTTTATATATTGTACAAAATTCTTGAACTTGTCAAAGTTTATTAAGTACCTTTAAACTTTTAATGATTACAAAAGTTCTAAAAATTACTCTATCTTATAGATTCCATAAGATATTTTAAATAATGGCTAAAACAATTATCTCTTCTTAGTCTCAAATTGAATCATAAATCATGCAAACGTTGACCAAATGTATACAAACGTTAAGCATATAATGAAACACTTAACAACTAGTGTATTAATTCAATCAAAGAAATTGCTCACATATTCATGGTTAGGTTACATCAAAAATCCTTGAATAAAATTCATAGCCAAATTAAAAAGAAACAAACTTGATACAATGAATATCACTCAAGAGTAGGGGTTAGCAGTAGAGTTGTTGAACATCTTCTAATCTGTTCTGATTTTTCAACCTTTATTTTGCTCTATTCTCATCTATTCTTCATACCACTCTTCTTTTCTTTTTGGTGTATTTTAGGGTACCACTCTTTGGATGTCCCTACTCTCAAAAGAATGTCCCTATATTCTTGGTTTTTTTAGAATGGAAAGAGCATTGGTTTCCTCCTTGCCTCATATTCTTTCTTATCTTGATATTATAAGCCAGATTTGGGGTGGAAAACATGCAAATTAAAACTCCTCTATTTCTAGAGCAATTGTATAAATTCAAATTTTCTTTCCAACAAAGTTGATCTTGCAATTTTTAGACCTCTGACGCTTGAGATATGGGCCATAACCTAAGATAGTGCCTGAATTACAGGAAGTTCAGGTCTGATTTGGACTCTGTCTTTTAACTCGCTTTTTGGGCTTCAAATTAGCAAAGATGAGTTTTATGCTCTTATATGATTTGTAGATCTATGTCTCAAATTTTCAAATTGGTGATGAACGCTTGAAACGGAGTTGTATACTCTCTTTACAACCCAAAAACCAATTAGTGCTCAGATTTAATTCTAGATTATGCCCACTCTAGTAATTTAGTATTTGAAAACACATTAATTTTTCACAAGGTCAATAGTTCGAAAGGGCATCCCAAATCCTAATTAACTTGTGCAACACATATGAAATATTACAAAATAAAACAAGAAAAATCGAAAGTATGTATGTCATAAATTCTCTTATCAAATACCCCTCGGACTTAAATGTTTGCTTGTCCTCAAGCAAAAAGAAAACCATGAAAGCAGAGGGAAAAAGCTTAAGATAAGTTCAACTTTTAATATTCAAGGGTTCCCTCATACAAGCATTGACCTCTTAACTTAGTTCATAAACAATATCAGATAAAGGAAAACTAAGCATCCCTATTTTTTTTAGTTTAAACCTCTGTACAAACTCCCAACTTAATCATGTGTATCATATGACTATCATAATTGAATCATGCACATTCATCTTGCAATTAATGCACTTGGTTACTTAACATTTGTTTTTTTTTTTTTTTGACATGAATACAAACATTTGTGATAAATGCACCTAGTTATTTAACAGGTCACAAACTTAAAATGCTTTGCATACTCATATTTCAAGTTGTCGTTTGATGTAAAAGTAAATATTTGTGATTAATATTGTTGTTACCCATTTTTTGGGTTCTCACACGTAAATAAAAAAAAATACAAAAAAAAAAGATATATCAAAAAACTATTCGAAAGAAATCCAAAAAATAATAATAGTAGCAAGAAAAGGACGCTGGAATGCTGAAAAATGGCCAAAATTTGGATGAGGAGGTTAAAAAATGCAAAAGGTTGAAATTTGATAGTTTATCGTTAACTGATGAGAGTCTTGTTGACAAAGAAAATTCAATTTTGAGAATAAAAATATATTCAAAATCAGATGTTTATGGACTCAATTAAATTTTATCTAAGGTTTAATTAAATTTATAGAGGGTTTGATTGTAAGAAAAATTGATTTTTAAGTCAATTTAGGCTTTTATTGGAAGAAATTAAAGTTCTGGGTCTAATTATAATTTTGAAGAGTTGATTTGGCCAAATCAGGGGCTTAATTGCATAATTATTAAAGTTTGATAGCCAATTAGGGAGTTAATTGAAACAATCCAAAACCAAGGACCTAACCGAAAAAGACGTTAAAATCAAGGGATCTAATTAAACAAATAAAAAAACAGAGGTTGTTGTCTCTGCACGGGGAAGAAGAAGAAAAACTGCAACAAACACTGCTCGCCACTGTCATAACCACCATGAACCATTGTCGGCTTCCTCTCCACCGCCACCAGCATCACTATGAGCGTATGCCATTACCATTGTCTTCGACATCGTTTCCGCCACCAAGTTTGTTCTCTTTGTCCATGTGCATGCAATTCCATTTTTGCATTTTCATTGTTCAAGTGAATTATAATTCACTTGAACAATAACTACTTCCATTTGCATTAGCATGCACGTGTAAGTGACACGTCCAAAAGCTTGATGTCTTCTCCTAAGTGCAGGAGTGTCAAGTAATAAATAATCCAACAAGACCAGGGTCGAACCACAGGGAGGTTAACTATATAAATTATAAACAACAACAACAACAACAACAACAATAATTAGTAGTAGTAGTAAAATAATAATAGTAATAGTAATATTAATAATAACAATAATAGTTGTTACTCAATTTTGGACTCCAAGTGTTGGAGATGGTGTATACCCGTTTTAAACCGAGTATAGCTCATGTTTGTTGGAAAAATTGATAAAAGCAGAAAAAGAAATATTTTTTTCCGAAACCCTGTTTGAGCTGTTTTTTACTCTCTTTTTCCGAAACCAAAATCATCAGGTTTCTTAGATTGACTAGAATGCTAAATTCATTCCTTCATTATCTTGTTTTTGAGGTTGAATAAATCCTTTAGAATTTGCACCAAAAAATGGTTCTTCTGTTGTCGTAATTTTTTGTTCCAACTTAGTCTCTGATTCTGACTTAGTTTCGTATGATATCTGACCATCCTAGGTATATTCTATCACTCATTACATGTTGAAAAATTGACGTACACCTTTATTAGGTCCTAGGGATCATTGTTCTTAGGGCAGATTCTCAGTCAGATTTGGATGCTTAGCATTGTCAAATCAAGCACCTTTTTGACCAACTAGATTACTGCCAGTTTCTGTTCTGTAAAAAGATTTTATCTCACTTCGACTCCTTCATCAAAGTTGTAGTCCTAGATGCGTAGATGAATTTGAGCTTTTAAATCACTTGATTCCTATATGAGAGGCTCAAGATGTTCCCGTTTGAATATCTAGCTTGATGGTAGAGAATTCTGCCGCGAGAAGGATATTGACCCGAGTCTGCACTAAAAAAGCTCTATTTTTTGCCTAGTTTTCGTGATTTTTGTTCTTAGTTCATACTCTCAGTCATATCAGGATTCTCGGCATTCATCAGTTTTTGAGTTAGATCTGGAGATCCCTTTTGACCAACCAAATTACTGCTAAATTCTGTTCTATAAAAGGATTTTATCTCACTCCGACTCCTTCATCAAAGTTGTAGTCCTATACGCGTAGATGAATTTGGGCTTTTGAATCACTTGATTTCGATATCAGAAGCTTAAGATATTTTCATTTGAATATCTAACGTGAAGGCAGAAATTTTGCCGCCGGAAGGATATAACCTAAGTTTGCGGGACTGATTCGAAGGATTTTTTTTTGGACCAAGGACTGAATCGAAAAGTGCTAAAATAAGGATTTTAATTGAAGAAGGATATTGGAAGCTGGAGAGGGAGCTAGATCATCATAAATGACGGGATTTCTACCACACCGAATGAGGAAAATCACGTTTTTGTACAGCTATAATTCATAGGAGACAACAGCCTTTGACAACTGCAAAATGCCATAAAGAGAATAATCTCACCATCATCTAATGGCTGGGATTTTATCCCTAACATAGATGGCTGGGATGATGTGTTAATGTTGGAAAGAAATCACTAGAATCAGCATATAATGAATGAGAATATTGTAGTTTCCTCATTTGTATTATTTGGCTGCAAATCAGCTGGGATTTGCATCCTAGATTAATGCATTGAATCTTTCCTAATAAGAGCTGTGTATAGACTATATATACTATGCCTCTGCTGACCTAAAGAAGAGAGGAAGACGACAGCAAAAGAGAGGACAAAAAGGAGAGGAATGAAAGAAAAAAAGAGAGCAGAACTACACTGTCGAAAAAAAAAATACAGAGGTAGGGGCATGAACTCAACTAGCATAACACACTTTCATCGCCATCTCCCTCATCATCTCCACGGAGAGGCAGGCAATAGGAGAAGGAAAAGAGGGAACAAAAAAAAAAAGAAAACAGAAAAAGAAAGGAGAACAGAGAAAAACGAGAAAAGAAAGACAAGAAGAAACGAGAGAGAGGCAGGGCAGAGAAAGCCATAAGAAGGATACTGTCGAAAGTAAGGAAAAACACAGAGGCAAGGGCGACAACTCCACCAGCACAACACGCCTTCATTTCCATCATCTTCGTCATCTCGAGAGAAAGCATCAGCAGAAGGAGAGAAAACAAACAGAGACCAAAACCGGCGTGGCCTATCTGTTTCGCTGTCCCGGGAAAAGAGAAAGGAGAACGCAGAACAGAGAAGAAGGGAAAGAGAAGAGAAGAAAACAGGGAGGGAGAAGAAAGGAGAAAGAGGCAAGCAACATAGGAGAACGCCAAACGAACACAAGCAATGGAGGACTGAAAAAAATGGCATCGCCAGCAGACCAGGTAAGCTGTCTTTTATTCCCAGCTTTTGCATGCATTCTGAGTTGCATTTGTTACTGTTCAAGTGAAATTTAATTCACTTGAACAGTAACTGGGCAATGTGTATTTTTTTTTTAATTTTTTTGTGTTGTAAAAAATAGAAATCTATGAAAAAGAGAGCACGTTTTGATACCACATTTTTGAGACCGTTTCAAAAGAAGAGGAGATTTATGATTTTCTGTCATATTTATTTTAACGTCTGGTTTTTCTTTTGTATTGTAAAAAATAAAAATCTTGTATTTAGAATACCTTGTTTTCGATGCAAATGTGACAAATATACATATATAGAAAAAAAAATGGTTTTCTTGTGTGTTGCATACGACCAATACCCTAACATGTTTTGAATTTTTTTTTTTATATACAAAAATATTGGAAGTTTAAAAAATGTGTTTTCGCATGGATTTCGTAAACACAACAAAAAAATTATTTTCTTGCATTTCTGGATTTTACAATATGTTTGTAAAACTTCGAAGGGTATTGCCCAATATTCTAAAAAAATATAAAAATCTTATTTTTGGGGGAATTCATCTATTATTCACCGCTAATGTTTGGATAAAGAAATCCTTAAAGGACGAATATCCAAAATATTATTGGGAGTAATAAATCCGCACACATCCTTGAAAAAAGCCTTGATTATAATCGAGGACATTTCAAAATTTTTTTACTCCACGGTTTACGAGCTGTGATAGTATAAAATACTAAAAAATATAGGGGTTTTTAACGCCCTAGATTTCTAGATTTTTTGTCCCTCCTCCTTGCGATTTACGAGTCGCAAACTCTTGAAATACTAAGGGAAAAATGAGCTTTCGAAGCACATGGAATCTCCTTGGATTTCTATCCTAATAAATTTGATTTGAATCAAACCTAGGAAAACTGATGGGATTAGAAAACACCAACACCATAGCAATTATAGAGCAAACCAAACACCAAGCAACATACCTTAGGTAGGGCGTACTAGGGGTGCTAATACCTTCCCTTAACGCAACCAGTCCCTTGCCTTAGAATCTCTGAAAGACCAGTTAGGGTTCCTAGTAACCAAAATACTAGGTGGTGACTCCTTTTTTTTAAACAAATAAAACCTGAAATTCAATCAATTGGTCGCCGCTCCGCCGCGCTCCGCCACGAGGGTGCGACAATAGTAATAATAATATAGTAGTAGTAGTAGTAGTAGTAGTAGTAGTAGTAATGATATTAATAATAGTAATAATAATAATAAAGAGAGCTTTGAGATGTAAGATTGATGTAAGGATTAAACACTAATAAAAACAAATGTCAAGGTTAGAGGATCTACTAATGGTACTTCAAATAAGTATAATGTAAACTCTTATTACTCAACTGGAAACCACACACAAAAGAGGTTCCAATCAGATTATAATTGCTAACATGATTACATTAATTATCTTATTCGAGTAATGCCAATACTTGAAAATATTATCAGGTATTCATGGTGATAACTTATGTTAACAACAAATCAAGTTTTTTTCATAGCACAGGGGTAGGTTATACCATACGGTTGGGCTATGAAAGTGCCAAGCATTTGTTGTACCAAAGGTTGTTTAACACAAATCTAGATTAACCATTTAACAAGCAAGGTATTAAAAGTGAGTAAGATAATAAATATAAAACATGTTAGTATCAAGCATTAAAGTCCATGTTGAGTTTATAGTATACTTATTCTTACACCATTAGTGTAACCTTTTCACCTTGACATAATAGATTTAGCTAAACATAATGAAATAAAGAAACATAAATAAACAAGATAAGAAAATAATTATATAAATAAAGGAAAGGAAATGAAAAGCATAAACAAGATATTAATATAACATAAAATAAAATTTAAACATTACAAAATACAAAGAAAGAGAGCAAGAGTATGATCTTGATCTGAACACCAAGATGTCTAAATGCATGGCAAATGCCTCCTTTTATAGGATAAAATTTGGAATTATTGATTTGATGAATAATTGTTGAGTGGGTGGCCACATCTTGACTTGGTAACAATTCTTATCTCCTTGTCTTAACAAAATATCATTGCTAATGTTAGAATTGGAACCACCTTTACTCATGAAAGTTCTTGAAAATTGTCTTAGCTTTCTAGGAAAAAAATTAAGGTCATTTGGACTTCTAGAACTCGAGATATGGGCTTATTACTGAACAGTGTCTGGGTTGCAGGACAAATGCGGGCTTCTCTATTATTGCTATAATTTGGACTTGAAAACGACCTTTTTAAATCTTGGACTCCACATAAAAGTTGTAGTATTATGTATTACCGAATTTGTCTAAAAAATTAAGGTCATTTGGACATTTAGAACTTGAGATATGACCCAATTACCGAACATTATTCTAGTTTGGATTGCACCAACATCTCTTTTCTGAGCTTCACCCTCTCTTTATCTTCACAATTTCAATAGTTGAATTCATCAGTCAATCCTTTGATTTATGTGATAGGCCTGCATTTAAGATGAACATTTACCATATATTAAGGTATCTTATAATATCAGACTTGTTATTATAAAACATGCTTTAGTTAAAGAGTTATTGATACTTCAAGTGCAAAATGATGATATAAAACCTTAATAAACATGCACTTTTAAGTACTAATCAGTAAGCGTGCCTTTTGTTTTCCTAGCCGGGTCAGTGGCTTGGGCCAGTGACCTGGTTAGCCTTTATTGGGTTTAGCCTAGCCACATGGGTCGAGCTGCCCAATAAAAAAAAAATTTAAAAATCTTTTAATTTTTATTTTATTTTCTCGTATATTTTTATTTCATTTTGATCGATATTGGTTTGTATTTTTATATTGTAAGGATACAAATCCGGTATTAAAATACCTGGTTTTCATCAAAACAAAAATTAAAAAAAATAAAATGTTTTTTTTTCATGCATACGGCCAAGTCTCTCTCTAAAAAAAAAAATTATGTTGTATTTTCATTCAACAAAGAAAATTTCAAAAATATGTATTAGCAAGCATTTTGGCTTTAATAACCAGTTTATTAAAGTCAAGATAATTAGGCCAATATTTCAAAATTCCAAACAAATTATTTTGTTTTCTTTTAACATCTAGGGTTACGAACTTACACGTAAGATGTATTCCAGATATTAAATTCTTTTGTAGATGTTAGAACATTTAGGTTTTATCCGATAAGATAAGGATCTCCTTACTGAGAAGGACTTTTCTTAAGCCTTAGACGAACCAACAACTAGAAAACACAACAAGACCTTAGATTTTATCAGACGATTGACTTACGGATGTCACAGGGATAAAATTTCGTCACACTTTCAATCCCAGCGCGGCAGTCTAGTCCCTTTACTAGACTCAGCCTTCCTCCCAATTCACTCGTGTTTGCCTAGAGTCTAAGTGTTTTACACACCCAGAGGTTCTCTCCACAACTCTTCCCAATTTCGGCAACAAAGAACACAAGTTATTGATCAACATAGCACAATCACAATACAAGTAATTACAGGAAATCACCCAACCTTTATTATTCCATCAACAAAGGAAATACACAAGAACAATGTATGTGTGCTATGCACAATCCGAATCTACATACTACACTTGTTTAGGTCCTATGTATTACACATAACACAATGGAAGTTACAAACAAAACTGCCCCTTGACAGTTTCCCCCATTATGGACAGCACATTCAAAGACAACCCACTCCCTCGTAACTCCCTCGTAACTGCTCCCAAGTAACTTCCTTGGTCTGCCACCCAACAAACCAAACTGTCCAATCTGATTCCCAAGCTGCCAGTCCTCACATGTAGCTTAAGTTGACTTAGACAGTCCATCGTCTAAGTCCAGCATGGTGCGAAGCATGAACTCGTTGTTCGTACGCACCCGTTATACTCGTTGCCGCAATCTGCACTGCCTACGCATGCTGCCCCTGCACATGCGTAATGCCTCGCAGCAACTTGTTGGCGCGCCCTGCGCCTAAGGCTGTGACAAACCTCCCCCACCAGAAGGAGCCGACGCCCTCGTCGGATAAGTCTGAAGGTAGTCTTGCAGCAAGTCTTCAAACTGCCACAAGTCAGTGTCTTTCTCCCACGAAACCTCCTGACCATCTGCCCATTTCACATGAAATTCATTCCGTCTGTTTTTCTTGTGCTGACCAAGTCTCCTATGGTCCAAAATCTTCACGATTCCCCTCTCAAATTGCTTCTGAATCATAGGTGGAGCCCTTAGTGATGTACTCCTTTCCGTATCCTCAACATCTTCATGGAAAGGCTTTAGATAGCTAACATGGAATGTGGGATGAATCTTCAACCTTTCATGTAGCTTCAGCCTATAGGCAACAGCCTTGGCACTAATCCACGGTGCCGATTATTCCCAACAATCTTCTTCCATATCTGTGGAGTCAACTTCAACAGCACCCTGTCGCCAACATCAAACTCCAAAGGTCTCTGTTTTTGGTTAGCGTATTTCACCATACGCTTGCCTGCCCTTCGCAAACTGTCTTGCGCTTGCTCGAAGAGTTCCTGCCTCTCCCTCGAAAATCTGTACGCGGCTGGACTCCTTCCCCCAGTCTTCTGGACTGCTATCTCCGCTGGAGTTTGGGGCTGCATCCCTAACACTAACTCAAATGGACTCAACTCAGTCGCTGACGATTTGTGGAGATTGTAGCTAAACTGTGCGCTATCAAGCAACTCGAGCCAGTTTCGCTGTGTTGCCGTCACATAGTGTCGAAGATACTCCTCCAACAATGCATTAATCCTCTCCGTTTGTCCATCAGTCTACGGATGATTGGCTGTCGAGAACTTCAGCCTTGTTTCCATCAACCCAAACAATACTGTCCAGAATCGTCCAGTGAATCGCACATCGTGATCACTCACCACGTCTAAAGGAACTCCGAAGTACTTCACTACGTATTTGTAAAACAAACCAGCAGCCACTTCAGCCTTGCATACAGATGGTGTAGCCATGAAAACAACACACTTCGAAAACCTGTCGACGACCACCATAACAGCGTCCATGCCATCGACTTTAAAAAACCCCACTACGAAGTCCATCGAAACTGAAACCCAAGGCCTTTCCGGTATCGGCAGAGGTTGCAATAACCCTGCTTCCTTCTGCCTCAACACCTTGTCCTGCTGACAAACCAAGCAAGTTTTGACGTAAAGTTCCACGTCAAACTCCATCTTTGGCCAGTAATAGGTTTCGGCTAAGAGAGCCAGCATGCGCTCTCGTCCTGGATGACCTACCCACTGCGGGTCATGTGTTTCGGTCAGCAAGTGTTTCCTCAGCTTCCCAGTTGGAACATACACTCGGTCCCCTTTAGCATAGAGAAGGCCATTATCTAGACAATATCTTCGCACAGTCCCCTCCTGTACAAGATTAACTATCTTGACGTAGGCTGCATCTTCCATGGCAGCCTGCCTCAACCGATCCAGCATATCGAATTCCACATGATCCTTCGCAATCAAACTAGCAAGCACCTCACGCCTGCTCAATGCATCCGCAACCTGATTGTGTTGCCCTGGCTTATGCTCCCACGTGAAATCATACTCGGCTAGGAATTCTTGCCACCTAGCCTGTCGCTGCAACAACTTCTTTTGAGTTTTGAAGAATGTATTAGCCAAATTGTCTGTCTTCACTACAAACTACGGCCCCAACAGATACACCCTCCACACGCCAAGACAATGCACCACGGCTGCCATTTCTTTCTCATGTGTGGAATACCTCTGTTCTGCCTCACTTAGCTTTCGACTCTCGAAAGCTACTGGATGACCTTCCTGCACTAGAACACCCCCTACTGCCTTGTCCGAAGCATCAGTGTGTACCTCAAAAGCTTTCTCAAAGTCTGGCAGTTTCAGCACTGGAGCATACGTTACAGCCTTCCTCAGCTTGTCGAATGCGAGTTGGCATTCGCTAGACCAGTCCCAACATCGATTTTTCTTCAACAAATCCGACAAAGGGGCTGCCTTCTTGCTGTATCCCTCTATGAACCGATGATAATAATTTGCCAAGCCCAAAAATGACCTAAGCTCAGGCACCGTCGACGGGGCTGCCCATTCCCATATAGCCTGCACCTTCTTCGGATTCATCCGAACCTGCCCAAAACTCACCAAATGTCCCAAGAATGTGATCTCAGAACCAGCAAACTCACACTTCTCCTTCTTTACAAATAGTTCATGTTCTCGTAGTCTACACAGCACCTTATCCAAGTGCACCACATGCTCATCCATACATCGGCTAAAGATAACAATGTCGTCTAGATAGACAACCACAAACTCATCCAAGAACTCATAAAGAACATCATTCATCAAATTACAAAAAGTAGCTGGGGCATTGGTTAAGCCAAACGGCATAACCATAAACTCGTATGACCCATACCTTGTTACACAAGTCGTCTTGTGCTCATCCCCCTCAGCCACTCTAACCTGCCAGTATCCAGACCTCAAATCCAGCTTTGTGAATACAGAAGCCCCACTCAATTTGTCGAGTAAGTCTTGAATCAGCGGCACAAGATACTTGTTCTTTATCGTTACCTTGTTCAATGCGCGATAATCCACACACATCCGCAAGCTACCATCTGCCTTCTTCTGAAATAGAACAGGAGTACCGTATGGAGCTTTCGACGGTCAAACAAATCCTGCGTCAATCAATTTTGTCAACTGCTTTCTCAACTCACCCAACTCCCTTGGGGCCATGCGATACGGAGGCTGCGATGGTGGTTTCGCACCAGGCACAAGTTCAATCTTGTGATCAACAGCCTGCCTCGGTGGAAGCTTTTTTGGCAACTCTGGAGGCATCAAATCTCTATACCTCTCCAATAGCCCAACGATAGCATCAGGCACTGACCCTGCCTGCTCCGACTCCTCGGTCGCTGTTACTGCCAAGAACACTTCACCACCCTTCTTCAAGGCTTTGTTGATCGCAATGGCTGAAACCAAGCTACTTCCCTCCTTTCGACTTTCAGCCATCAATGCCTTATGACAGGGGCACAATTCATTCGCAAGCAGAATTCCATTCAAATGAGGCATCAACGCAATCTTAGCTTTCTTCAGAAAGTCTAAGCCAAGAATGACATCGAAATCGTCAAGTGTCACCACAAACAAATCCTGCTTTCCCTGCCACTTATCCAGCACCACTGACACGCCATAGGCCATGCCCAATATTCGTTGCGCCTTGGCATTCACTGCCTTCATCGACGTCTGGATGTTACTCAAACGCAACCCAAGCTGCGTCACCAACCTGTCGGCAACGAATGTATTCGTGGCACCAGAATCCAACATAGCAACTATCTCCCTATCATTAACTCTAATTTTAACATACATTAGAGTATCCACAGCACCCGACTTACCTTGTTGTAGCACATCAATCTGTGCTAAGTCAGTCTCAACAAGGCTAGATTCGGCCACCGAATCCTGCATCTCCGCAACCAAGCAATTTAGTACACGCATCGGGTTGATGTGCGTGACTATCTCCTCTTGCTCACTGTCACCCACAAGAATTGCATTCAACCTTTCCTTTTTCGGGCATTCCCTTGCATAATGTGGTCCACCGCAGATAAAACATCCTGCATTCGGCTTGTTGGAGTCTCTACTTTGTTGCACATCAGCCTGCTTGCCCTTTCCCTTGTCAAATCCAGGCTTGTATCCTCCCCCACCGAACTTCTTTGTTTTCCTCCTTTCATCCCTCTTATCCCTTGTCTTGAATCTCGAGGGGACAGCAACAGAACCATCTCTCGTCACCGTCTTGAAATTGACCAAACTATCTGCGGCAGCAATGGCAGATGACAAGTCTTTGACATTCTGCCTCCGCAACTCAGCCTGTGCCCAAGGCTGTAAGCTCGACATAAAGTTGAATAGTTTATCCTCCTCAGACATGTTCTCTATGTCTCAGATCAAAGAACTGAAATATTTGACATAATCCCTCACCGACTTGTCTTGCTTCAATTTCTTCAAATCATCCCTAGCCAGCCAAGACGTGTTGTTCGGCAAGAATTGTTCTTTCAATTCCTTTTTCAGGCGCTCCCAAGTTTCAATCTTAGGATGCCCTGCACTCAAATCATCCTTGATCCGATTTCTACACCACAGCTTCACGTCACCGGACAAATACATCGCTGTGATGTTTACCTATTCGTCAGCCCCAATTCTAGCCACACCGAAGTACTGCTCCATGTCCCACAGAAATTTTTCCAACTCTTTGGAACTCCTTGCGCCACCGAATGGCTTAGGTTCTGGTACTCTGGGTTTGGATGCGCCACCACCTGTGGGGACAGTTGCTACTGCCTTCTTCAACACCGCAATTTCCCCCTCCAGAACTTGTATCTTGCGACTTACCTCAGCCGCAAGATCCACATACTGCCCCGCAGCCCTCTCAGCCATTTCAACAGCATACGCAAGTCTATCATTCACTGTCTGATTCTTGTTTTCTGCCGAGGGACCCAGAATACTTTCGACTTGGGTGAGTCTCTCGCGAATTACCTCCATGCCTGATGGCATTGGGCATCAAACAGTAACGTTACGAACAGATGAGCCAAAGCTCTGATACCACTTGTCATAGGGATAAAATTTCGTCATACTTTCAATCCCAGCGCGGTAGTCTAGTCCCGTTACTAGACTCAGCCTTTCTCCCAATTCACTCGTGTTTGCCTAGAGTCTAAATGTTTTACACACCCAAAGGTTCTCTCCACAACTCTTCCCAATTTCGGCAACAAAGAACACAAGTTATTGATCAACACAACACAATCACAATACAAGTAATTACAGGAAATCACCCAACCTTTATTATTCCATCAACAAAGGAAATACACAAGAACAATGTATATGTGCTATGCACAATCCGAATCTGCATACTACACTTGTTTAGGTCCTATGTATTACACATAACACAATGGAAGTTACAAATAAAACTGCCCCTTGACAGTTTCCCCTACTATGGACAGCACATTCAAAGACAGCCCACTCCCTCGTAACTGCTCCCAAGTAACTTCCTTGGTCTGCCACCCAACAAACCAAACTGTCCAAACTGATTCCCAAGCTGCCAGTCCTCACGTGTAGCTTAAGTTGACTTAGACAGTCCATCATCTAAGTCCAGCATGGTGCGAAGCATGAACTCGTTGTTCGTACGCACCCGTTATACTTGCTGCCGCAATCTGCACTGCCTACGCATGCTGCCCCTACACATGCGTAATGCCTTGTAGCAACTTGTTGGCGCGCCCTGCGCTTAAGGAGGGCATATTTAGGGTTCTAAAACCTTTCCTTTACGCAACTAATCCCGATACCTAATCTTTGTGACCAGTTAGGGTTCCTAGTGACCAAAATATTAGGTGGCGACTCCTATTCCATTTTTTCCACTAATAAAAGACAAGAATTCCTTGTCTCCCTAAATTTGCCACATTAGATAAAATCTTGAGGGTGGATGTTTTTGCTGCGACGCTGCACACGTGTAACAAATAGCTCTAGTTAATAAACAACTCAAAACATTAGAGTAGATAAACTTTTTATAATCATTCATTTCATTTCATAATATTATCACTCTTGTTTACATAAACCTTGTTTTAGTTTTACAAGAAAAACATCACATTTATATTTTATGCATAACCACACAACTCACATGACTTTGCAAGGAAAGGTGTACTTCAATAATTCCAAAGAAAATAATCATATTTAATCCCACTTTATAAGATATTGTCTATTCTAAGTAAAGAAATGTCATGCATAACATAATAAAGCACCTAAAAGTGTCAAAGTTGATCTTAAATGCATATCAAATTCACCCTCTGTTTTCATAGCCATAGTTGAATATCCCCCCCAAACTTAAATTTAAATTTATCATCAATGGGAAAGGAAAGACTAGAAAGGTATACGAATACTTCTCTTTTAGCTAGGTAAGGGTGAGTTGTGTTTTCAAATAGTTAACTGCATGCACGTTCCATCCCTGCACAACTCAATCAAACAAACAAGGGTAATTTTGTGTGTGTGTTGGGTTACCTCCCAATCAGTGCTTAGTTATTGTCAAAAGCTTGATTGTTCCATATTGTTAGGATGTGGTAAAAGGAATATCATCTTTTTTACCAACTGACTCCCCATTCCTATAATGCTTTAGACGTTGCCCATTTACTATGGATGTTCCTTTCTCATCATAAGTGACCTCCACTGCTTCATAAGAAAACACCTTAACAACTATGAACGATCCTGACCATCATGATTTAAGCTTATCAGGAAACAATTGAAGCCCTGAATTGAAGACTAATATCTGTTGACCAGGGACAAACTCTTTATGTGCAACATGCGTGTCATGTCGTGCCTTGATTCTTTCCCTTTATATTTGGCATTCTCATATGACTCATTGTGAAATTCATCTATCTTATTGATTTGCATGATTCTTTTCTTACCTGCAGCCTACAGATCCATGTTCAGTTGTTTCATTACCCAATATGCTTTATGCTTTAATTCAATAAGGAGATGGCATGCTTTTCCAAAGACTAATCGATATGGAGACATTCCTAATATTGTTTTGAATGTTGTTTGATAAGCCCACATTGCATCATCTAGCTTTCTTGCCTAATCTTTTCGAGAGTTATTAATTGTTTTTTCTATAATCTTTTCCACCTTTTTATTTGATTCCTTTATTTGGCCATTTTTCTAAGGAAGATAAGTCAATGCTCTCTTGTGTCTGACTCCATATTTAGACAGAAGTGCTTCAACTTGCTTGTTATAAAAGTGAGTCCCTTCATCACTAATGATGGCTCTAAGAGTACCAAATCTGGTAAAGATGTTCTTTCATAGAAAATAAGCACCATTTTGCCATCATTTGTAGGTGTTAAAACTACCTCCATCCACTTTGATACATAATCCATTGCTAAGACAATGTATTTGTTGTTGTAGGATAAAGGAAAAGGTCTTATGAAATCAATGCCCTAAACGTCAAATAACTCAACTTCTAGGATATTCTGCAATGGCATTTCATTTCATCTAGATATATTCTCAATATGCTAATATCTATCACAGGCTGTAACAAAAGCATAAGCATCCTCAAACATAGTAGGCCAATAAAAACCAGGTTGAAGGATTTTGGTTGTAGTGCGTTATGCTCCAAAGTGCCCTTCATATTCAAGTGTGTGGTAATGCTTTAACATGTTTGTCATCTCCTCTTCTGGAACACACCTCCTGATAACCTGATTTGTGTAGTGTCGATAAAATATCGGCTCTTTCAAGAAATAGTGTTTGACCTCAGCAAGAAATCTTTTATTTTGTTGGTAAGAAACATTTGAAGGGATGATCTTAGCTGCAAAAAAATTGACATAATCTACATACCGAGAAAAAGGAATAATTACTGGAAATTGCTAAAATTCTTTCATCAGGAAAGTTTTCATTTATAACCGTGAATTTAGGCTCAAGTTCCTTTATCAATTCCATCTATGAAAGATGATTAGCCACCACATTCTCGATCCCCTTTTATCTTTAATTTCCACATCAAATTCTGGTAGCAAAAGGATCCAATGAATGAGTCTGTGCTCTTTTTGTAGCAAAAGGGTTAACACCTAAAGATAAACAAATGGTGGAATTGATGTGCCATTGAACTTTTGAAAATAAAGACCCTGATGAAGCAATGGAGTACCTATACTTGTTAGCTGAAAATGCTCAAAATTGGGACACTATGTGTGAAACCCTGGAAATTTATAATTTAAATATACCGATGTGTAAACCGTCATGTTAACGTAATACTGAAAGTGGTATGATTTCAATGAGTGATGAAAACCAAGATTAGAAATAATAGATAAATAATGATCTAGAATGGAAGGGCTGACCTCTATAAAATGAATTTTGGTTTAGAATTCATAAGGGTAGAGAAATTGGTAACGTGTTTTGATGGATAAAATAATGAGAAAAATAATAAAATGACCTTAATGGTTTAGAAGGAAAATTGATATGATTTTATGTGAAGATTGAACAAGAAAATTTGGATTGTTGATGAAAAAGTCATGAACTGACCAATTTTACATTAAGAAGCAGAGCTCTCAATCCATTCATTAGATTGGGATGAAATTTTGCATGAAGTCTATTAATATGTTTTCCTACCTTGGTTAAATATCTCATCCCAATCAGAGTTTGGTAAAGACTAGCGATTTAAGCAGAAATAAACCAGATAGTTTACATGAAAAATAAATAAAATACATATAGGCATGAATGAAGGATAAAATTATAATTATGGGAAAAGGTGCCTTTAAAACTGCATGGAGGCCACCAGGTAAAAAAAATAAAGGAAAAAGAAAAGAAAAAAATAGAGATAATTGGATAGAGAGAGGAAGAGCTGCAGATTTTGGAGAAAAACCAATAATGCTCCGGTGGCCATATCTTTAAAATCCACCATTGGATCATTTTGCATTTTGGATATGTTGTTCTTATCACACTCCTCTACTAACGGATTGGAGGGATTGGAAGGAACACAATCGGTTTGACAAAAATCATCATGGAAACTTTCCTGGAAAACAAAAAGGAAATACACCTGTAGGGCAGTTTGGTTGCCGACCAATTTCTCTCTCATCCACCGTTGGATCATGCTTATTATTGGATATGTGGTGTTTCTAGATGTTTCCTTTATACTAGATGTTGGCAATTGGAAAAGAATTCACCGCCAAGGATTCATGCATGTTGAACAGTAGCTCGTCCATTTTCAGGTAAGCTCGGTTTTATTCAGATCTAGGTAGTTCTAACCATTGAGTCATTATTATTTTGAGATATATTATGCACAACTATATGATATGTAGTCTGACCATTGGGATTAAAACAATAATCAGAGGTTGATGACTTATTGCATTTTGAATCTATTGCTAGTTTTGGCAAAATGTAGTAAGCTTGATTAAATACATGTTTTGATGAAATGAGAATTGTGTGGGTGTAGGTTTTATGGAAGATGCAATGGTAAAATATGTTCTTGTTATTAGTATTATTATGGATTAATTGTGTATTGTTATGTTGCACCCTCACGGGGACCCTCGATTGATTTCAGGTTATTTGTTTTGTGTAAAGGAGTCGCCACTTAGTATTTTGGTCACTAGGAACCCTAACTAGTTTTTCAGAGATTTTAAGGCTAAGGATTGGTTATGTAAAGGGAAGGTATTGGCACCTTTAGTACACCCTACCTAAGGTAAGCTGCTTGGTGTTTGGTTTGCATTATAATTGTTATGGTGTTGGTGTTTTCTAATCCCATCAGTTTTTCTAGGTTTGATTCAAACTAAATTTATTAAGATAGAAATCCAAGGAGATTCCATGTGTTTCAAAAGCTCATTTTTCCCTTAGTATTTCAAGAGTTTGTGACTCATAAATCGCAAGGAGCAAAGACAAAAATTTAGAAATCTAGGGCGCTTTAAGAAACCTATTTTTTTTAGTGTTTTATACTCTTATGGCTTGTAAACCATGTAGTAAAAAATTAAAATATCCTCGATTATAAACAAGGCTTCTTTCAAGGATGTGTGCGAATTTATTATTCATAGAAAATTATTTTGGATATTTATCACTTAGGGTTTCTTTATCCAAATATTAATAGTGAATTATAACAAATTATTCCCAATAATATTTTGGATATTCGTCCTTTAAGGATTTCTTTATCCAAACATTAGTGGTGAATAATAAATGAATTCCCCCCAAAAATAAGATTCTTATATTTTTGGAATATTGACCAATACCTTTTGGAGTCTTACAAATATGTTGTAAAATCCAGAAATGCAAGAAAACAAATTTTTTTTTTTTTTTATGTTTAAGAAATCCATGCGAAAATATATTTTTCAAAACTTCCAAAATATTTTTTGTTATATATAAAAAAGAGCGTTTAAAACATGTTAGTGTATTGGCCGTATGTAACACACAAGAAAACAAATTTTGATATATATGTATATTTACTATAGTTGCGTCGAAAATCGTGTATTCTAAATACGAGGTTGGTATATATATTTGTTTACAACATCAAAAAAATTCAGACTTTAAAATAAATATTCCAGAAAATATATCTCTTTCTCTTTTTTTTTTTTTTTTTTTTTTTTTTTTAAAAGTAAGGAAGTCCAGCAGGGTCAAGCAAGTGACCCGGGTGGACACAAAAAAAGGGGGGGCGCAGGTAAAGTTCAAAGAAAGCTGGCGAGCACTGTTCAAGTGAATTAATTCACTTGAACAGTGTAAACACAAAACAAAAAAACATGCATGCTACAAGGTGAAGAGAAAAAAAACAGACCTGGGAACGAAAGCAAAAAAGCTGCAGCGACGTTGAAAGCGTGATGGTTGATCCGGTGTTCGATTGTTTCAAATATTTTCCTCCTGCTCCATATTTACATCTGCTTCTCTGGTTTTTCTTTCCTCTGCGTCAAAGCATTCAGAACTATAGGTCTCACTTGTTTTTTCTTCTATTTATTGCGTTTTATTTTTACTCTGTCTCTTTTGCATTTTTCTTATCTTTCTCTTTGCTGTTTTTTTTTCTACTCCTTTCTCTCCGGTTTTCTCCTCTTTTTATGCTCTCTCTTTCTACCCTTATTAGGTCATTAGAAGGGCTTATATATAGTCTAGATATATCTCTATTTAGGAAAGATTCAATGCATTAATTCTAGGATACAAATCCCTACTGATTTGCAGTAAAAAAATGCAAAAAGAAAACTTAAATATTTTGATTATGATGTCTGATTTCTTTCCAGTTTTTTAGAGGATGATCTAGCTGCAAAAAGGGCTTCTTTCTTTCCTTCAATAGGGCTAGCTGCTCCCTTTGAAATGAGGCAATAAAAACATGGTTGCAACTCCAAAAATTAGGCATGATGATAAAGGAAAACAGCAGGAATTTGCAGAGAAAAAAGGAAAGAACTCAGCCGGGTAAGGGTACACGCTGCAAAGTCTTATTTTCCTTATTCAGTGTGGTAAAAATCTTGTCATTTATGATGATCTAGCCCCCCTCTCCAGCTTTCAATATCCTTCTTCAATTCAATCCCTCATTTTAACTCTTTTCAATTCAGTCCTTGGTAAAAAAATCCTTCGAATCAGTCCCGCGAACTTGGGCTAGGATCCTTCTCACGACAAAATTCTCTGCCTTCACGTTAGATATTCAAACGAGAATATCTTGAGCTTCTAATATCAAAATAAAGTGATTCAAAAGCCCAAATTTATCTATGCATCTAGGACTACAATTTTGATGAAGGAGTCGAAGTGAGATAAAATCATTTTAGATAATAGAATCTGGCAGTAATCTAATTGGTCAAAAAAGATCTCCGGGTCTAATTTAGAAACTGAAAAATGCCAAGAATCCTGATATGACTGAAAGTATGATCTAAGAACAAATCAACAAAATTTGTGACGGAAATAGAGTTTTTAGTGCAAACTCGGGTCAATATCCTTCTCGCGACAGGATTCTCTACCTTCATGTTAGATATTCAAACTGGAATATCTTGAGCTTCTAATATTGAAATCAAGTGATTCAAAAGACCAAAATCATCTACGCGTCTAGGAATGCAACTTTGATGAAGGAGTCGAAGTGAGATAAAATCGTTTTAGAGAACAGAATCTGGCAGTAATCTAGTTGGTCAAAAAGGTTCTTGATCTGATAATGCTGAGCATCCAAATCAGACTGAGAATCTGCCCTAAGAACAATGATCCCTAGGACCTAATAAAGGTGTATGATAATTTTTCAACATGTCATGAGTGACAATATATAGCTAGGATTGTCAGATATCGTAGGAAACCAAGTTAGAATTAGAGCCTAAGTTGGAATAAAAAATTATGACAGCAGTGACACGACCAAAAGATTGATGTCTTCTCCCAAGTGCAGGAGTGTCGAAGTAATAAATAACCCGGCAAGACTGGGGTCGAACCACAGAGAGGTTAATTGTATAAATTATAAATAACAAGACAACAACAACAACAATAATAACAAAAATAACAACAACAATAATAACAATAATAGTAATAGTAATAATAATATTAATATTAGTAATAATAATAATAATAATACTTAGTACGTGGCGTTGTTATACCTGAGAATGATCTAAAAGATCGGGTCACAGGTTTTCCAGCCTATATACTGAGTTTATGAAAAGATCAAAGAGATATATTATATAATATAAACAGATTTCTGAGCAAATGAACAAGGCAAGACCAATAATATCATGATCTTTGATCAAACACATAGCATACTTAACGTACATAAAATATAATAAGAATGTAAATAATAATAATACTAATAATAGTAATAATATTAGTAGTAATAATAATAATAACAATAAAAAGAAGAGGAGGAAGAAATTAATGAGGACTTTGAGATGGAAGATTAATGTAAGGATTAAACAATGATAAAAACAACTGTCAAGGTTAGAGGATCCACCAATGGTATTTCAAACAAGTATAATATAAACTCTTATTACTCAATTTGGAAACCACACACAGAGGAGGTTCCAATCGAATGATTTGTCATTAATAGCTCATTATAAATTATTAACATGATCATATTAATTATCTTATTTACATAACACCAAACTTTTAAATATTGTCAGGAATTCATGATGTTAACTGATGTTAACAACAAATCAAGTTCCTTTCATAGCCCAGGTGTAGGTAATACCATACGGTTGGGCTATGAGAGTGCCAAGCATTTGTTGTACCAAGTGTTATACAACACAAATCTAGATTAACTATTTAATAAGCAAGGTATTAAGAATTAGTAAGATAAAAAGATAAGACATGTTAATATTAAACATTAAGGTCCATATTGAGTTTACACCATACTTATTCTTACACCATTAGTGTAACCTTTTCACTTTGACATAATAAACTTAGCTAAACATAATGAAGAAGAGAAACATAAAGAAACAAAACAAGAACATAAAGAAAATACAAGTTAACTAAGTAAAGGAAAGGGAATGAAAAGCATAAATAAGATATTAATGAAAGCAAAACTTAAAAATTACAAAAAATATAAAGAGAGAAATAAAGAGCATGAACTTGATCTGAACAACCCAACCCCTAAATACATGGCAAATGCCTCCTTTCATAGGCCAAAATTCAGAATTATTGATTTGATGACTAATTGTTGAGTGGGTGGCCAACTTTTGACTTTGTGAAAATCCTTATCTTCTTGTCTAAATAAAACGAAAATGCTAGAATCAGAACTGGGTCCACTTGAAAACATGAAAGTTGTAGAACATTGACTCAGCTTTCTAGAAAACAAAATAGAGGTGATTTGGACTTCTAGAACTCCAGATATGGGCCAAACACTGAACAGTGTTCGGGCTGCAGGACAGATTCGGACTTCTCCGTTGTTGCTATAATTTGGACTTGTAAATGGCCTTCTTAGATCTTGATGAAAACATGAAAGTTGTAGGCCTATGTCTTATTGAATCTGTGTAAAAAGTTGAGGTCATTTGGACATCTAGAACTCGAGATATGACCCAATTACCGAACAGTGTTCCAGTTTGAACTTCACCAACATCTCTTTTCTATGTTTGGCCCTCTCTTTATCCTTTTAATTTCCATACTTCAACTCATCAATCAATCCTTTGATTTATGTGATAGACCTGCATTTATGATGAACATTTACCATATATTAAGGTATTTTATAGTATTAGACTTGTTATTATAAAACATGTTTTAGTTAAGGAGTTAATGATACTTTAAGTGCAAAATGATGATATAAAACCTTGATAAATATGCACTTTTAAGTACTAATCAAGCAACAAAACCATTTTTTTTAGTGCAAATTCTGAGGGATTTATTCAAGCTTAAAGACTAGATAAAAAAGGAACGAATTTAGCAAATTCTGAGGTAGCAAAGGGGAAGGATAAAAAGAGCAGAAAACAACTCAAACAAGGTTTTGAAAAAATATATTTCTTTCTCTACTTTTGTCAATCTTCTAGTGAACATGAGTTAAACTCCTACATTCTGTTCAAAAGAGGTATACACCATCTCCAGCATGTGGGGTCCAAAATTGAGTAACAACATCTTATATGAAGGGAAGAATGATTATTGTGTAAGAATAGTAAGGAACATTCCTATATGAACATGTTGATTGAATAAAAAGCTAACTTCTTGGTTGTGTGGATATAAATGGGGTGGAACCATGAAGAAATTGAAATGAAAGAGATTTGTAAAATAAAACATATTTAAAGCTAGCCATAAGTATTTTTGACAAATTGATTAGTTAATGAAGATTGTCATGCATTCCAACTAATAAGGTGAAAATTGTTGTTGTGATAATAATCTAAGAATATTAATTTTTAAGGTTTGTTGCATATGTTTAATTGCACGAGGAGAAAGTGAAAGAACATGAATGGTTCATCATTTTGTTGTAATAATAGTAGTAGTAGTAGTAGTAGTAATAGGAGAAATCCCCAAAGAAATGAGTTTCCTTATTTTGATCTAATCTTGCTATATTGTAGAGGTAAGGAAATTGTTTGAATCTCTTGCTTTGGAATTGGTTTGAATTTGTGATTTAATGATGCCAATGACCTTGGATCACGTTGTTTTTGCATAAAAGTAAGTTGGAAGTTGAAAAGGATTTTCAAGTGATGAAAACCCTCATTGTCCAAAAATTTTAGTTATAAAGGAGGGGCTATTATGATTGTTGATTTTGAGCCTTAAAATAATATGATTGTTGATTTTAAGCCTTAAAATAAAATAATTTGGAGTTGGCTTCTTTATAAAAGTTGTATTTCTATGTTTTAGCCTTTGATGGAGATAAATCACGCCCAAAACAGAGTTTTATAGCTTTAGTTATGATTAAAACACTATATAGTGTTATGGGTTGGTTAAGCTAAATTGATCGGAATTAGATGATTTTTAATCTTTGCTTGGAATTGTTGTTGAGTAATAGTTTTGATAATAAAATTATAAGAATGAATATAAACATGAAAATAGGAAAGAGTATGAGATCCTAAAGAAATTCCTTGTGATTGGTTTGAGAATACTAGTTGAATGAAAATTAAATAAAGTTGTGATGTTGGTTATATTGTTGATAATGACTAAAACTCTGGTGGTTTAGAGGAAGCTGTGGGGACTAGACAATTGCATGGAGTGGAAGCACTTACACATACTCTAGGTAGGTGCGTCGCACCTTTTCTTTTCAATTTCTATAAACTGCTTGACTTTAGAATTTATTGTTTTATTGCTGCGATAAATATTGGAATGAATATGAGTACCTTGCATACATTGATGTGTATCAACTAATTATGACATAATTGGAATGGATACGAGTGTCTTACATACATTGATATGTATCAAACTTGTTGTGATATTATTGAAATGAATAAGGGTACATTGCGTACAATGGTATAGATTAATTAGTTAGGATAAATTAACTCTTAAAATAATATTGTTAACACTCTTAAACGATATGTGATATGGCTTGGGGTTGAGATAAAGAGAAAAGGTTGAATTGTGAATGTTATGTGTAAATAGAAAGGTTGATGAACCTGGATAGATTCATCTCTTGACTTGTGGAGAGAATTCGAGTAGGAGGATGAGGGAATTAGGATCAGGTTCCTTGTAATAATTGTAGATTTGGATGTTGACTAACTAAGGAAACTGGCCTTACTCAATTTGGAGCTATAGAACTCCAGTTATGGGTTACCAATCGAGACTAAGTCATGATTGATTATGTTGGATAGTAATAGTTCAATATCTAGACAGTAATAGTTGGACAATAACAGTAGACTTTCACGTGAATCCAGGCAAGGGGATCATCCTATATTGATTCCTATGGGGCATGAACTAGCATACATTTAGTGTATGTTAGGATCCTGGGTAAGGGGATCACCATGCATCGATGCCTATAGGGCATGAAGTAGAATACATTTAGTGTATGTTAGGATCCTGGGTAAGGGGATCACCATGCATCGATGCCTATAGGGCATGAAGTAGAATACATTTAGTGCATGTTAGGATCCTGGGTAAGGGGATCACCATGCATCATTGCCTATAGGGCATGGACTAGCATATAAGGGGATCACCATGCATTGACGCCTAGGGGGCAAGGACTAGCATAAATTTAGTGTATGTTAGGATCCTGGGTAAGGGGATCACCATGCATCGACTAGCATACATTTAGTGTATGTTAGGGTCCTGGTTAAGAGGATTGCTAAATATCGACGCCTACGAGGTGATGATGATGTTGGTGGAATTAGTATTGAGAATGAGGTAGGTAGAAATAGTTGTGGTTGATCTTATGGAATCTTGAATGGAAGTTAAAAATGTAAGATGAAATGGTTTTAGTAGTTGAATGAAGAAGAGTTCCAATAAAAACAAAAATGGAGAAGTGAATAGAATATGAATACATGTTTGCCTTTTTAAATTATTGGGTATTTGTGTTACTATACTTATTGTGATATTCATGTTTCAATAATATGTATTTTGTTTCAGAACCATTGCGTGAACTACATGAGTAGATCCTAGCTTTTGTTCACTTTTTATTATGCAGTTCTAGGTAGTACATCCTTGTATTTTGAAATATTTAAACATTTTTAGAACTTAATTTATATATTTGATGTTTAAAATTAAATAGATAAACTTTACTCTGGAATACATATAATCATGTTTCATGTATGCATGTTTATCTCATTTATACCTCTATAATGATATTTGTTATTCAATGTATGTTATAAATATTATGGTTGTGATAAGGATGATGTTTGTAGGATTGAGACCCAAAATGATTGGGTCGTGATTGAGTTATGAGATGTGAGATATTAGAAGTGTAAACAGGTATATGTTGATAACTTGGTACCTCCCAGTATAAGGGAGACTGCCGAAATTTTGGTGGAACCTATATATTTTAAAAAAAAATTACCTGAAAATTTACGTAGTATCGTGAAAAAGAATGTAAACAATCGGGGTTGTTACACTACGGGAACTTATGAGGTACCAGGTAAAACTCAACCTCATGCATCTAATGGAGGTATGTACAGCCTTAGAGAAGATCATGACCTCCAAGCCAAATTTGTATTTTTAGTTAGAAAAGTCGAGGCAATTGAATGTAAAACGAGTAGTCAATTAAAATCTGTTTAAGACATTGTGTTTCAAATATGTGAAACTAATGAACATTCAATCAATGAGTGTTTAAATTTGCTTTTTTTCAAGAAATGTCTCCATGAACAAGCCAGTGCTTTAAATAGTTTCCAATGGCCAAATCATGATCCATACTCGCAAACATATAACCCTGGTTGGACAAAATCACCCAAATTTCAGGTGGAAGAGTGATAATAATAACGTATAAACTTCACAGCCACTGTTTTAAGCACACCATAATTTCTAAAATTCTCATGGATATGCACCTCCTTATACTCCACCTCCTAGAAGAAATCTTGAGGAAACATTGCATGCATTCATTGAAAAGTAGGAGACAATCAACACTAAACTTGCTCAAAACATGACAGATTTTAAAGATGCTCGTGCAAAATTCACATATGCTCTCAGTTTTCAAGAGAAAGGTAAGTTTCCATCTGAACCTTGTGAGAAAGATGATGAGTCAATTTCTGAGGGTAAGGAAGGGGCTGAATCTGAACATTGTAAAGAAAAGACTGATTCCCCGCCAGGACCTCCATTTCCTTATGCCATGACCAAACAAGAAGCAATCAAGGATGAAAAAGGCACCGAAAATGTTGTCGTGGATCATTTGTCAAAATTGACAGTAGATTTGACATCCGACATCACACCAATTGATGATTACTTTCCTGATGAATCTTCACTTTCTCTTAGTTCAATGCCTTGGTTTGCTAAAAATATCAATTTTCTTACTTCATGATTTTTGCCAGCTCATTTGGATAACCAAGATAAAAGAAAGTTTTTGAACAATATGCAAAAATTTTATTGGGATGACCCTTACTGACTCAAATATTGTCCTGATCAAATATTTCAAAAATGCATTCCGACAATAAGGTAAGCCGTGTCACTCTTTAAGGCACGTGAGGATCATTTCTCGTAAAAAAAGACGACTACAAAAATCTTACAAAGTGGATTTTACTGGCCCACCATGTTCAAGTACTCCCATGCATTATGCAAAAACTTTGAAAATTATCAAAATATGGGATTTATTTCAAAACATAGAGTATTTAGATAATCTTTTATTGACTCTTAAGTCTCATCATAGTGGAGATGTGAATCGTGCAATTTATGATTTATGACTCCATTTCCATAAAGAACACGATCATCATAGTCTTGGGAATTTGACTAAAAAAAGATTTTGTTTGCCAGTTTTTAAGAAAATTGGATGGGAAGCCTATCCTCGAACCATATAGGGCGTTTAAGCCGTTCTTGGACGTAAAACCAAGGGAAGATGTGAACCACAATCACAACTACTTGTACATATGCATGCTTTTTCAAAAAAAAAAAAAGAACAAACAAAAAACAAAGAAAGAGAGAGAGACTCTAGCTGGTTTAAAAGGGGACATCATTAAAAAAACAATTGGAGAAGAACTATAGGTCTCCACAATGTCTGATCAAATAAATATAATGTTTAAACACATTGATGCCTTCATTGCCTTACCAGGTGGTCTGGGCACATTGAAAGAGATCTTTCATATTTCCTATTGGGCCCAACTGCAAATTTACCATAAACCAATTGATTTGCAAAATGTTAATGGTTTTTATGATAATTTGTTGTCTTTTCTTGATCATGTTGTGGAACAGGAATTTCTAACATCTTCTGCACGACAAATCATAATCTTTGCTGCTACTGCTGAACAATTGATTGACCAACTACAATCTTTCATCCCTGTAATTGATCCCTCCATGAGTTTCATAAATTGGTCAACTAAGGAAAGCCGTAAAAAGCTTAGATTGGATTTGAGCCTTCATTTGTGAAACCTTGTGTCTTTTGGTTTTATTAATAGCTTATTATTTTGTTTTGTTATTTCTTATATTTGTTTAAGTGTGTTTCAAGTTTATTAGTGTTGATTGTTTCAGGTGATGTCTTCTATACTCTATCTTTCTACCTTAGGACATTGAGGATAATATCTCGTTTTGGTTGGGGGGAGGGTAGTAGTTGACATTTAAAAAATAAAAAACTTACTAACTATTTTTGCTATTATTAAAACCATTAGACAAAACTATTATTAGGATGGTAGAGTAAGGAGGAATTTTATTGACTCTTGAGACGCATTTTGATAAACATTTTTCAATGGTTATTTACAATATTTATAACAAGGTCTATCACATACTTCTCATGAAATATTCAGGTTTATAAACTCTTGCATTGTTATCACTTAATTCTGCTCATATACTCATTTAACAAGCATTTCTAAACCTTCATTTTCACACACACACTTTAACATATGATTGTGGGTGTTTAGTTTAGTTTTGTAGCTTCCCTAATCTAAGCAATTAAGTTCTAATGGGTGTTTTAACACCTAATACCCTAAAGTCAACTGACTTGGGAACTATTGGCCCAATGATTGTTACATGGGCTGAGGAGAAAAGCTTAAGGGAATAAAACATTGCACTATCTACGTAATAGTATCTGCAACCCGAGTTACTAAGCTTGTAGGGGTATCTCAACACCTAATGCCCTAAGATCAACTGGTCTTGGAGTCATTAACTAAAAGCTCGTCACATGGGTTAAAGATGCATTGTGTTTTAATTTATATGTATATATATTAAAAAACAAAAAAGCTAATAATCCTAACCCAAAGAAGTTAACCTTAAACATTAGAACATAATATTGTTTTCTTCCAATAAAAGCCTCATTATCTATGTTTTTTATACATTAAGCACATAAAAAGGAAGGTTTATTAATATATTTTTTGAAAGGTATTGAGCATATATATATAAATTTAATGAGAGTTTGTTTATCTGAATAGGATAATGGAAGTTGAATGATGAATGCCTTGCTTTGTGGAATTTGCAATTTTTTTCTCTATTTTAAAATTTTGATTACTAAGGACTAGTACTAAATTGGTTGGGGGGTATGGTTAGTACATAAAAGTTCATTTTTATCAAATTTTTATATCATCATTTTATAATAACAAGTTTGATACTATAAGATACCTTTAATTTATGGTAAATATTCATCTTAAATGCAAGCCTATCACATAAATCAAAAGATTGATTGATAAGTTTAACTACTGAAATTTACGGGAAAAAAAATCTGTTCTTAAATGCCAAAAATTCGGTCGCACCCGACATCGCGGCGGCCCTAAAAATTAATTCTCTCTTGAATTAATTATGGAAAAAGAACAGATTCTGGCATCCGGTTCTTTTAGGAAAAAAATGTCTTGTTTGAGGAGTCGCCACCTAGTATTATGGTCACTAGGAACCCTAACTGGTCAACAGAGATTCTATGACTCGGGATTGGTTACGTAAAAGGGAAGATATTATCACCCCTTAAACGTTCTGCCTAAGGCAGACTGCATTGTTGGTTTTGTCTTAAATTGCTAAATATTTATTAATTTATGCTGTGATGATTTGTCTATAATATTCCTGACTCTGGCGCCAGTGAATATTTGAGCTCGAATAATTCCAACTCTGGCGTTGGTAAAAATTCGTAGCTACGACAAAAATTAGATCAATATATTTTATTCCCTACTCTAGCGCCAGTGAATAAATAAATAAAAATAAATTTATTTTTACGCGTGCACATATTTTTTTATTTTTCTAGCTAAACAAAATAAAAAATACAACGAATAAAAATAATATAAATTTAAACTGGTATTTTTATTCCTGACTCTGGCGTCAGTGAATAAACCAATAAATTTACATTATTTTTATTCATGCATACACATTTTTTATTTTTTTATTTTTTCTGTTTTTTTTCTATTTTTTTTGTTTTTTTTCTATATTTTTTTTTTTTGGGGTCCAACTTGAAAATGCCAAGATTTTCCTAGTATATTATATTGCTACAAGAGAACATGATATTCACATGCATGGCTAAATCTGGAAACGTGCTTTTCTAATGGAGTAAAAAAAAACTAAAAACAACAAAAACAAATCACTGGGTATATGTCAAGAAAGAAAACCTTAGCAGAAGCTCCAGGAATCTGTTTCAGATCTTCACGAGTTTGACCACGGCTACTGCTTTCCTCACACTGAATGGGATTGAGTTTCTCTGTTTTACTTGGAACAAAAGCCTCCTCGCCAGAACCTCCAAATGAGCAGCTCTCTAGCATTTTATCTTCTTCCACTGATTTGTTGTCGGGTCGACCACTGCTTTTGGAGTTAGAATATCTATTTGTTAAACTGTGTAGCTGCTGCTCGTGCTCCAGCAATGACTGGTTTGCTGAACTTTTTTCTTCTTCTTTGTTATTGTGATTCTGCGAACGGTTGCCTTCCCTTGTTAATGTGTTTTTGTTCTTCTCTGTCCCCTCTGTCTGTCCCGTTCTGCTCCGTCTTCCCCCTTGTTTTGTTTGCTTCACTCTTTCTCCTGTCCAGTTCGCTTCCCCTAACTTTTCTTCGTGTTCAATTCCCTGTTGAGGCTTTCTTCAGTCAGCCCCTCATTGTTTTTTCATTCTTCTCCCCGTTGAAGATTGCATCAGTCAGCCCCTCAGTATTTGTTCGTTATTTACCTCTACCCTTCTGTGATTTCTCTGTTTTTCCTCCCCGATTGCGTCCTGTCCGTCTGCTCAGGGGAGGGGGTGGTGCAACCGGAGACGAGGCTGGTATTCGTGTGTTAGCTGGCCAATGCTTCTCTCCGTTTCTGTCACGTTTTATTCTCCAGTTTTTCGTGTTCTCCCTTCTCCGTGGCCTCCCCTGTTTGTTTGAGAAGAAACAGGGGAACGAAAGTCAGCTCTTTTCTTTTATTCACTCCTCGGTTCAGTGATTCTTGCCCCCAGTTTTTTTTCTTTGTTCTGTGATTTCTCCTCTTTGCCGGTTCTCCTTCTCTGGTTTTTATAACCAGAGAATGCCATGCGGTTGCATGCATTTTAATGCAATAAAGGCATGCGTTTTCTTCTTGTTTTCGGGTGAAGAAGATGAACAGTGCTGATGTTAATGGCAATTTGCGTTTTGATCCTTGAAATTTTGAATTTTTGCAGTACAGTCCTTGGGTAACTTTTAATTGAAACCCTGCATCTCAGCGCCATTTACATATTGATCCTTGGATTTTAATTTATTGCAATCGTGCCCTCAAATGTTAATATTTCTTCAATTAAGTCCCTGATTTCATTAATTTAATTAAATCCAAGTCCAATTAAGTCTCAAAACTTATCAATTCTCCAATTAAACCCTTAATTGGATTAATTAAATCAATTCCAAGCTTAATTAAGTCTCAAAACTTATCAATTCTCCAATTAAATCCTTGATTGGATGAATTAAATTAATTCTAAGCTTAATTAAGTCTCAAAACTTATTAATTTTCCAATTAAACCCTTGATTGGATGAACTAAATTAATTCCAAGCTTAATTAAGTCTAAAAATTTATCAATTCTTCAATTAAACCCAGAAATTAAACAAATTAATTCCAAACTTAATTAGATTAATTCCAAAGTTTAATAAAACTCCAAAACTTCCATTCATATTGCCTTTAACCCAAAATTTAATTCATTCTTTATTTATTTCTTCATCATCATTATTTTTTCATCATTTTTTTTTCATCCTTTTCCATAAATAAAATAATAATAATAAAAATAAAATGGTCAAAAATTGGGTTATAACAATAACAAGTTTGATACTATAAGATACCTTTAATTTATGGTGAATATTCATCTTAAATGCAGGCCTATCACATAAATCAAAAGATTGATTGATAAGTTTAACTACTGAAATTTAAAAGACAAATAGAGAGCCAAACTTAGAAAATAGATGTTGGTTCAGTCCAAACTAGAATACTATTCGGTGATTGGGTCATATCTGGAGCTGTAGATCTTGGATTTAGGTCTGCTCTATATGGATGAAAAGCTAAGACATAGGCCTAAAACTTTCATGAGGAGTCCAAGATTTAAAAAGGTCGTTTTCAAATCCAAATTGTAGCAAAAACAGAGAAGTTTGAATTTGTCCTATAGCCTAGACACTGTTCAGTGTTCAGCCCATATCTCGAGTTCTAGAAGTCCAAATGACCTCAATCTTTTTTGTTGGAAAGCTGAGATAATTTCCTAGAACTTTGATGAGTACAGTTGGTTCCAATTCTAATGTTAGCAATGACGTTTTGTTCAGACAAGAAGATAAGGATGTTAGCAAAATCTTAGGTCAGGATCCATTCGTGTTTAGGATGAAATGCAACAACAATTTTTAAAGAAGTTTTTTTCATCTCATAGAACAAACTCTTTCAAAAGACAAATCACCACTTTCACTTAAAAACAGGAGAAACATTTTACCAATATTGGGATAGGTATCGAGACTTACTTAATACTTGCCCTCATCATGGTTTTGAAACATGGAGATTGGTTTCACATTTTTATAAAGGGTTAACACCTAAAGATAGACAAATGATGGAATTGATGTGCAATGGAACTTTTGAAAATAAAGACCCTAATAAAGCAATGGAGTACCTAGATTTGCTAACTAAAAATGCTCAAAATTGGGACACTATAGGCACTTATAAGGCACCGGGTAAACCTCAATCTCATACATCTGGTGGATGTATGTACAACCTTAGAGAAGATCATGACCTCCAAGCCAAATTTACATCTTTAGCTAGAAAAGTCGAGGCATTTGAATTTAAAAAGAGTGGTCAATTAAAATATGTTCAAGACATTGTGTGTCAAATATGAGAAATGAATGAGCATGCAACTAATGACTGTCCAATTTTGCCTTCTTTCAAGGAATGCCTCCATGAACAAGCCCATGCTTTAAACAGTTTCCAAAGACCTAACATACAACCCTGGTTAAAGAAATCACCCAAATTTCAGGTGGAAGAGTTATAACAATAATGCACAAACTTCACAGCCACCGTTTTAAGCACACCATAATTTCCAAAATTCTCTTGGATATGCACCTCCTTATGCTCCACCTCCTAGAAGAAATCTTGAGGAAACATTGCATGAATTCATCAAAAAGCAAGAGACAATCAACACTCAACTTACTCAAAGCATGACAAATTTTAAAGATGCTCTTGCAAAATTCACATCTGCTCTTAGTTTTCAAGAGAAAGGTACGTTTCTATCTCAACCATAGAAAAATCCAAAGGGATAATACAATGCAAATGCAAATCTGAACATTGCAAAGAAAAGACTGATTCCCCGCCAGCACTTTCATTTCCTCATGCCATGGAAAGGAAAGTCAATCACAACTCTAAAATCTTTAAAACTTTCAAATAGGTAAGGATCAATATACCTTTGTTGAATGCTATTAAACAAGTACCTTCTTATGCTAAATTTTTAAAATATCTGTGCACTGTGAAGAGAAAACTTAATATGAAAAAGAAAGCCTTTTTAGCATCAGATTGGTGGACTATGTACTTTGATGGTGCTATAAATGTAGGTGGTAATGGAACGGGTGCAATGATAATCTCTCCTAATAAGAAATAATATCTAGTTTCAGTTAAGTTACAATTGGGTACACTGATAACACAATTAAGTATGAAGCTTGCATTCTCGATTTAAAGGCTGAATTAGAGCCAAAACATTAAAAAAATAGATGTGTAGGGATGAACATTTGAGACCTTACCACTAATACCTGTCTAAACTGCCTAGAGAATTTGAGGAAATAGAGTTCAACCATCTAGGAAGGGAAGGAAACTAGTTTGTTGAGGCTTTGGCCACACTAGCTTCTATGGCTAGAATAGACTTTGGGCTCAAGGAACAACTAATACACATTGATATCAAGAATAACCCAACATGGAAACCTTTAATACTATGATATCAAGAACTCTTTACAAAACTAGGCATATCCTATAGGGGCATCCAAAATAGATAAGAAGATCTTGGGAAGGTTGGCAATTAACTTTTATCTTGATGGGGAGATTTTGTATAAAAAATCATCTTATGGGACTTTGTTGAGATGTTTAGATGAAGCTAAGGCCAAAGAAGCATTACAGGAAGTCCATGAAGGGATTTGCTCAACCCATGCTAATGGCCATGTGATGGCTAGAAATATACAAATAGCCAGTTACTTCTAGGTGACATTAGAAAAGGATTACATCTACTATGTCCAAAAATGCCATAAGTGCCAGGTGTACAGTGATAAAATCAATGCCCCTTCAATTCCTCTATTTAACTTGACATCTCTATGGCCCTTCGCGATGTGGGGGATTGATGTGATTGGACCTATCAACCTAAAATCTAGCAATGGTTATAGGTTTATTCTCGTGGCCATCGATTACTTTACAAAATAGGTAGAAGTCAATTATTTGATCATGTGATGCAAAAAGTGGTGAAGACATTTATCGAGAGAGATTTGATTTGTCGGTATGGTCCACCAGAAAAGATTATAACTGATAATTCCCAGAACTTCAATGGCAAGATGATAACATAACTCTGCGCTAAATGGAGAATCAAACATTCCAACTCCTCACCATTTAGGCCAAAAATGAATGGTGTGGTAAAAATTGCTAACAAGAATGTCAAAAAGATTATTCAGAAGATGATAGTAACCTACAAGGACTGGCATAAGATGTTGCCTTTTGCCCTTCATGTGTATCGCACAACAGTTTGCACCTCAGCAAAAGCCACCCTCTAATAACCCAGCTTTTCAATCCCAAAACAATAGTAATTTTTAATATTTTTTTTAGTACTTGACACATCATGTCGGTAGTCGGTAAACATGTTCCCTCACATCATCAAGGTACAATCTATACATCAACAACAATCAACATTTTATTTAAAAGTGAATCTTACATAAACACATAATATTATGATTTCATAATTAGAAGTTCACATTAAAAATATATGCATGCATAAATTTGAGTTTGTATTCTATCCTACAAATAATCATCACAAATTTAAACAAAAAGGATCTAATAATAGTTATACAATTCCGTATATTGATTCATAAAAAATACATCTTGATTTAGAATGCAATTACATGATTCCTTCTAAAATTAGGTTCCCGTGTATTGAGTTTCCTAGGCACCTTATTGGTGTGACATCCCTTCTACAGTAAAAAAACATTTACAAGAATGCAATTACTAAATAATAATAATGATAAGAAACGATATAGCAATTTCATGAAGCATTAACATTATCTCATGTTTGAAGCGTGACATTTTTAGTTCCTTCATGTTTCTAGTATAAACAACTTGTAGTATATATAGATGCACAAATTCTTGCAATCAGCCATAATCTTAAATCCGACCAAAGCATCATTTGCTGAGGTTAATCGTTCCCTCATTTGGCCATCCACTTCGAATGCTATCAGTCGAAGCTAATCATCCATTTATCTCGGTCATCCATTCGGATGGCATTAGCCGAAGCTAATCAATCGTTTGTCCCGGTCATCCATTTAGCATTAGCCAAAGCTAATCAATCGTTTGTCCCAGTCATCTTTTCAAATGCCATTAACCGAAACTAATCAACCATTTGTCAACATTTAAGCATCTGGCAATCTGATATTTGAATTAACACAATACAGTAACATTCATGATAAAGTATTCCAGTATTCGAGGTCATCCCCTCAGATACCATTAGTTGAAGCTAATCAACCATTTATCAACATTTAAGCATTTGGCAATCTGATATCTGAATTAACACAATACGGTAACATTCATGATAAAGTATTTCATTATTTGAGGTCTTCCCTTCACATGCCATTAGCCGAAGCTAATCAACTATTTGTCAACACTTAAGCATTTGGCAATCTAATATCTAAATTAACACAATATGGTAACATTCATGATAAAGTATTTCATTATTCAACATTATTAAAAAGAAAGGTGAATGGAAACCCCAAGAAAAAAAAAAATAAATAAAAGTGAAGAAATTCATGCATATGGTTAAATAAAAAAATAGGAATTCAGAAATTTTTGAATTTGAATTTCCGGGTGAAATAATTTGAGACATTATAATGAACCCAATATTGTTGAGGGTTGGATTTGAGGGAAAAAAAATTCACCCTTAAATAAAGAGGATATGTTGTGATCTTTTAACATTGATTGAGTCGTACAGTTCGGACTGTTATAGTTGGTATCAGAGCCTTAGTATAGGTTTTGGAAAGAAATCAAAAGAGGTTGTTGATGTTCATTAATTTATTGTAGGATGGTACATACCCATCAAGAGATTATAACAGATCTCTCCTCTGCAGGGAGGGGGAATAGAAATATAGATTTTTCCGAGGGGCAAGAAGAGAGCCCTTTGGAAGATATTGCCTTACATGTACCGATAGTATCGACTCAAGTAGGGCATGAAGAATCGTCGGGGCCTCAAATTAGACAGACACCAAGAAAAACTGGGGATGTTCGGCCGACCATGTCAGCCCCATGGGGAAGAGTAGAGGAGCCCCTTAAACTACACCTGTAGGGCCATTTGTTTCTTATGTTAATCCGATGCTCTTGGCCCAGCTAGTTAAAGAAGTAATGGAAGGTATGGCTAATGCTGCCACTCCTATGCTAACACTCCCACCTGCACCCATCATACCAACCATTTTAGAAGTAGCTACAGCTACTAATGACGTGGTACAACTAGTTCGTTTGGTGAAAAGTATGAGAGAAATGGGTTGTGAACCCTACTCAGGTGAGCAAAATGCTGAAGTGGCGGGAAGGTGGATTAGAAAGGTGGAGAAAACCATGGTTCAAATTAAGATACCACATGATCTGCGGGTAGATTGTGGTACTCAATTACTATCAGAAGGTGCTATGACTTGGTGGGAGACAATTTAGTTGAGGAGGGCTATAGAAACCCTATCCTGGGATGATTTCAAGATAGAGAATCAATATTACTCCAAATATCATCGGAAGATGAAAGAACATGAATTCCTAGCCTTGAGACAGGAGGGAATGTCAGTACTTGAGTATGAGAGACGATTTCATGACCTCTCACTATTCACACCACATTATTTCCCATCAAAACAACACATGATAGAAAAGTTAAGGGACGGCTTCAGACAAGAATTGAAGCAAGGGTTGATTGCTTTGCAATTCAGGACAGTAAGAGAACTAATTGAATCAGCACAAGCCTTGGAGGTTTGTATGGAAGATGGCCAACAGAGTCATGGGGTGCAGGAAAATGAAAGGATATGGAATTTTTAGGATGGCTGCCACTTCCAAAGAAAGGTAGAGGCGAACAGTTCCTTCAATTCAAAAAGAAAGGGGAGACGTCAACCAACTTCCGACAGGATATTGGTGGGAGGTCGAGAAGTGGTTAGACTCGCTCTAGGGCTATAGCTATAAGGGGGCATAATGATCAGAAGGAAATTGTCTACCCTCGATGTGCTCAGTATGAACAAAGACATCCTGGGAGTTGTATGGTTTCTCCTGGATGATGCTATATATGTCGAGGAGAAGGTCATAAGTGAAAAACCTGTCGGTACTTGGAAAGAGGATGCCATCATTGTGGTGAGAAGCGTCACTTTAAAAGGGAATGCCCCCATTTAAGCACTGAACAACCTCAGATACATAGGCAACAAAGCCAGAGTCATCAATAGTCCATCACAGTAAATAGACCGGAAAGGTCGACTCAGTTAGGAGGTAACTCAAATAGGGGACGACCCAAAGTGAAAAATTAAAGGGATCAAGGAAGGGTTTTCCATATGACCTAGGAGGATATCAGAGCAGCATCAGACGTGGTGGCAGGTATGCTGCAAATGAATGATTATCAAATGCATGTCTTGTTTGATTCTGGTGCCACTCACTTCTTTATTGCAAATAAAAGTGTAGCCAAATTAAGTAAAGAAACAAAAAGGGTAGAAAAAGGATTTATTATTGGGACACCTTTAGGTGAAACTGTGGAAACAAATGTTGTATTTGAAGAGGTGGGAATTAACATTAATGGGTGTGAACTATAAGCAAATTTAATACCCCTAGAATTAAGTGATTTTGATATAATTCTAGGTATGAATTGGTTGGGCAAAAATAAGGCTCATCTAGACTGCTTTACAAAAATGGTAACCTTCCAAGGGGCTAAGAGTGAAACAATGGTCTTTAAGGGGGAGAGAATTTCTAACTTTAAAAATATGATCCCGGGTATGGTTGCGAGAAAACTACTAAAGAAAGGTTGTACAACATACCTTGCCTATGTGATAAATCAGAAAAGGGTAAAATAGGATTGTTTAACATTCCAATTGTGAGGGAATTTCCGGAAGAATTGCCAGGACTACCCTTAGAAAGAGAAGTTGAAGTCACCATAGATATATTGCCTGGGGTGTCTCCTATAGCCCAACCACCGTATAGAATGGCCCCAAAAGAATTGGATGAATTGAAAATTCAATTGCAGGAGCTGTTAGACAAAGGGTTCATACGACCAAGCAACTCACCTTGGGGGGCACCTGTATTATTTGTGAAGAAGAAAGATGGAACGTTGAGGCTTTGCATAGATTATCGTCAACTGAATAAAGTGACGGTAAAAAACAGATATCCACTTTCGTGGATATATGATTTCTTCGATCAGTTGAAGGGTGCCAAAGTATTCTCAAAGATTCATTTAAGATCAGGATACTACCAAATGCGAATCAAGGGGCAAGATGTGCCAAAAACTACCTTCAGAACTCGCTACGGACACTTTAAGTTCTTAGTGCTACCCTTTGGATTAACTAATGCTCCAGCATTTTTTATGGATTTAATGAACCGAGTATTCCAACCATACCTTGATAAGTTTGTTGTCGTATTCATCGATGACATCTTGGTTTACTCCAAATCCTATAAGGAGCATGAACAACACCTGAAATAGACACTACAAACTCTGAGGAGCCACCAATTATATGCTAAGTTGTATAAATGTGACTTCTGGTTAAAAGTTACCTTTTTAGGGCATATGGTGTCTTCAAAAGGCATTTTTGTGGACCCTTAGAAGGTGGAAGCAGTTTTGAGATAGGAAAGGCCTACTACGGTAACTGAAATTCATAGTTTTCTCAGATTGGCAGGGTTTTATAGAAGATTTATTGAAGGGTTTTCAACGATAGCAACTCCATTGACATGACTCACCAAGAAGAACATGGGATGAGAGTGTTCAAAGGAGTGCGATGAGAGCTTTTAGGAATTGAAGAGAAGACTTACTATTGCCCCCGTACTAATCCTTCCATCTGGAACAGAAGGCTTTGTAGTCTATAGTGATGCTTCAAGAAAAGGACTGGGTTGTGCTCTAATGCAGCATGGAAAAGTAGTTGCTTATGCATTGAGATAACTGAAGACTCATGAAGTCAACTACCCAGTTCATGACTTAGAATTGACAGCAGTAGTTTTTGCTTTACGAGTATGGAGGCACTACTTATACAGATCCCGGGTTCAAATTTTCACGGATCACAAGAGCCTTAAATATATAATGTCATAGAAGGAGTTGAATATGCCACAATGGAGATGGGTAGAATTAATTAAAGATTACGACTGTATTATAGATTATGATCTAGGAAAAGTGAATGTAGTCACGGATGCTCTCAGCCATAAAAACAAGGCAATTAGGGGTGGACCAACGACTTGGAATGAGGAAACCATGATTGGACTAAAGAGATTGGGAGCAGTATTAAGTGTTAGTCCGGAAGGTTCCTTAATGGCTCAACTAAGGGTGAAGTCGGGATATCAAGAGCAAATATTAGAGGCACAACATCTTAATGATGAGTTGTTAAAAGTAAGAATCAAACTGGAATCGGGGGATGAAACTCTTTTCCGAATGGGTGATGACGGAATAGTGATGTTGGGGTGACGTATGTATGTGCCTGACAACAAAACCCTCAAACAAAAGTTACTATGAAAGGCTCACAAGTCTAAGTTCACTATATATCCAGGTAGTACTAAGATGTACCAAGATCTGAAATAGTACTATTGGTGGCCAAATATGAGAAAAGAAGTGGCTAGTTACGTGGAAAAATATAGTATTTGCCAACAAGTAAAAGTAGAACACCAAAAACTGGTAAGGCTACTACAACCACTACCAGTCCCTGAGTGGAAGTGGGAGATGATCACAATGGATTTTTTGTCAGGACTACCTAGAGGAAAGAAGGGAAATGATGCAATCTGGGTCATTGTGGATCAACTAACTAAGTCTTCCCTTTTCCTACCAGTAAAGATGATAGATCCAGTTGACAAGTTGGCTAAGATTTATGTGAACGAAGTTGTAAGGCTTCATAGAGTTCCAACATCAATTGTTTAAGACCGAGACCCAAGATTTACCTCACATATTTGGCTGAGCATACAACATGCTTTGGGAGCAAATTTGAGTATCAGTATTGCCTTTCATCCGCAGACTGATGGCCAATCTGAGAGAGTTATTCAGATCTTAGAAGATTTACTAAGAGCATGTGCTTTGGAATTTGGTGGAAACTGGGAGGAGCACTTGTCACTAGTAGAATTCACGTATAACAATAGTTATCAGACAAAAAATGGAATGGCCCCATTTGAAGCTCTTTATGGCAGAAAGTGTAGGACACCCTTGTGTTGGGAAGAAGTTGGGGACAAAAAGCTGTATGGGGCAGAATTAGTGCAAATCACTACTGAAAAAGTGAGGATTATTAAGGATCAAATGAAGGCAGCTCAGGATAGACATAAGAAGTATGCAGATATTCGAAGAAGACCACTTGAATTTTGTCCTGGAGATAAATTATTTCTGAAGGTAGCACCATGGAAGCACATGCTGAGATTCGACATGAAGGGAAAGTTAACCCCAAGGTTCATTGGACCATTTGAAATCCAAAAACGTATCGGCCAAGGTTGGCCGATGTAGATCCTTCGAGAGTGTTACCTCAAGTGCCAGTAGAGGTAAAAGAAGACTTAACGCTTGAGGTAAGACTGATAAAGATACATCACTCAAATGAGACAAAAATTCATGCATATGGTTAAATAAAAAAATAGGAATTCAAAAATTTTTGAATATGAATTTCCAGGTGAAATAATTCGAGATATTATAATGCACCCGGTACTGTTGAGGGTTGGATTTAAAAAAAAAACATTTAAAGGAAAAGGGGGGCCTAAATGCAAATAAGGGAAAATATAGAGTATAAACACTCTCTCCACACCAAAACAAAATCTGTAGGAACCATAAGGAGAGAGGATAGGGAGTTTTATACCCATTCTTGAGAAATCAAGAGAGAAACGCTAACATTTCAATAACCCATCCAAGATTTAAAGCTTATAGATGGGATAAACACTTGAGAGCAAATGATTACCAAGAAATTAAACAAGAAGAAAAGAAAGGAGGGAGTTGAAAATCTTCAATTGGTTGAAGATCAAGATCTTAATTTGTACCGGGTAAGGTATTCTAAACATGATTTAAAAAAATCATTTTTAAATTCGATAAAGAATTGATGCCTTAATATTGAATCATAGGTTAGGGTTCTTAGACATAACTTGGGGAAAAAAATACTTATTGTTGAGATTAAGTTAATTTATGTGTGTGGTATGTAGTTTATGAAAGTATTGTGTGAAAGGGAGGGGGAGACAACTCTAGACAGACTTGTCTCCTGACTTTCAGTGAGATTTTGGATAGGAGGATGAGGGAATTAGGATTGGATTCCTCAAATAAATTGTAGATTTGAATGTTAGCTAACCAAGGAAACTGGCCTTGCTTAATTTGGAGATGTAGAACTCTAGTTATGGGTTACCAACCGAAACTGAGTCGTGACTGATTATGTAGGGCAGCAGGACTGATTAGTTGATGAGAAATTTTGACTATCTTGGAGGCAAAACTGGGTTCTCCTTCCTCAGAAAACTGGTAGCCTCGTGTCTTAGCTTTCTAACGAGATAAATCTCACTTAAAATGAAGTTTTAGAACTTTAGATATAGTTAAGAACCTGATGAGTGTTTGGACAGTAACGGTTCAAAGTCAGACAGTAATGGTTGAAAGTCAAACAGTAACGGTTCAAAGTCAGACAGTAATAGTTGAAAATTGGATAGTAACAGTTCAAAGTCAGACAATAACGGTTCACAGTAACAATTGGAAATTGGACAGTAACAATAGACTTTCACGTGAATACTATAAATAAGAATATAAAAGAATTGAGTCATACAAACGCTTACACATTGAGATACTAACTCTAAAAATATGCATGATATATGTATGTATGTTATTATGAGGAAATGAACATGCATAGAAAGTAACATAGGAGTAATGGATGAATATGAATTCTCTATAATATCGGCTTGAAGGAATCATAACAAAAAAAAAAAACCTTCCTTGTGATTCAGGACGAGCAATCAGGATTGGATCTTCTGTTAGGGGAGGTCACAAGACAAGCGAAGCAGGTGCGTGATTTTCTTCCTATTTGCACTTATATAATTTAAAATTCGTTTGATGAATGTAATTATAATAAATGTCATGTTCAATATAAATAAAATCTAGCGAAATTACAAGATTAGCTTCAGCTAATGGCATCTGTGATAGGATTGTCGGGATATGATTTACAAGATTAGCTTCGGCTAATGGCATCCATGATAGGATTGCCGGGATATGAACTACAAAGATTAGCTTCGGCTAATGGCATCCGTGATAGGATTGCCGGGATATGAACTACAAAGATTAGCTTCGGCTACTAGCATTCGTGATAGGATTGCTGGGAGATGATTTACAAGATTAGCTTCGGCTAGTGGCATCCGTGATAGGATCGCCGAGAAATGGATTACAAGATTAGACCTTGCAAGGTCACCCATTTTATGCAAGTAAATAAGATTATTCAATTAAGAACATACAAATGAGTGTTAATTGGGTTAAAAAGAGTTACAAGTAAAATATAAGTTCTCTATTAGAATTCTTATGGTTCGATAGAAAGTTAATACTTCATTTGTATTTATTACATGAGCATACATATATTCTTTATCAACATAATGGTATATTTAGTTATGTAACAAGTCCATCAAACATCCAGGAAGATCATTTTAGGACTCTATTTTGTGAAGCTTATGTAAATATTTAACTTAAACAAAAGGGAATTAACGTGTTTATGTAGTATACTTTTGTGTAAACCTTGATGTATTTATAAAAGTTCAGCTTAGCATTTAGTATTTTAGTTATCTTGTAACTAACCCTTTTGAAGTATTTAGGAGCACTTATTATGTTGTAAATACTTTCTTTGCATGTTAGTATTCCTTTTCTTTTAAATTTTATGAAATGATGTTTCGACTATGTTCATATTGATCTTACTCGTAGGATATATATATTGTGTGGGATTATGAGGGTTGATATAAGGTCTGGAATTATAGGACCTAGTGATGATGGGTTGATTAAGTAAATTGATAGTAGTCAATAACTTGAGATGTCCTAAATACAAAAGAAACTCTGCCGAATTTTTGAAACAATAAAAAATAAAAATTTCACCCTAAAATAAAGAGGATATGTTGTGATCTTTTAACATTGATTGAGTCGTACAGTTCGGACTATTACAATGAAAGTCACCTACCAGCAGTAGAATCTCTACTTATGCTCCCCTGTTGCTGCTATTGCACCACACCGATGGTCCTTCCTGCAATCACAGGCTCATCTCATAAATTTTCCTCATTCAAGGATATGTTTTATAATAATCATATCAATAGCTAATAGATCTTTCTTTTAATCATTTATTTCTTTATATTTTACATTTTTCTCATTGCAGCTATCAATGTTGTCATCCTTTATCCACTTATAGTTATCATTCATTTCTTTAAATTTAAATTGTTACTGTCTGGACATTGGACTGTTAATGTCTGACCTCTCTTTAGATTTTCAACTATATCTCAAGTTATAGAACTTCATTTCAAGCGAGATTGGTCTTGTTGGAAAGCTAAGACACGAGGCTACAAGTTCTCTAAAGGAAGGAGAACCCAGTGCTGCCTCTAAAATAGTCAAAATCGCTCATCAACAAACATTGGAATCTTATTGTCTAACTTTTATTGTCTAGACATTAAATTGTTACCGTCTAATGGTTGTTGTCCAACCGTTGCTATTTGAATTGTTGTTGTCCAATGATAGCTGTCCAATCGTTGTTGTTTGAACACTTATCAGATTTTTTTTATTATATCTAGAGTTCTAGAACTCCATTTTAAGTGAGATTGATCTTGTTGTAAAGCTAAGACATGAGGCTACAAGTTCTCTGAAGGAAGGAGAACCCAGTTCTACCTCCAAGACAGTCAAAATTGCTCATCAACACATCAGTTCTACTGCCCTACAGAATCAGTCACGACTCAGTCTATGTTGGTTACCCATAACTGGAGTTCTACATCTCTAAATTGAGCAAGATCAATTTCCTTGGTTAGCTAACATCCAAATCTATGAGTTCTATGAAGGAATCCGATCCTAATTCCCTCATCCTCCTACCCAAAATTTCACCGAAAGTCAAGAGACAAATTTGTCCTGATTCATCAACCTTACACATCTCTTCTATCTCAACCCCTAGCCATATCATATATTGTTTAAGAGTGTCAAAAATATAGTTTTAAGAGCCAATTTATCTTATTTATTTCAATCTTCCCTCTTTGATGCATAATTGACCGAAAGCATAGCCTTAAGGAACCAAGAGTTCCTTCACTCTTTTCATGTTAATTTCATTAAATTCACACAAAACCAATTTTGACAACAGTTTCAATAAACCACAAATTGCAAATGAATAATATTCCACACAATCCATATAGTCAAGTTATTATGCATTATTATGAGTATAACATATCCAAATATCAACTTCATCAAATGGTGAAATTTCCAGAAATATGGATTTATCCAAACTAACCTCAAACTTGCAAACCTACTGTGCGAGAAGCACAACTTTTATATAGAGTGTTTTTTTTTTTCTAATCTCCATCATTTAGAATATAGACAGCATTAGGAAGAACAACATATCCAAATTGTAGCTCGATTCGATGGTGGCTGGAGGAGACAACAGTCGGCGACGAAGACTATCCAGAAGTGTATTTTCCTAGAAAGTTTCCTCCCGTGATATCTCTCAAACAATGACTGATATAGAAGATCCCTTTGATGACACTGTACATGATATGGAGGAGAGTAATATATCAAAATATCATTTTGATCCAACGGTGGAAGGTGAAGTTATAGCTGTTGGATTTGCTGCCATCAATATGTCCTCTCTCTAGCCTCTCTCTAAACTCTCTCTTGCTCTTGCCAGTCCCTCTAAGAAAAAAATAAAATTATATTTATAGTGCTATCATCTTGTTAATTGCACATATATCCCCACCTCTTATTATTATTTGTACATAAACTCATAACCTTCTGTTATTTGAATATTGACCTCTTTTGGTCTCATGTATTCATTTTGTCCCCATAAATATTTATCTTTTCAACAATTTAGTACTATATTCACTTTTCATTTCATTAATTTCATTATTTTTATCTTGATTTAGGTTTCTTTAATTTAATTTAACCCATTTTACTATTGGTTAAATTTCTTATATTTTAATAACCCAGAAAATTATAACTAGGGGTTTACACACCCCCTACACATTGGTATATGAGATAGAGGCAATAATACCTTTAGAAGTGGAAATCCCCTCATTAAGAGTATTGGTAGACTCTAAGCTAAAACAGGTAGAATGGGAAAAAATTAGAAATGAATAGCTGAATCTGATCAGTGACAAGAGGATAGTTGTAATCTGTCATCATCAATTATACCAAACAATGATGACCAAATCATATGACAAAAAGGTCCGACCTCGAGGATTCCATGAAGGAGAACTTGTGCTAAAGAAAATATTGCCTTTACCAGGAGAAGATTAGAGTAAATAGGCACCAAGCTATGAGGGCCCTTACGTGGTGAAGAAAGCTTTCTCAAGAATGGATGGAGAAGATTTAGTTAGACTTGTGAATTCAGACTCTGTAAAGAAATATTACGCTTGATGTATTCCATAATTTCCCAATCAATAAAATAAAGTTTGGCCATGAATTCTCTCCGTAAATAACCTTTTCTTCATAAAACGCATGATCTCATAGAATTTGAAATCTTTTACTTAAAAGAACTTTTTTACACATCACTAAAGAATCATTATATGCTCAAGATGACTTCATCAAATTCCCAAATTGGAGAGAACCAAGCCAAATCTAAACTTGAAGTATATGTGCACATCACATTGGGGGCAAGAAGTGCACAAAATGCACATAGGGGTACATAATGAACCAAAACAAAGCATTAAGGGGTATCATCATAAAAACCTATGAAACACCTTTATGAGAATTGCTTAAAACAAAATTTGATGATTGAATGTTTCGATTTTCATGAACAAAACCAAATCTTTTGAGTTTTCTTCTTCAAATAATTTCTTATAAATGGAAAAGACAATTAAAATATTGGCAAAAGTATAATAAAATAAGATATTCAATGGAGCAAGAAAGGGCCCTATAAGGAACTGAAAATCTCTTCATCAAGCATGAGAAGGATAAGAAATGTAGCACGGTGAGCATATTCTGGTTCAAGAGGACAGGTTGGGCAAACAAATGGAAACAGAAGCTCGAAAAAGTCAACAATGTAAAGGGGGGACCTATGTTTACAAAATAGGTAACAAAAGCATGCATGTTATATTGTCATAACCTAACCTGGCAGGAAACGAGTGATGAAAATAGTTCTAAGTTTTTGGGAACCGCTGAGGTACAAAATCTCAAGTCAACAGAATTACAAAAAAGAATACGAACCAGTACTGCTTCATTCCTAGAGGTCAGATGATTTCTTTTGAAGTATAAAACGGGCAAGTCACCTGATATCGAGACCATTTTATAGAAAAAGCATAGAGTTTTTCTAAAAATCTTAAAACGGGAGGCCATCCAATATTGAGACCATTTCCTAAAATAAAAAAACGTGGAGTTTTTCTAAAATCTTTACAATGGGCAAGTCTCCAGATATTGAGACCACTTTTTAAAAACCTTTTCACTTACATCTGGGTAGGTCACCCATCATAATGAGATCATCATCTTTCATCTAGGTAGGTTACCAATCACAACGAGACCATCATTTTTTTTCCACTAGGTAGGCCACCCATCAAAATGAGACCATTATTTTTTTTCTTTCTCTGAGTAGGACGCCCATTAGAATGAGATTGTTCTCCATTTTTCTTTGGGTAGGACACCATAACAATGAGACCATTATTTTTCTAAGCAAGTCGCCCATAATATTGAGACCATTTACTTTTTGAAGCCCTTGGATGAGTGGATCACTCGGCAAGCAAGAAGGACCTTTTGTTCTCTTTAAAAGTTTACCATGTAAAACATTGAGAAAGTTTTGCTTCGTAAGCTTTGCAAAGAGGGGGCATATGTTGTTACCTATTTTTAGCCTAAAAACAAAAAAGAGCTAAAACCATGGCCGAATCCAGAGAAAAAGGGTCCTGGTCGGCCTTAAAAAAGGGCCAAGCCATGGCCGAACCCAAAGAAGAGAGGCATCCTAGCCGGCCGCACAAGGGGGCCAAACCGTGGCCGGACCTAAGAGGAGAAGGGTCTTGGCCAGCCCCAAAAGGGGGCCAACAGTGGCCGGACGTAAAGCCAAAAGGATAGGGGTCCTGATCGGCCCCAAAAAAAGGCCCAGCCGTGGCTAGACCCAAAGAGAAAAGGGTCTTACCACCCCCCAAGGAGTGGGTCTCAGTTGATCCTAAAGGAATTTGGGACCACACACGACCCAAGGAAAAAATGGGTCCCGCCACCCTTCTAAGAGTGGATCTCGACCAGCCCCAAAGGCAATTGGGTTGAGGATCAATCTAAGGACAAAAGGGTTCTGCCACCCCGAAAGGAGTGGGTCTCGGCCGGCCCCAAAGGCAATTGGGTCGAGGTTAGACCCAATGACAAATGGGTCCTACCACACTCCTAAGAGTGGGTCTCAGCCAACCTTAAAGGCAATTGGCCCAAGGATAAATGGGTCCTGCCACCTCAAAAGGAGTGGGACTCAGCCGACCACTATTTTGTCCCTAGATTTTGTTTCCTAAATAGAGATGCGTTTTAGGCTATATAAGCCTCATTTGCTGGAAGAGAGAGGGGGGGAAAACATAAAGAAAAAATGGGAAAAACAGGGAAGAGACAGGCAACAAGCAACAAAGAGATAGAGAGTGGAGAAAACCAGAGGAACAACATAGTCAAAAGAAGAAAAACACTAAGGCCAACACCAACATTGCCATCGTTTTATACTGTTTCCAAAACCAGTGCCCACCGATCACAAACAAAAAAAGCTTCAGCGTCTTCATCTATCTCAGACCAGGGAAGCTGTGTCTTTTCTCTCCCAGTTTTTGCATCTGCATTTTAAGTGATTGGCACTGTGCAGAGGTAAATTTAATTACCTCCTGTAACAACCCGACTTTCCAAGCCCAAATCAACAAGTAATTTTTTTTTTTTTTTATATATTTAAAACACATGGTGCCGGTAATTAGGGAACTTGAAGCTTCACATCATCAAACTACAATCCATACAATCAACATTTCATTTGAAAGTGAATCTTACACAAACACATAATATTAAAGTTGCATGATTTGAAGATCATATTAAAAGAATATATACATAGTCATGAGTTTGCATTCCTATCCCACTAATAGACATCACATTTTTAAACAAAAAGGATTTAGTAAAAGTTATACATTCAGTACATTGATCCATACAAAATACATTGTGCTATAGAATGCATATACATGATTCCTTGCAAAAGTAGGTTCCCGTGTATCGGGTTTCCTAAACATCTCGCTGGTGTGACGTCCCTGCAGTAGTATAAAACATTTAAGAGGATGAAAATACTTAATAATAATAATAATGGTACTAACGGTTTGGCCGTTAAATAAAGCATTAACATTTATAATTTATTCATGTAGTTGATATAACAACTAGTAATACAATTAGATGCATAAGTTTTCGAATTGACACTAGCCGAAGCTAATCATTCTTTTGTCGCGGCCATCCATCCGGATGCCATTAGCCGAAGCTAATCAGTCCATCATCCCGGCCATCCATTCGGATGCCATTAGCCGAAGCTAATCATTCTTTTCTCCCGGCCATCCACTCGGACGCCATTAGCCGAAGCTAATCATTCTTTGTTTCGGGCATCTGTTCGGATGCCATTAGCCGAAGCTAATCATTCATTTGTCCCGGCCATCCACTCGGATGCCATTAGCCGAAGCTAATCAGTCCATCATCCCGGCCATCCATACGGATGCCATTAGCCGAAGCTAATCAACCTTTAATCAACATTTAAGCGTTCGACAATCTAATATCGGTTCTAACAATATGGTAATACTCAAGTTAAATATTTCAATATTCAACGTATGAAAAGGGAAGGTGCAAGTCACCTACCTGAAATAGAAGCTTTATTTGTACTCCCCTGCTGCTGCTGTTGTTGTTGCCCCACGCCTGTGGTCCCTCCTGAAATTCACAGGTTTATCCCATAAGTTTTTCTCACTCAAGAATATGTTTTATTATAAACATATCAACAACCAATAAGTCTTTCTTTCAGTCATCATTTCTATATACATATATTTGAACTATTTCTACGTAAAATTCGAACTGTTACTGTCTCGTTTTTTAACTGTTACTGTCTTGAACTGTTACTGTCTCCTTTTTGAACTATTACTGTCTTGAACTATTACTGTCTCATTTTTTTGAACTGTTACTGTCTTGAACTGTTACTCTCTTTAACTGTTACTGTCTCATTTTTGAACTGTTACTGTCTTGAACTGTTACTGTCTCATTTTTGAACTGTTACTATCTAGACATTTTTGAACTGTCACTATCTCATTTTTGAACTGTTACTGTCTCATTTTTGAACTGTTATTATATAGACATTTTTGAACTGTCACTATCTCATTTTTGAACTGTTATTGTCTCATTTGGTGACCCATAACGGGAGTTCTATAATCCCTAAATTGAGCTATAAGGAAATGACCAATCTCTTTCATTAATTTAGACCAAGTAACTCATACTTTTTCCTCAATTTAAGTCTAAGAACTAAAATCTATGATTTAACATCCAGTCATCAATTCAAAATCAACTTGCAAAGACTCATAAAAACAGGTTTAGAATACCTTACTTTCAGCACACAACATCACAGCAGAACACATTAATTTCAGCACAACAACATCACAGCAGAACACATTTATTTCAGCATAAAATCTTTCAATAAATTCCAGCAGAACACACATACATGCATGCTGGCCCACCCCATAGTTAGAGCCAGCCCTCTATCATGATTTGTTATTTCCATTTTATTTATTTGTTAGATGTTCTGAAATTGGCTTTATTTCACTTTTGCTTGCTTGTTCTCTTATTTAATTTCAGCTTCCTTCACAGCTGGCTTAGGTCTTAGATCAATTCTTTTCTTAGGGTTTTTCTTCTTAATTTTCTTTTTTGATCTTAAGGGGGAGAGGAAGAGAGTTTCATGACCCATACCTTCTGAATTTAACTAAGTTTGAGGAAGGTTTGACACTATTCTTTTCTCTTCAGCTGCTGGTTCTCCTCCTTCTTCCTCCTCTCACGTTTTCCAGCTCTCTTTTTCCTCTCCTCTATGCAGCTGCCCACTCCTCTCTCAAGGTCTCATCTCTCCCTCACAAGTTCACAGAGTCATCTCTACTGGTTTGATTCACGTTTTTGTTGTGAAAGGGGAAGGAAAGAATGACATGCAGCTGCTTGTTTGGGAAGAAGATGGATCATTCTCTCTCCTCTCCTTGTATTTATACTCCCCATCAAAAGAAATGGGTTGTTTGGGGTTGGTTTAGATGTATCCTTATCCTTGTTTTGGTTTATCTAAAACCGTTTTTTTTTTCTTTGGTGATTACATTCTCCCCACCTAAATATGAATTTCGTCCTCGAAATTTAAGCAGTTTCACACTCCATACCTGGTATTTCAAATAAATTGGAGTACTTTTTCCTCATTTCAGCCTCCATCTCCCAAGTTTCCTCTTCTACTTGAGCATTTCGCCATAAGATTCTAACGATGGGGATCTTTTTGCTCCGTAGCTCCTTCACTTCTTGATCTTGTATCCTTATGGGCCTCAATTCTAGTGTTAAGTCTTGACTTCTACTGGGACCTGGGGTAGAACTCGGGCGGGGTCCACGTCAGCCTTCCTTAACAAGGAGACATGGAACACATCATGGACCTTGGCTAACTGTGGGGGCAAATCCACCTTGTAGGCTACTGGTCCTACTCGTTGTAAGATTTTGAAGGGTCCGAAGAAGCGGGGAGTTAACTTCCCTTTTAATCCAAACCATAACATGTTCTTCCATGGGGCTACCTTCAAGAACACCTGGTCCCCCATACTGAACTCGAGAGGTCTCCTCCTCACATCGGCATACTTCTTCTGTCTATCCTGTGCGGTTTTGATGCGATCCTTGATAGTTCTCACTTTCTCTGTGGTGACTTGGACCAACTTTGCGCCATATAACTTCCTGTCCCCAATTTCCTCCCAACACAAAGGAGTTCTGCACCTCCTACCATACAAGGCTTCATATGGGGCCATCCCTATTGTGGCTTGGTGACTATTGTTATACGTGAACTCCACTAATGCCATGTGTTCCTCCCAGTTTCCTCCAAATTCTAGCACACAAGCCCGAATAGGTCTTCCAAGACTTGGATGACTCTTTCTGATTGGCCATCCGTTTGAGGGTGAAATGCAGTGCTCATGTCCAATCTTGTCCCCAAGGCATGTTGTATGCTGGGCCAAAGTCGAGAGGTGAACCTGGGATCTCGATCCGATACAATGGACACCGGAATCCCATGAAGTCGTACCACCTCATTTATGTAGATCTTGGCAAGCTCGTCCACCAAGTCGGTCATCTTTATAGGCAAGAATAGTGTGGATTTCGTCAATCGATCTACAATAACCCATATCGCATCATTTCCTTTCCTCCCTTTGGGAAATCCTGACACAAAATCCATGGTGATCATCTCCCACTTCCATTCTGGAATTTGTAATGGTTGTAATGGTCCCGTAGGCCTTTGGTGTTCAACCTTGACTTGTTGACATATCCCACACTTTGACACATATTCAGCTATTTCCCTTTTCATATTAGGCCACCAATAGAGGTGTTTTAGGTCTCGATACATCTTAGTGCTGCCAGGATGTATGGAGAATTTGGACTCATGTGCTTCTTGTAGAACCATTTGTTTGACTGTTTCGTCATCAGGCACGTACAACCGTTGTCCCATCATCAAGGATCCATCATCTGCTACTCGGAATTTCATTTCTACCCCGACTTCCACCTTCTTCCTAATCTCGGACCCCACCTTGTCATTGAATTGGGCATGTAGTATCTGTTCTCGATATGTTGGTCGCACCACTAACTGGACTACCAAACCACCTCCTGCATTAATACCCAAAACTGCACCCAACTCTTTTAGTTCTGCCAATTGCTGCTCCCTTCTCACTGTTATGCTTCCCAATAAGGCTTTATTTTTTCGACTGAGGGCATCTTCCACCACGTTTGCTTTCCCCGGGTGATATTCTATGGTGCAATCATAATCCTTAATGAGCTCTATCCACCTTCTTTGTCGCATGTTCAAATCCTTTTGCGACATTAGATACTTCAGACTCTTATGATCAGTAAAAATTTGGGTTCGAGACCCATACAAATAGTGTCTCCATATCCTCAAGGCAAATACTACAGCTGCCAACTCCAGGTTGTGCACCGGGTAATTCACCTCATGAGTCTTTAATTGCCTTGATGCATAAGCGATCACCTTCCCATGTTGCATCAAAACACACCCCAATCCCTTCCCCGAAGCATCACTATATACCACAAAACCCTCGGTCCCTGAGGGGAGGGTTAACACTGGAGCAGAGGTGAGCCTCCTCTTCAATTCTTGGAAGCTTGCCTCACATTCTTCCGACCACACCCATTTCTTATCTTTCCTTGTTAGCTGGGTCAAAGGGGTTGCAATCAGGGAAAAACCTTCGATAAATCTCCGATAGTATCCTGCAAGTCCAAGGAAGCTACGTATTTCAGTGACCGAAGTCGGTCTTTCCCATTTCAAGACTGCTTCAACTTTTTGGGGGTCAACAAAAACACCTTCAGCTGAAATGACATGTCCCAGAAACGTCACTCTTTTAAGCCAAAATTCACACTTACTCAGTTTTGCATATAGCTGATGATCTCTCAAGGTTTGTAAGGTTCGTCTCAAGTGTTCCTCGTGCTCCTCTAAAGAATTCAAGTATACCAGTATATCATCAATGAATACCACCACAAACTTATCCAGGTATGGTTGAAAAACCCGATTCATCAAATCCATGAAGAGAGCTGGGGCGTTCGTCAACCCAAATGGCAGCACCAAAAATTCATAATGTCCGTAACGAGTTCTAAATGCGGTATTTGCTACGTCCGCTTCTTTAATCTTCATCTGGTAGTACCCTGATCTCAAATCTATCTTTGAAAATGCCCTTGCTCCCTTTAATTGGTCGAACAAATCATCTATCCGAGGTAACGGATACTTGTTTTTCATTGTTATTTTGTTCAACTGTCGATAGTCAATACAAAGTCTAGGGTTCATACAGTCTATGACTGTCGATAGTCGATAGTCAAATAGGACCGGTGCTCCCCAAGGAGAATTACTAGGCCGTATGAACCCTTTGTCTAATAATTCTTGTAATTGAGTCTTTAACTCGTTCAGTTCTGCTGGAGCCATCCGATACGGTTGTTGGGCTATGGGTGGAACTCCAGGAAAAGTGTCTATAGACACTTCTACCTCTCGCTCCGGGGGTAGTCCTGGTAGTTCTTCTGGAAACACATCTGGGAAATCCTTCACCACAGGAATATCCTTCAATCGTGGACCTTTATCATTAGAGTTTAAGATGTATGCGAGGTATCCCATACATCCCTTTCTTAAAAGTTTTTGGGCTGTTACCACCGATATTAAAGCATTTAGTTTGAGAACTCTCTCTCCATCAAAAGTCTTTTTCTCGCCCTTAGGTGTTTGGAAAGTAACAGTTTTAGCATAACAATCGATTAGTGCCTTGTATTTACTCAACCAATTCATGCCCAGTATTATGTCAAAATCATGCAACTCTAAAGGAATCAAGTCTACTTCTGTTTCATACCCGGATAAACTAACCCCCACATCCACATATACAATATTTGTTTCAACCATGTTTCCCATTGGAGTTCTAATTACAAACCCCTTCTCTACCATTTTTACTTCCTTTCTCAATTTAGTGATAATTCTCTTAGCAATGAATGAGTGGGTGGCACCCGGATCAAACAACACATGCACATTAAAACCATTCAATAGTAGTGTACCTGCCACCACATCTGATGCAGCCCTGGCCTCCTCCTGCGTCAGGTGGAAGACCCTCCCCGGGTTCCGATCATTTTGTGCCCTCAGCTTCCCTCGACTGGAGTTTGCCCCTGATTGAGAAGATCTCACTGGCCTATTAACGGTGACTGACTGCTGGTGGCTCTGACTAGGCTGTCTGTAGCTCTATACTTGTCTGGTGTTCCTTTTGGGGCAGTCCCTCTTGTAATGACCTCTTCCACCACAGTAATGACACCCTTGACTAAGATACTGGCAGTTCCTCCACCTATGGCCCTCTCCTCTGCACACAAAACACCGCCCGGGGGAAACTAATCAGTCCCCAGGGTGTTTTTGTCCACACTTTACACAAAAAGGATAGTCAACAGTCAACACCCTTGCAGTCATCGGTACCAGTAGAAGAGTTTGCACTCGAGTGCGACTGTCCAACCATCGCTCTCCCACTTGACTGTTGGTGAGGCGGTAATATCAAACTCCTTTTTTTTCCGTACTGCTCAAACACTCCACTTTTTCCTTTCTTCGAGTGCGGTGGTCTGCCGTTGAAATAGTCCCCATCTCTCTTTTTGCTTATATCCTGATACCCCCCTTGGCTTTCTCCAATACATGCCTCTAGAGCTTATGCAGCCTCAATCAACTCCTTCACCGATTTAAATCGCAAGGCGATCAATCCTTGTCTCAAATCCTGTCGTAAACCATCTCTCAACTTTTCAATCATATGTTCCTCTGTCGGCACATAGTGTGGGGCGAACAATGAGAGGTCATGGAATCTCCTTTCGTACTCCAATACTGACATATCACCCTGTTTTAATGCCAAGAACTCTTGTTCTTTCACCTTGCAATGATACTTGGAATAAAACTGATTCTCAAACTCTGTCTTGAAATCAATCCAAGTTAGTGTCTCGGTCGCACGCCTCAGCTGAACTGTTTCCCACCATATCATGGCCCTATCAGACAGTAACTGGGATGCACAATTTACTCTCAAACCCTCGGGTATGCTTATTTGAATCATTGTCTTTTCCACCTTCCTGATCCATCTTCCAGCTATCTCTGCATCTTGTTCCCCCATATACGGTTCACAACCCATTTCCCTCATACTTTTGACTAATCGCACCAGTGGCACCACATTATCCATGGTCATGCTAGTCGTAGGGGCTGCTGGTGGAATCTGCGTGGTAGGAGTTGTTTGTGCCGCTGAACTAGCCATGCCTTCCATCACGGCTTTAACTATTTGTACAAGGAGTCCCGCATCTACATATTGTGGGGGCACACCAGTTGGAACAGTAGATGGTTGTGCTTCCGATCTTTCTCGCTGCTCCGTTGCGACTGGGGGTGTTTCCTCTGTCCGATTAGGCCTCGAGCCTTCCCCTGCCATCGTATCTTCCCCCTGCAAGGTTTCGGGTAGTAGTATCGGAGCATGAGATGCCGTATCATCCAAGGGATCTTCGTCTTGCCAACCTTGGGTACCTTGGTTCATGCCCCTCCTTTCGAAGGAGGGCGGCTCAGTTCGTGTCCCTTGTCGGGTGCGTACCATCCTGAAATTTATCATAACAACACATTTATTAATGATCCTCAGGATCTAAACCAAGTGCTCTGATACCAACTGTAACAACCCGGCTTTCCAAGCCCAAATCAACAGTAAATTTTTTTTTATATATATTTAAAACACATGGTGCCGGTAATTAGGGAACTTGAAGCTTCACATCATCAAACTACAATCCATACAATCAACATTTCATTTGAAAGTGAATCTTACACAAACACATAATATTAAAGTTGCATGATTTGAAGATCATACTAAAAGAATATATACATAGTCATGAGTTTGCATTCCTATCCCACTAATAGACATCACATTTTTAAACAAAATGGATCTAGTAAAAGTTATACATTCAGTACATTGATCCATACAAAATACATTGTGATATAGAATGCATCTACATGATTCCTTGCAAAAGTAGGTTCCCGTGTATCGGGTTTCCTAAACATCTCGTTGGTGTGACGTCCCTGCAGTAGTATAAAACATTTAAGAGGATGAAAATACTTAATAATAATAATAATGGTACTAACGGTTTGGCCGTTAAATAAAGCATTAACATTTATAATTTATTCATGTAGTTGATATAACAACTAGTAATACAATTAGATGCACAAGTTTTCGAATTGACACTAGCCGAAGCTAATCATTCTTTTTTCCCGGCCATCCATCCGGATGCCATTAGCCGAAGCTAATCAGTCCATCATCCCGGCCATCCATTCGGATGCCATTAGCCGAAGCTAATCATTCTTTTCTCCCGGCCATCCACTCGGACGCCATTAGCCGAAGCTAATCATTCTTTGTTCCGGCCATCCGTTCGGATGCCATTAGCCGAAGCTAATCATTCATTTGTCCCGGCCATCCACTCGGATGCCATTAGCCGAAGCTAATCAGTCCATCATCCCGGCCATCCATACGAATGCCATTAGCCGAAGCTAATCAACCTTTAATCAACATTTAAGCGTTCGACAATCTAATATCGGTTCTAACAATTTGGTAATACTCAAGTTAAATATTTCAATATTCAACGTATGAAAAGGGAAGGTGCAAGTCACCTACCTGAAATAGAAGCTCTATTTGTACTCCCCTGTTGTTGTTGTTGTTGTTGCCCCACGCCTGTGGTCCCTCCTGAAATTCACAGGTTTATCCCATAAGTTTTTCTCACTCACGAATATGTTTTATTATAAACATATCAACAACCAATAAGTCTTTCTTTTAGTCATCATTTATATATACATATATTTGAACTATTTCTACGTAAAATCCGAACTGTTACTGTCTCATTTTTGAACTGTTACTGTCTCATTTTTGAATTGTTACTGTCTTGAACTGTTACTGTCTCATTTTTGAACTTTTACTGTCTCATTTTTTTGAACTGTTACTGTCTCATTTTTGAACTGTTACTGTCTTGAACTGTTACTGTCTCATTTTTGAACTGTTACTATCTAGACATTTTTGAACTGTTACTATCTAGACATTTTTGAACTGTCACTATCTCATTTTTGAACTGTTACTATCTCATTTTTGAACTGTTACTATCTAGACATTTTTGAACTGTCACTATCTCATTTTTGAACTGTTACTGTCTCATTTGGTGACCCATAACGGGAGTTCTATAATCTCTAAATTGAGCAAGACCAATTTCATTAATTAGCCAACATTCAAAACTACAATTTTTATAAGGAATATGATCCTAATTCTTTCATCCTTCTACCCGAAATCTCTTGAAAATCAAGAGACGAAACTGTCCAGATTCGTCAGCCTTTCCATTTACACACAACACAAGAAGTTCTTTAATTTAGTAACTCATACTTTTTCCTCAATTTAAGTCTAAGAACTAAAATCTATGATTTAACATCCAGTCATCAATTCAAAATCAACTTTCAAAGACTCATAAAAACAGGTTTAGAATACCTTACTTTCAGCACACAACATCACAGCAGAACACATTAATTTCAGCACAACAACATCACAGCAGAACACATTTATTTCAGCATAAAATCTTTCAATAAATTCCAGCAGAACACACATACATGCATGCTGGCCCACCCCATAGTTAGAGCGAGCCCTCTATCATGATTTGTTATTTCCATTTTATTTATTTGTTAGATGTTCTGAAATTGGTTTTATTTCACTTTTGCTTGCTTGTTCTCTTATTTAATTTCAGCTTCCTTCACAGCTGGCTTAGGTCTTAGATCAATTCTTTTCTTAGGGTTTTTCTTCTTCATTTTCTTTTTTGATCTTAAGGGGGAGAGGAAGAGAGTTTCATGACCCATACCTTCTGAATTTAACTAAGTTTGAGGAAGGTTTGACACTATTCTTTTCTCTTCAGCTGCTGGTTCTCCTCCTTCTTCCTCCTCTCACGTTTTCCAGCTCTCTTTTTCCTCTCCTCTATGCAGCTGCCCACTCCTCTCTCAAGGTCTCATCTCTCCCTAACAAGTTCACAAAGTCATCTCTACTGGTTTGATTCACGTTTCTGTTGTGAAAGGGGAAGGAAAGAATGACATGCAGCTGCTGGTTTGGGAAGAAGATGGATCATTCTCTCTCCTCTCCTTGTATTTATACTCCCCATCAAAAGAAATGGGTTGTTTGGGGTTGGTTTAGATGTATCCTTATCCTTGTTTTGGTTTATCTAAAACCGTTTTTTTTTTTCTTTGGTGATTACACCTCCACACTGTGCAGTGCATGTGTGAATAATTCATGCATTCAACTTGCAACAGTGTCTAGTTGGGTTATTTGTTTGGGCCAGTTATCCGGCTAGGCACGCTGGGTTCAACCTAGCCACATGGACCGAGCTGGACCCAACCCCTAAAAATTGAATAAGATCATTTTTTTTTTCGTGTATATATATACATGTTTGTGTGTCTAAAAAGCATTTCTTGTATGTTGCATACAGCCAATACCCTAACATATTTTGAACATTCCTCTTATTAAAAAAAAAAAAACAAATATTCAAAGTATTAAAAGAAAATGTGTTTTAGCATAGGTTTCTTAAACACCAAAAAAATATTTTCTTATATTCTGGATTTTACAACATGCATGTAAAACTCCAAAGGGTGTTGGCCAATATTCCAAAAATACAAAAATGTTATTTTGGGGATTCTACTTTATTCACCATTTATATTTGGATAAAAAAATCCCAAAGGGATTAATATTCAAAATATTATTGGGAATAACTTGTTATTATTCACTGTTAATGTTTGGATAAAAAACCCAAGTGGTTAATATCCAAAATATTTTTCTAGGAATAATAAGTCACCACACATCCTTGAAAGAAGCCTCGATTATAATTGAAGATATTTCAATTTTTTTAACTCCATGGTTTATGAGCCGTGAAAGTATAAAACACTACGGTAAAAATAGGCTTTTAAAGGACTCTGAATTTCTTTAGATTTCTAAATTTTTATCCCTCTTCCTTGTGATTTACGAGTCACGAACACTTGAAATACTAAGGGAAAATGAGCTTTTAAGCACATTGAATCTCCTTAGATTTCTATCTTAGCTATCTTTTAATTCATAGTTTATAAATTTAGTTCAAATCAAACATAGATTTTAAGAGATCTGTATCGGTTCTTCTTGGCACTATGTAGACATATCTAAAGATATGATCTATATTAGCCAAGGGTTCTTGCTTTTAGACTTTGAACCCAAGCCCATTTATAATAGCAAACCTATCCTAGAAAAACTAATGAGAAAACTCCAACACCATAGCAAGGCAAACCAAATACCAAGCAGCTTACCTTAGGCAGGGCATACTAGAGGTGCTAATATCTTCCATTTACGCAACCAATCCCTTGCCTTAGAATTTTTGAAAGACTAGTTAGGTTTTCTAGTGACCATAATACTAGGCGGTGACTATCTTTTTCACAAAAACAAAGACCCCGAAATCAATTCCCTGCTCCAGGAAGGGTCGCCGCGATACTATGCTCTCGCAAGGGAGTGACACATAGAACAACATAGGAACAAAAAAATACGGACTAACAGACGACACATACACTAAAGAGAAAGGAAGAACACTAGAGAACATGATGAGCAACACAAGAATACCAGGCAGACACTAAGGGAGATAGGGAGAACAAGATAAGAAAAAAGAAACCAAGCAAAGAAAAGCAAGACTAGAGGAGAAGCACACAAAGAACAAAGGTAGAGGGGAAGAAAGTAGCTTTGGCCAGTCCTCCATCATGTATTTTTTTTTAACCGAATGAGTCTAGTTATTTTTGTCAATCCAGACCTAGTTATATAAGATCTAGGGTCAACTTGGTAATTCATTTATTTGAGATGTGATATGGGTTTGTTTATGATAAAATTTAGTTTTTTCTTTCTTTCAAAACCATATTGTTTTTGGTTTATGTATCATTTAAAAAAAAGTCTAAAATGACAATGATTTTTTACCATATGGGTCTAGTTATTTTTGTTCATCTACTTGTGGCAACAAATCTAAGAAACCATTGTAGTATTCAAATTGAAATACGGTCCATTAGCTGAGCATCTTGAAATAAAAAAGAGAAAACTCACTGAATACCAACATAGAAAGAGAAAAAAACAAGAAAAGGCTAAAGGAAAAACAGAAAAGAAAATGGTAGCATATATCCTCTCATCACCATGATCAGTCAGCGACAAACTCAATCTTGACATTAGCAACAGTAACAAAATCACCACCAAACCGAGGCACGAAAGTCACCACAAGGGTATCATCTCCTTCAGCTTCCAGATCTTCCAACAATCCTGTAATCCCCAATACCATGGTTGTCTTTGATTTTTTCGCATGCTTGTGGGGCACGTTGACGAAACTTCCTGCAAACTCGGACTTGTCTGGTCCACCAGGTGAATCAGGTTCATCGTTGACGAGGACATCGAACTTAATTAATTGATTTTCTTCATACTCAATCCCTTCAATAACTAAAACTTCATCTTCATCTTCTTTCTCCGTCGCGCTTCTTGATTTCTTTGGCCTGGAAACCTCCACACTTATGACTTTATCCAAGACAACAGGGAATGCACTAATTGGTGTTAATACAACGGTTTTTCCAGCTGCACGACGTGATTTTTCCTGCCTTGTAAATTTTGGTGTTGGTCTAGTTTTCAGCCAAGGAATAGGAACATCTTGATAGCCATATCTTAGCTTCTTGGTGTCAAGAGTATCTTTAACCTTTACTCGAACCAGCTCTTTATTCTCATCCCAGAAAAGAAACTCTGAATTAAGCCAATCAGGATCCTCGAAATCCTTTCGCTTGCCTCCTGGTATTTTCTTCCACAAGTCCCACATCCGGTCGACGTTCGAGTGATGACAATAAAATATGGGATCTCTCCCTGCTGAGTAGAAATTGCCCATATTTTCCCCGTTAGTTTGATTGGGGTCGCCGGTCCAGATGTGAACCTGAGTGTGTGGGGTGGTCTCAATTGTACCCATTCCAGGACTTGGATCATCACCAGCACGATATGGTTTTCCAAAAAAGAGAGTAGGCTTCTTGGCACCGGACACCATTTGCCTGTACATTACGTTGAGATTGCTTGCATACAATTCCTCTGCTTTTGCAGGGTCTGGATTTGCATCTCCTTTCGCGTAATTAAGATCAAGCAATGTCGGAGGTTGGTGATTCGCGTCGCGAAGGGGATCATAAAGTGATGATTGGGGGTCAGTGAAAATGGCTGGCATTTGCATGCCGGCAGGGGCATCCCAATTCCAGAAAGGCAAAGCGAAAGTCGGATCATCAATCAGTCTACCCAAGATTCTTTCGTAGTAGTATAAATAGAGTCTATGCCAGGGAAAGAAGAGCCACGAGAAGTGAATTTGAAGGTCTAAATCAGGAAAGCCTGCTTGGTGATAAGCACCATCACAGTAAGCACAGTGAACGTCGGCTTGGCTCTTGAAGCTACGTGGATCATCGTCAGGAAGACTTTTCATCAGTGCAATGGCTTTGGCGTATTTAGCTACGTAGGCTTTATCAACTAAATGAGCAGCAGGCCTAATGCGCATTGGGGAGGACGCAGAAGGGAATTCGAAGTTTTTGATCTTTGTGGATGTTGGAGGGCAACAGTTCGAGGGGTCACTTTCGGATGGCAGGGTAACTAGCTCACATTGGGTTATGTCTGGAGGTGCAATGGGATTCGCGTAGGCAAATGGATCACTAAGACTAGTTGCTCCATAGAGTCCACCGAGACCAATGAGCAGATCTCTTCTGGTGGCAGGGTTTTGTTCGTGATCATTCTTGCCTGATTTGCAAGAAACAATCGGGATATTGCGACGGTTTGGCTTTTTAATTCTGGGAACTCGGTGTGTTTCCGGGAAGGAAGGCAAGAAAGAGGAGGCAGCTAAAGGGATGCTACTGGAAAGAGAGATAAAGGAAGCCATGGTTTGGTTTGGTATGAGGGTGAAGCATTCTTCGATACCCTTTATAAGAAATGTCAATGGTAAAGCTACTACTCTGGCTTCCATTAAAACCAGAGTTGTTAATTCCGTTTCGTTCCATCCGGAATAGCCGAAACATTCCATATCAATTCAAAAAACGAAACAAAATAGAACAAATTTCATCTTATTTTAAATCTCAGTCCGTTCCGGATTTTTCGGCTAAATTCTGCCCGAAACGTTCCGGTTTCATTCCACATGTTCTGTTCCGCTCTTGAAAAGCCATTGAATCAAATTGAATCTTGTTCAATTTCATTAATTAAACCACCCGATTATAAAAAGCTTCTTTTTTATTACTATTTTTAATAGCAATGATATTAATAATAATATTGAAAATTATTATTACTATTTTCATTAACAATGATATTAATTTTTTTAAAATTAGATTTATCACTAATATATATGGTTTATATTCATGTTGTTTTTTTTTTCATGTTTATATTTTGTAGGAATTTGAGCAAAAAAAGGATGCTTTAGATTCCATTATCCATTTGATAACATTGACCTAACTTTATATTTAAAATATTTTTGTTAAAATATTTTACTTTCATAATATTTTGTTTAAGTTGAATTACTTTAAGTTAAAGATCTATTTAAAAATATTTTAAAATTTGAAATTATATTTATTTGGCATTGTGTTTGTATTGCATAATTTATAATTAATTTATCTTGAATTTAAATTATGTTTGTGGAATATATATATATATGAACAGTACAACCCCGAAACGGCACGCCGAAACACTCAGAAATTGAAACATTCAATTTCAATTGAAAAAATAAAACACTTACCGAAACGGAATTGACAATCTTGATTAAAACAGGCTCAATCCGAGTGAAAGTGAACTGTAAATCTTTTTATTAAAAAACTATTATATTTGAATTGAAAGAAGCTAAAAGAGGCAACCGGTTAAAACAAATTTGGGAGTACCATAGTCTTCATTTTAAAAAAAATATATTTACTTTTTTATAATTTTAATTTTTTAATATCAAAAATTTTATGTAATATATTTTCAAATAAAATCACTTTTACAAATACATGACACAACCTCACAGGAACAGACATGAAATTATGCATCCAACATGTTCTGTTCTCGTTGTCTTTTTGCAGCCAGCTTATTTGCATGTGGCCAGATTCAAAATTTCATGGAGCCTTCTGAGCATGTGGACCTTCGATGAGCTACAAAGCTGTGGACAATGTGCATTAATCTTCGATGCCTTTTCCACAGCTACAAAGCCTACTGAGCATGTGGACACGAGGAAAGGCACTCGAATCTCAAATAATGATATCCCTGAGTGGGATACTAGTGTCAGATAAACCTTGTTTATCAAAAGTTGCAGCATCTGTATTTCGTTTTATTGATGTTTATTTTTAATTTTAAAAATCATTTTTTATTTTAAATTAATTTTTTTTGATATATTGATATTAAAAATAAAAAAATATTATTTTATTATATTTCTGAGTAGAAAACACTTCAAAAAAAAAATACTAGTACACTCTCAAACACTTTTTAAATTTTTTATATAATAATTTTAAAAATATATCCTATATGTTAGCTCACTATATATATATATATATATATATATATATATTAAGATTTAAATCCATAAAATAAAAAATAATATAGTTAAAAATGTTAAATCATTAAAGTACACATTTTGTTATGTAATGGATGAAGCAATTTTTATTTTTTTTGAACAAGTTGGTATACATTTTGTCGACACTAAGCATGTACTCACGAATCGAATCTTCTCCAAAGTTAAAAAAAAGTGTTGTTATTTGACCACCGTGCACGGGTTTAATAGGGTTGAATAGTTGGACCTATAAAACCTCAAACTTAAAAAAAAAAAAAGTTATATTTTAGCTCCAAGATTTTAAAATTTTGTAATTGAACCCTCCAACTCAAAGTTTATTTTATAAAAAATACATGTTTTCACCTAAAAATCATATAGATTATCCAATTGGAACTCCAAATACTATTTTTCTGGTTTGCTTTTGAAAAAAAATTAAATTTTTTTTATTGTTTTACTAACTTTAAATTAATATGTTTTTAGTGTTTTCAAATCATTTTGATGTGCTAATGTCAAAAATAATTTTTTTAAAAATAAAATAACATCATCGGCGTGTATTTTAGCATGAAAAATTATTCGAAAAACAACCACAACCACACTGTTAAATAATATGTTACATTAACAAGATCAATTACAAAAGCATGTTTAAATTGGAAGTTGTATGTCCGATAACTTTCTCAAAGTTTGACTTTCAATGACTATAATTTCTATAGTTACGTAATAGGAACAAACTATCTCTATTATTTAGTTCGCCTGTTTGAAAGTGTGATTATTTTTTTAAAGTGCTTTTTATTTAAAAATATATTTAAAAAATATATTTTTTATTATTTTTAAAATCAACGCATCAAAATAATCTAAAAACATCAAAAAATATTAATTTAAAGTATAGAAAAAAAAATTATTTTTTTTAAAGCGCTTTTAAAATGTAAAAATAAACAGGATGCAGTGAATCACCAATTAAATAGAAGAAAAAAAAAAGGGTTATAAACGAGCACCATTATTAGTGTTTAAAAAAGAGATATTTAGTGAACATTATTCTTGCAAAGCGTAACTAATATTGAGTAATGATACATCTTATTTTATTTTAAATTGAAGAGTAATACAAAAGATTAATTTAAATATAGCATCCATAATAACATTCAAGTTCTTTATATGAAACTCAAGTTCACATATTAAAATTAATATGATAATGAAGTCATTAAAATTAGAAAAACAATACAGATATCCTGATCCTGGAGTCTCTCCAATTAAAAACCTCAAAATATAAGTTGATCAATTAAAATAAATACATGAGCATAAAAGTTTTTAAAAAATAAGAATTAATCACACTTAATTAGTTTGAAAGAAACTCACAACTTAAAAAAACTTTTATTTAAAGAAAAAAAATTAAATTGCTACTACTTACTGAAAGAATTAGCTTAAAAAAAAAAAACTATTACCAATACCATTATTGAGAGATTAGTTTGGACCGTAAAATAATGATGAAAAATTAATTTATTTGTTAATATTTTCAATTATTTCTTACCAGTTTTCAAAAAAAATTAATTTCCCTTTGTAATTAAATACAAAATAATTAAAAAAAAATCTTTATTTCTTTTTTCAAAAATAATTATTCCATTGGTAAATGCAAAATGTTTGTCTCCACCCCTAACCCTTCCAATGTTTCTCCCCTTTATCTTCTACTCTTTGTCCATTATGTGTTCCTTTCCATCTCTTCTCCTTTCAATCTATTACTTTTGTTAGGATTTGTTTTATTGTTGTTCTTTGATATTAAAATTATTTTCTCATGTTAAATTTTGTTTTAGATTTTTCATGTCCCCTTTTTCTTCATAATTGAAGAGGTTACTGTTAAGGGAAGAAGGTATACAAATCACCGGACTAAATTACTTTTCCCAAAAAAAATTTGACCAATTAATATTTTTAATAACCGTTTGGTTGCTAGAAAATCACCGGACTATAGTTTTGGTCATACAAATCAAAATCTTTCATTTTCCACTCCACACACCAAAACATTATGCTAACAGCCTCTATAAACTCATTTTCAGTCTTAAAATACATTTTAATTGGCAAAAAAACCTTCAAAACCGAAACAAATAAAAAAAACTCAATATATTATTGAAGTCTTGATATTTTTTCTTCAGCCATATTAAGGATTGTCAATTGAACACATAAAAACCAAGTTTAACAATTTCATGACTGGAAAATACCTTAATTGGAGTATTTTCCTCTCCTTTCGTTTCTCTTACAGCTATTTAGAGATAAAAACAAGAATATAATGAAATATTGTTACTTGAATGCAAAGATTATTAAAACTAGGAACTCAATTGCAAATATTAACTAGAGCTACATAGAAAAAAAAATTTAAAAAAAAATTGGATAGTGAATGGATAGTATTTTAATTAGGGATGAGAAAAAAAAATTGAAAAACTTATTAAACTAAAAAAAAAAAAAAAAACACAACCAAAAATCCTAACAAAAAATAACCTATTTTAAAAAAAATCAATTTTGTTTAGTTTCAGTTTTAAAAATTTAAAATCAATTGAATTAGATCGACCAAAATTATTGAACCAAAAAATTAAAAATATTTTTAACTTAACAGAAGTATAAATAGAAAAGTGTCTTAAGAAAACTCAAATACAAAAATTCACTCCCACAGCCTGCACCCCCTTCCTCCTCTCAACCCTCTCTCTCTCTCGATGTCCAACAAAGCCCTTTTTCATAGCCAACCCCGCTTCTGCCTCTCTAGTTGTCTCGCATTTTTCTTCTCTCGTACGTCTCTATTTTGAAAGCACGATTCTTCAGGTTATAGTCGACTTTGGCTGCTGCTTTTGTTGCTTGGTGGGTTTTAAAAAGTGATGGCTACGAATCGAGGAACAGGAAGAGGAGGATGGTAAATTCCACTAGGGAGCAATGATATCGATCGAGTGCGTTTATTTTTAAGGTAAATTTTGTGGTTGTAATTTAAAAAAGAAAAATTTTAAAAAATATATGGTTAATTGCATTTAGATACGTGTTTGATAAAAATTATGGTTGAGATTTATGTGCAGCAAAAAAAACATATATAAAATGTTTGGTTGTGATTGTTTTTCAAGAGTGTTTTTTACTTAAAAATGCATCAAAATAATTTTTTTTATTTTTTTAAATTATTTTTAATATCAGTATATTAAAATAATATAAAAATACAAAAAAATAATTTAAAATAAAAAAATTAAATTAAAAAAAATACTTAAAAAAAAAACAGAATTTTACGAAGTTTAATAAAAAAAATAATAAAAACCGTTTTATAAAAATTATATTTCAAACTCAATTTTTTTCCAAGTTCTATAATATAAAATACAATTTAATATATTATTGTGTTTTTTACACGGTAGATACAAAAGCTAAAACTAAATAAACGAACCCTGACCTGCACCCCCTTCCTCCTCTCAACCCTTTCTCTCTTGATGTCCACCAAAGCCCTTTTCATAGCCAACCCCGCTTCTGCCTCTCTGGTTGTCTCGCATTTTTCTTCTCTCGCACGTCTCTATTTTGAAAGCACGATCCTTCAAGTTATTGTCGACTTTGGCTGCTGCTTTTGTTGCTTGGTGGATTTTAAAAAGTGATGGCTACGAATCGAGGAATAGGAAGAGGAGGATGGTAAATTCCACTGGGGAACAATGACTTTATTTATTTATTTATTTTGTTTGTTTTTTATGAAAATTGACGTTTTGGTTCTAGGATAATATAGAGTTATGGAAGGCATGGGTAGTTCCACTTGTGGATGTTCCGAAGCATGGAGAAATTGTGTTTTATTTACATGAGGGTCATAATGGACACCTAAAGATTGGATTTTGAATATTTTTCTGTTTAGTGAGTGTTGAAATAAATGGGTATGGTTTAATTGAGATATTTAGGGCATATTTAGAAGTGTGGTTTTGGTTGCTTTTTAAAATGTTTTTCATGTTGAAATGCATCAAAATAATGTTTTTTTTTTTAATTTTTAACAAATTATTTTTGATACCGGTGCATCAAAACGATTCAAAACATAAAAACATAATTAATTTTTTGGAAACACGGATTGGCCTGCGTTTCTAAACGCTCTCTTAATCTGCATTAGTTTTTTTTTTTTTTCCAATGACCGAACTGTAAAAAAAGAAAAGAAGAGAAACTTTTTAATTTCTTGTATTATGACTTTTTTTTTAAATAATGATGTTTGAGTCAGTTTACATGTACCTTAACTAATTTTTCAAGATTATAAAATTAAAAACTATGTAAATCTCTAGTAACCGCGGGATTTATAATACTCAAACTAATACTTTTAAAAACTAAACCCAAAGCTACACCTTCAAAGTTTACCTTCTTTTTTCTTACTCATGCTAACATGTGACCTTGTTAGTTTACCTTCTCTTTTCTTACTCATGCTAACATGTGACCTTGTTTTCAAAATATTTGGCAATTGTATGATTGTGCTGCCCCACCGAATAATAAAAAAAATCTTGTATTCTTATTAATCTCTTTCTTGCTTTTTGTTTTTTTTTTCCCTCTCATGGTGTTGCTGGGTTTTTAATTAAAGTAACGGATCAATGAAATGTAATGTATTATCTATGCTCAAAGGTAAAGTATAAATTAATAACATCATTTTGTATATCTGAATCCATTAATTTCTTAAAAACATTTGATGTGCAGCGTTTTATTTTTGTTCTATAACATTTCCTTAGTGTCAATATTGGCATTTGAAAGGTTAATACTTCCTATCTTTGTTTTCCTTTTACTATTCTTTTTGACTCCTATATATAGAATATTAAAACAAGTTAAAATGGAGAATATATATATATATATATATTCTCCATTTTAACTTGTTTTAATCACAACCATAAATTCGCTAAATACCAACGGACTCATCGACGGAATTTTTTCTGTCGGTATTTTTCGGTCGAAATCACCGACGGAATAATTTAGTTGGTAATTAGGTCGGTAATTACCGACCGACTATATCCGTCGGTAATTACCGACCGAATTACCGACAGAAAATTTAGAATTAATGAAAAAAAGGCGCGGAGGTTTTGGCGGGTGATTTTACCGACGGACTCACTAACAGAATGAAAACCGGGGAGCCGTACGCGTGATGGGACCTATTCACCGTCAATAATACTGACGGAATCACCGACGGATTTGAAATGCCAGATCCGTACCAGTGATGCGACCAGTGCACCGTTAAAAATACCGACGGAATCACCGAGGGATTTGAATAGCAGGTCCGTGCGGTGACATGTCGATTGCCCGTCAGAATTACCGACGGTTTCGCCGACGAAATAAAACCGTCGGCAGGGCCGTCAGCAAAAGTGAATATATGGCCACTCTGTCGACACTCTCCTCCCCATTTCTCCTTCTTCTTCCTAATCCTAACCCTCCCCATCTGCAAATAACCAGCCCCCCCTCGCCCAAAAAAAAAAATCTTCCTCATCTCAGCACAAGTTGTATTTCTTGAAGTTTTGTGGTCACAGCATCCGTGTTCTGATTTACCGACGGATTTTATCATTTTTTTGTAAGTAATTCTATCTTTTTAAAATTTTTATTATATGTATTTTTTTTTGTAGATGTACATGTTTTATTGTTATTTCTCAAACAAACTTGTAGTATATGAATGTATAATTTTATACTTGTTATGGTTTGTTTTATGTTTTGTAAGATTGTATTTGTTTGTAAATTGTTAAAACTTAATTTGTAGAATTATCGAATTACATGTTATGTTTTGAAATAATTAAGAGCTTGCTTAATGGGTCCTTTTTATAGAGGTTCGATAGAAGTCATGGATGATCGTTCATGGATGTATCTAGATTCACCCCAAGGATTGCGGAGGATGGATTATTGTAACGGGGTTCTGGGTTTTATTAATTTCGCAACATCTATTCCTAGAAATTTTACTGGAGGCGGTATTAGGTGTCCATGCAGGAAGTGTCAAAATAAAAAGTATCTGCATCCAGATGTTGTAATGATGCATCTTCTACACAAAGGGTTTGTGGAGGATTACGAGTGGTGGTATGCACATGGAGAGGTATTTGTTAGTAATAGGAGAATGGGAGAAACGGTGGTTGGGTCAACTTCTAGTGCTAGCAACGTGCATGAAGCGGCAAATGACAACACTAATCCTTACAGAAACATGGTTATGGATGCAATGAGAATGAATCAAGATAATGTCAATCAATGTCCAATCGTAGAAGAAGAACCTAATGCAGAGGCAGCTAGGTTTTTTGATTTGTTGAAAGATTCTGACGAACCACTATGGGATGGCTGCACAAACCACAGTAAATTATCGACTGTGGCACAGGTGTTCAAAAGCTTGCATTGGTATAACACTATAAAGTCAACATGGCATATTCTCAAAGTCAATCCCTAAACCAATTAAACCTTAAAATTTGCATGCATACTCCTTCATTTGATTTATATCTTCATCTATCTCAATTAATTCTCATACATAATACTGATATTCTCAAAAACCAATGGGAGTTAAAAAGATCAAACATAATTTTTTTTTTTTAAAAGAACAACAAAGAAAACTAAAATAAGAAAACCAAAATTCTCTCAATACCCCCACACTTAAAACACAACATTGTCCTCAATGTTGAAATAAAAGCAAAGGAACATAAGAGAATGACAAAGATAAAGTAAAATACGAAAAATAAAAGATAAGGAAAAAGAAAGCAAATCTGATTTTTCTTTTCTTTTTGTGCTGGGTTGCCTCCCAGTAAGCGCTTTTGTTTTATGTCATTGGCTTGACATATTGCATGCTCATTCTTCATAGATTGGTTCAGCTAACTTTGCAGAAGCGGTGATTTCTGTCGTCCAACCTTCATAGAAAGGTTTCAAACGATGCCCATTGACCTTGAGTACTTTGTTCGTTTCTAAACTTGTAATTTCAACTGCACCATAAGGAAAAACATTAGAAACAACAAATGGTCCAATCCAACGAGAGCGTAACTTTCCAGGAAAAAGTTTCAAACGCGAATGATAAAGAAGGACTTTGTCTCCAACATGAAACTCCTTTCTTGTAAGCATTCGGTCATGAAGATTCTTAGTCTTTTCTTTGTAAATCCTTGCATTCTCGTAAGCATCATTTTGAATCTCTTCCACCGTAATTCCAATCTTTTTAGGCACCAAAAGGATAGGCGCCACCCATTCACTATCCGTGATGGGGTAAATGACTCCTGCATCATGAAGGACAATTTGCAAAGCTTGCAAATCCAATGTTGATTCATGCATGTTTTGGGGAACACATATATGCCTCTCCATCTCTTCTATCTTGGTGAAATCATAGCCATAACTCAAAGCCATGCTTAATCCATACTCATCATCAAAATCACAAACTTGCTGCACACACTTATCAACTTGGTCATAACATGTGATAGAATAAACATTGCTATAAGGATATGTCATTGCATCATGAAAATTAAATTCAATTTTTTCATCTCCTACCTCCATAGACAAGGTATCCTTACCACAATCAATCTTTGCGTTGGCAGTTTTCAAGAATGGTCTCCCAAACAATATAGGAGTGTTGTTTGATGAATCACAAGAATCATGTTCCATATCAAGAATATAAAAGTCGCATGGAATGACCAAACTATCAATCTTGACTAGGACATCTTCAATCACACCAAGTGGGTAAACAAAACTACGATCCGCAAGTTGTATTACAATACTAGTTTTATTCAAAGGCTCTAGACTAAGAGAATCATAAACATGTTTAGGCATAACACTAATGGATGCACCTAAATCGCATAAAGCACTTTTAAAACTAGAATTACCAATAACACATGGGATAGTAAACGCACCTGGGTCTTTTTGTTTCAAAGGCAGATTCTTTTGAACAACAGCTGATACAACTTCACTCATACTTACCGTTTCATGACCTTTTAGTTTGAAAGCTCTCTTGGTAGTACACAACTCCTTCAAGAATTTGGCATACTTGGGAATTTGCTTGATAGCATCAAGCAAAGGAATGTTGAGTTCTACTTTCTTAAAAACCTCTAAAATCTCTTTTTCTTTGTCTTCTTTCTTTGACCTAGAAGAACTCACAGGAAAGGGTGGAATTGTTTTAAAACTGGAATTCATTGAGTGAGGAGTTACCTTTGGAGTGTTGGTCTTTGTTTCAGTTTGTGGAGGAGAAGGATGATGTATCTTCTTTGTACTCAATTCAGTTTCTATCTCTTGTTCTTCCTCCATCTCAATTTGTTTTGACCTTTTCTCTTCAAGTTCTTTCCCACTTCGCAGCATGATCGCACTAACATTCTCTATTGGATTCAATGCTTGGGAGGGCAATTTTCCATTCATTTGTGCTTCCAATTTCCCCACACTTGAAGCTACTTGCCCCATTTGCTTTTCCAAGTTGTGAATACTTGACCTTGTTTCCTGTTGAAAAGACATGACATTTTGTTGCAAAGTAACAGTATTAGAAGCCAAAGTTTTCATCATCTCACGAAGATCATCATTGGATGACGATTGTCTTGCTTGATAATTCTGTTGGGGTTGAAATCCATTGGGATGGAATTGTTGGCCTTGATTGCCTTGTTGAGGTTGGTTCCCATATCGTAGGTTAGGATGATCTCTCCATCCAGGATTGTACGTGTGGGAAAAAGGATCATACTTACGCTGAGGTTGTCCGTTGAATGCTCCATCAATTGCATGAGCTTGTTCAATGTAATCTTCTTGCATTGTTGGGCACATATTCGAAGCATGTCCTTGTGAGGAGCATATGCTACAAACTTTCACCTGCTGCACATTTCCACAAGCCAAAGAAAGCACAAGAGAAGTAAGATCATTAACTTTATTTTCAAGGTTAGAAATACTTACCTCATTTACTCGTTTGTTGGAGAAGTCTCCACGAGTGCCAAATTGTTTTGAGTTGGCTGCCATGTTTGAGATCAATTGGCGTGCAGCCTCAGGTGTCTTATCTACCAATGCGCCTCCACTTGCAGCATCAATGATACTACGGTCAGTAGGCATCAATCCTTCATAGAAATATTGAATGAGCAGCTGATCGGGTATTTGATGATGAGGGCATTGAATGCATAGTTGCTCAAATCTTTCCCAATACTCGGAGAGAGTCTCTCCATGAGATTGCCGAATCCCACATATTTCTTTTCTTATGTTGGCAACTCGAGATGCTGGGAAATACTTCTCAAGAAAAATCTTCTTCATGGCATTCCAAGTTCCAATAGATCCTGGGAGAATAGAGAAAAGCCATGCCTTTGCTGCCCCTTTTAAAGAGAAAGGGAAAGCTTTCAACTTAACTTGTTCTTCATCAACTCCATTCGGTTTCATGCCAACACAAACCATATGGAACTCCTTGAGATGAGTATGAGGATCTTCTCCTGCAAGACCATTGAATGTTGGTAACAAATGTATAAAACCAGATTTGAGCTCAAAGTTTACATTATTGTCTATGTTTATGCACAATGGTTGATTCTCCACGTTAGGAGCAGCAAGCTCCTTGAGTGTTTGTTGTCGTGCAACCGCCATGGTGTTGAGGTGAACTTCCTTTCTTAACTTGCGTAAAGTGCTTTCTATTTCAAGATCAACCTGCACTAGACTCTGATTAGTAGAACGGGTTACTGGCATCAATTGCTAAGAAAACTCAAAAGAAAGCAACCACACAAGTGATAAAAATAATAATAATAATAATAATAATAATAATAATAATAATAATAATAATGCAAATTATATGAAAATCCTATGCTAGAAAACTAAAACTACCTAAAAACCTTAGAAAACAGTGGAATTTGGCCTCGATAGGGTGGGGCTAGTGGTATACCACTAGTCTTGTTCAGAACGTCGTTTCACTTCAGAAAATGAAGGTTAGAAACCTAATTCCACAAACAATTCTGTCTTCAACAGTACCGCTGCGGCAAGTGAACAGTAACACCGCAAGCAAAAATTCTGTTTTTTTTTTTTTTTTTTTCAGAAATGTAAATAACAATCATAGAAACTAAAAATAACAGTACAAGCACAAGAATCAACTAAAATTACCTCCCTGGCAACGGCGCCAAAATTTGTTGCGATGTCGCGGTCGCACAAATTAATTACCCTAGCTTAAAACACACAACACAAGATAGTATAGAGCAAGCAAGGGGTCGATCCCACGAGGAAGTTTGAAGTCAGATTTTTATGTTGTACGTTATGTAATTGGGGGGGATTGATTTGAAATGATTTAAACTATGGCAGAAATTAAACTAGCAAACAAAATCAATTGAAACTGAAATATATCAAGAAAACAAACCTTGGTTGCAAGCACACATCCACCAACGGAAATTAGAACCGATCCTTGAAACGAAACTCCAGTTTATATTATGAATTTTATCTTTTCTTAATATTGGTTAATTAACGGATCCGCCGTATAACTATCCCTAACCAACAAACAATCACAGTGTCCGCACTAATGATTTAATCCAATGGCAGCCTTAAGATCCAGATAAATTCATTAATCTTAACAACCAAGTTGTCAATTTGTGTTGCTATGATCGAATGTTCTCCCTAAGTTTAATAACGTAGTTCCGCTACAATTATCAAGCTTAGTTGCTTCACAAGTTTATATACCACAACTCCGGTTTTGATATCAAACTTAGCAATAGATTGTTCACAATAATAACTTAGAGTCCGCTCTAGCAATTAAGATAAACAATCATAGGAAATATGCATAGGAAAACAAACATACTCATTCATAACATAAACTGAAAATAAAAGGAAGAATAAATCTCACGGTTCTTGAAATCCGAAGGTTTGTTGTGTCCTTGCAACCAAGAAAACGAGCTTAGCCTTGCATATTTATTGAACAACTACTCCTAAAGATGAAAGAATACATAATTTCTGATATGTAGAGAGGAGAGTTTGTGTTTCTTCCTTCTTCTTCTTCTTCTTCTTGCTACCTTCTTCTACTTCTTCTTCTTCTTCTTCTTCTTACCTCCTTCTACTCACCCTCTATTTATACACAAATTGTAAGTAAGAAAATATCAAAGCTCAAGTGTGAACATCAATAGATGGTGGTAGTGTGAAGGCTGCTGGCTGCTGGCTGCTGGCTGCTGGCTGCTGGGTTGAGGTTGGTGGCTGCCATGAGGTTGGTGGCTGCCTTCCTTGACCTTCTAGAATATTTACTAGAGGAGCTAAATTGCTGGTCGGTTTGGATGCTTCTAGATGAAATTTGGATTCGTTTCTTCACGCAACCTGCTTGCTGGCAGAATTCAGCTGTCATCTTTGAAAAATCATATATCCCTCATATGACATCGTTTTTGGCTGAAATTTGGAGCGTTTATAGATCTTTGAGTAAGGAATCCAACAAAATTGAGTTTGCATCAATTGGAATTTTGAAGCTCCAGATATTGAATTTTGAATGGGAAAAGGTCAACATTGGCAGACTGCGAGATTTGACTTTGAAGGATGTGATTTCCATGATCTTTCTCTTTTTATTTTTCTTGCATTATATTTCCAAAAAGGTATGGATGTTAGCTTTTTAATTCCACTGGAATCACTTCATTTCGATCTCTGGAACTCACGCTCTGCACAAAATACCGACTGAACGTCAAATCTGCCAATTACCTCCAATTTACTCCTTTTTGTATCTTTCATCCAAAAGTGCCTTCAAAACATAAACAAAGAATATCAAGGCATTTTATATAAATAACATATCCAAAACACTAGTTAAATGCGGGTGAAACTATCGAATAATATGGTTACATCAGTCGGTAATTACCGACCGACTATATCCGTCGGTAATTACCGACCGAATTACCGACAGAAAATTTAGAATTAATGAAAAAAGGGCGCGGAGGTTTTGGCGGGTGATTTTACCGACGGACTCACTAACAGAATGAAAACCGGGGAGCCGTACGCGTGATGGGACCTATTCACCGTCAATAATACTGACGGAATCACCGACGGATTTGAAATGCCAGATCCGTACCAGTGATGCGACCAGTGCACCGTTAAAAATACCGACGGAATCACCGAGGGATTTGAATAGCAGGTCCGTGCGGTGACATGTCGATTGCCCGTCAGAATTACCGACGGTTTCGCCGACGGAATAAAACCGTCGGCAAGGCCGTCAGCAAAAGTGAATATATGGCCACTCTGTCGACACTCTCCTCCCCATTTCTCCTTCTTCTTCCTAATCCTAACCCTCCCCATCTACAAATAACCAGCCCCCCCTCGCCCAAAAAAAAAATCTTCCTCATCTCAGCACAAGTTGTATTTCTTGAAGTTTTGTGGTCACAGCATCCGTGTTCTGATTTACCGACGGATTTTATCATTTTTTGTAAGTAATTCTATCTTTTAAAATTTTTATTATATGTATTTTTTTTTGTAGATGTACATGTTTTATTGTTATTTCTCAAACAAACTTGTAGTATATGAATGTATAATTTTATACTTGTTATGGTTTGTTTTATGTTTTGTAAGATTGTATTTGTTTGTAAATTGTTAAAACTTAATTTGTAGAATTATCGAATTACATGTTATGTTTTGAAATAATTAAGAGCTTGCTTAATGGGTCCTTTTTATAGAGGTTCGATAGAAGTCATGGATGATCGTTCATGGATGTATCTAGATTCACCCCAAGGATTGCGGAGGATGGATTATTGTAACGGGGTTCTGGGTTTTATTAATTTCGCAACATCTATTCCTAGAAATTTTACTGGAGGCGGTATTAGGTGTCCATGCAGGAAGTGTCAAAATAAAAAGTATCTGCATCCAGATGTTGTAATGATGCATCTTCTACACAAAGGGTTTGTGGAGGATTACGAGTGGTGGTATGCACATGGAGAGGTATTTGTTAGTAATAGGAGAATGGGAGAAACGGTGGTTGGGTCAACTTCTAGTGCTAGCAACGTGCATGAAGCGGCAAATGACAACACTAATCCTTACAGAAACATGGTTATGGATGCAATGAGAATGAATCAAGATAATGTCAATCAATGTCCAATCGTAGAAGAAGAACCTAATGCAGAGGCAGCTAGGTTTTTTGATTTGTTGAAAGATTCTGACGAACCACTATGGGATGGCTGCACAAACCACAGTAAATTATCGACTGTGGCACAGGTGTTCACCATCAAGTCAGATCACGGGTTGAGTGAGGCTGGGTATGAAAAAATTATTGATTGGGCAAGAAGCATTTTACCTGAAGGGAACAGGCTCAAAGAGAACTTCTATGCTGCGAAGTCCATGATGAAACCCCTCGGTTTAGGATTCCAGAAAATTGACATGTGCCCTAACTTCTGCATGTTATACTACCTTGAAAATGCTGAGATGACCGAGTGCATGACATGCGGGCATTCCCGTTACAAACCCAGAACTGGCAGGGGGAAGACTCTAGTGGCATATAAAAAACTTAGATATTTCCCGATCACACCTAGACTGCAGAGGTTATTTATGTCACCAAAGACTGCTGAGCACATGATATGGCACCAAACACACGATGCCGTTGATGATGTGATGGTGCATCCTTCTGACGGCGAAGCGTGGAAACGCTTTAACAGTGTGCATCCTGACTTTTCTGCTGAATCAAGGAATGTCCGACTTGGGTTGTGTACAGACGGGTTCAACCCATTTGGGTCATTTGATGCTCCCTATTCTTGTTGGCCGGTCATTCTCATAGTTTATAACTTGCTACCGGGAATGTGTATGAGGCCGGAGTTCATGTTTCTATCTGCTGTCATACCCGGTCCAAGCAGCCCGGGGCGGAATATAGATGTTTGTCTTCGAGCGTTGATAGATGAGCTGGCGCAGTTGTGGTCCTCCAGATCTCTAACTTATGATATATCAAGGAAACAAAATTTCCTTATGAGGGCGGCTTTGATGTGGACTATCAGTGATTTTCCAGCTTATGGAATGCTTTCTGGTTGGAGCATGCATGGGAAACTCGCATGTCCATACTGCATGGAAAACAACAAGGCATTCACGCTAGCAAACGGAGGTAAAGCTTCTTTTTTTAACTGTCACCGTCGCTTCTTGCCACTTAATCACAGGTTCAGAAAGAACAGAAAAGATTTCTTTGTTGGCAGAGTTGAAAAAGATGTTGCATCCCTTCGTCTTTCTGGTGAAGAATTGCATCATGTTGTATCAGAGTACGGTGACATTGTGTTTGGCCTTCAATCAGGTAAGCAAAAGTTTCCTGGTTTTGGTTTGACCCATAATTGGGTAAAGCGAAGTATCTTTTGGGAGCTTCCGTATTGGAAGACCAATCTTCTCCGCCATAACCTTGACGTGTTTGAGAATATTTTCAACACCGTCATGGATGTGAAGGGGAAGACGAAGGACAACATGAAGGCTAGATTGGATATAGCTTTATATTGTAACCGTAAAAATATGGAGTTGGTTTATGAGGAGTCACGGGTTGCAAAACCAAGGGCAAGCTTCGTGTTAGAGAAAAACGCACAACTGCTAGTCTATAAATGGCTTAAGAGTCTGTGTTTTCCAGATGGACATGCATCGAACATATCAAGGCTTGTTAACATAGAGGACTGCAGATTGTATGGAATGAAGAGTCATGACTGCCACTGAGAGGAATATGGGATGCACTAACGGAGATCAGTCATTTCTTTAGAGATATATGCTCCAGCAAGATGAATATTGAGCACATTGAGAGGCTTCAAACGAATATCATCGAGACACTATGCAAACTTGAGATGATATTCCCTCCTTCATTTTTTGACTCAATGGAGCGTCTCCCTATACATCTACCGTTCGAGGCAAAAGCTGGAGGACCGGTCCAGTATAGATGGATGTACCCATTCGAACGGTGAGATATTACAGTTGCAATGGAATTCATATCTTAAAGTATTTTCTATGTTTTTCTTAATTGAAAATACTTGAATTGTACTTCAATGCAGGTACTTGTTTAATCTAAAAAAAAAAGGTTAAGAACAAGGCGCATGTTGAGGCTTCGATATCTGAGGCCTATATTGTTGAAGAGATATCAACATTTATCTCGTACTATTTCGAATCTCATCTGAGAACAAGAATCAATCGCGTTCCACGGCATGACGATGGCGGTGAAGTGCCTTCCAGTGGGAACTTGTCAATATTCTTCAATACTGGACGACCCACACCTAAAAATGCCGTAAGAGGAAGATATTTTTCAGAAATAGAATTCAAACAAGCACACAACTATGTTCTATTTAAATGTGATGAGCTGAGACCATTTATTCAGTAAGTCTATATATGCGTAATACTAATTAAACTTTGTCAGTAATATACTGTTAATTATATATTGTAATATCATACACTCATTATCACTTGCAGGCAACATACACCAACGGATTATAGTCCGTCGGTATATCACAGAGAGTTTGAAAAGAATTACAACAAAATGCCACAATCAGCGACGAGTATACCGACGGATTCTAGTCCGTCGGTATCTCACAGAGAATTCAAAAATATTTACAACAAAAATACCACAATCAGCGACGGGTATACCGACGGATTCTAGTCCGTCGGTATCTCACAGAGAGTTCGAAAATATTTACAACAAAATGCCAAAATCACCGACGGCTTCCCCGACGGAATATTTCCGTCGGTAAAATATCACCGACAGAAATACTGACGGACCACGCGATTTCCAACGTGTGTGAATTAATGCGCCTCTGAACTTGTCAGATTACCGACGAAATCACCGACGGACGTTGAAAAATATGGAGGGCTGTTAAAAATTCGATGCGAAATTCAAAAATTACCGACGGAGTTTTGACCTGTTACCGACGGAATTGTTGACCTTTTACCGACGGAGATTAATTCCGTCGATGATTCCATCGGTAAAACTACCCTATAAGTTCCAGCCCCCGCCGCTTCGCCTCATTTTTTCTTCTTCTCCCCGTGCCGCTTCTCTTCTCTTCTCTTCTCTTCTCCCCGCGCCGCTGCACCTCAGATTTTTGCCTTCAATCTCTAGCAAGATTTAGTGTTGTGAATCTTCCTCAAATTAAAAGGTATGTGTTTTTTTCCAATTTATTTTATTTACTTTTAATTTATTTTTAGTTGTTTTTATTTTTGTTGTTTTGGTGTTTTTTTTGGTAATGTAGATAAAGTTTTGAATTTGTCACATTATTAAGGTATGTATATTTCGTTCCTTTTATTGATATAAGTTTTTTTTTTTAATTTTTTGAATATTTTTTATTGTTTTGAATATAATTATTGATTAATTTGTTGAATTATAATTGTTAATGTTGAATTATAATGATTAATTTGTTGAATTATAATTGTTAATGTTGAATTATAATGATTAATTTGTTGAATTATAATTTGTTGAATTTATTGAATTTATTTTTTGTCATTTTTTTTATTGTTTTGAATATAATTATTGATTAATTTGTTGAATTATAATTGTTAAGGTTGAATTTACCTTAGAATTAATAATTGGATATGTTGGAATAATTAATATTTTTTTTTATATTATTGCATGATTTGTGTTTAACTGTTTCCATTGATTTTAATTGTTAGGCTATAATTCTTTTTTATTTTATTGAATATATTTTATTGTTTTATTGCCATAATTATTTAATAATTTGTTGAATTAATATTGTTAATGTTGAATTTATCTTAGATTTAATAATTGAATATGTTGGAAGAATTATTAATTTTACTCTAACTTGATGATTTGTGTTTAATTGTTTCTATTTATTTTGAATTTATAGTTTTGTTGTATTGACATAATTATTGAATAATTTGTGAATTGTAATTGTTAACGTTGAATTTATCTTATGATTAATAGTTGAATATGTTGGAATAATTAGTATAGATTGGGTCAATTGGTTGTGGCTATTGTTAATATTTGCAGGTTTGTGGATTTGGGTAATATCCAGTATAGGGGAGGTGCTGCCGAATTTTTTTAACTTTTGAATTTTATTATACAATTATTTATATAAAATTGTTTAGATGCGGAGAATGAAATCCAGAGCTAGTCGTTCACGTCCAGTCGAATCAAGTTTGTCTAACAGCGATGCTGATGTTTCCTTAGGTGCCTCTCAAGAAGAGGCACCTACACCACTTGCGCCATCAACCGATGCTGCCTCTTCCAGCGATGTTTCACATCGCAGAAGCGGCGTGCCTTCGCAGCGGAATCAATTTATCCGCAAGTACGAGGCACAGTGGAAGGACGATCTTACAATGTAAGTTTGTTAAGAGTTTTAGTTTTTTTTTATATATAAAAAACAAATTTAAAACATAATTTATGAAGTAATCACTATTTCATTAATTTCATTTCTTTTCAGGTTCACAAACATTGAGGCCGCCCGAGTAATATCATCGACGTTTAAAGCGTCGATGGAGATTCCATTGTTTCAATGGAGTCAGATATCCAGGCATCCTGAATGGATGCCTCAAATCAATGCATGGTTTCGTAGATTTGAGGTTCTTTTTAATATATAATTTTCAGCTTATTTCTAATAAATTCTAGTTATAATTGTAAATAAATTATTAACATTTTAAAAAATTATTTTTTTATACACAACATCGATTCAGCTGGGACGATGAACATGACACTGTTGTGAGGAGGGTGTGGGAAAATCACGCGGCAATTAGGTAACATCGAAAACAATACGACTTTTTTTTTACATAATTATTTATGTTTCGAAATGTAATTTTTTCGTGCGTGAATTAGGTTGCGTGATTTTTGGTATGACACCCAGAAAAAGGCAAAAAAAACAGCGAGGGATAAGGGGTTCGAAGGCTGGAATGATGTTGCACAGTGACAACGCACACCGGCGGCTCCGTTCCGTTTGCTGCACATGCGAAACGGATGGTAAGATTAATTTAAATGAAATTTTTTTCATTATAGGCTACGTCTCTTAGACGTGAGCCGAGCCCTATGGAGCTGTTTGTGGAGACGCACGTGCGGAGTCATGACCACCAAAAGGGGACGCAATAGTTCGTTGACAACCGCTCTCAACAGTTTGTGGTATGTTTGTTCAACCATTTTATTTTGTAAGTTATTATTATGTTTATTGAATTGAATATGATGTGATTTTTTTTTTCAGGAGACCTATAATAATCGGTTGAGGGAGAGATACGGGGACGATCTTTCGACCCATCCGGAATTCGATCCGAATTTGTGGATGGAGGCTGGATCATCAGGTGGACCCGAAAAAAATCGGGTTTACGGGCTCTCCAACACTACCGCCGCCAACTTGTAGTCGACCGGTACTGCTTCAACCGTTGGGAGCTCCCAATCTGTATCGAGCTCCCAATCTAAGGAGTTCGTGGCCTTGCAGCAAAGGTGCGACCACCTATCAGAGGCGTACACACAACTAAAAGAAGAGCAAAGATTGGTGAACGAACAACACAGAGTAGAGTCTGAACAACAAAGAGCGGCCTATGAAGAGCTTCGCCAAATGGTCATGAACATGACACAAGGTGGAACATGTGCGCCTAATCCTTTTTGGCCGCCTAACCCCCAGCCTCCTCCTCCTCCTCCTCCTCCACCTTTATATTAATTTTTAATAAACATTATTTATATTTAAAATTTCGTTTAATGTTTTTTTGAAACACATTTATTTTGTAATGAATATTATTTAACTTTGAGTTTTTGTTGCTTAATATAAATTTTATTTGCATAATTGGTTTGTATTATCATTAATTTAAATTATTTTTTCTAAAAAATTAAAAAAAAAAATTACACAGGGATTTACCGACGGAATAACTCCGTCGGCATTGGACAGTGTCTGCCACCATCACCGACGAATATTCAGACGAACCTATTCGGTCGGTATTCCATCCTATCACCGACATATTCACCGACTGATTACTTCCGTCGGTAAAACTCACCGACGAATTTACAGACGGAAATATTCGGTCGGTATGAAAGATCACTGACACTTTTACCAACGGATTTAGTCCGTCGGTATTTACATAACACCGACGGAAAATATTCCGTCGGTATGTTTCAAGCGGGAAACTTTTTTTTTTGGCGCGCACGTTCCGTCGGTAAATGTGTTTTTGGTATTTCCGACCGATATAGCGACGGAATGTGGAATTACCGACAAAAGGTATTCCGACGGGTGTATTCCGTCGGTAAAATAGTCGGTAAATAATTTACCGACGAACGTTCTATCATACACCGACGGAATATGTCCGTCGGTAAAACTATGAAATGTTGTAGTGAATATTCTATATATATTCTCTGTTCTCCTTTTTCTTTTGCACCCCCACATCTTTTGTCATCTTCCTTTCCTTCATCGGATAAGATTAAAATGAGAGGTATTTTTATTAGAATATGTAAATAAATCTTTCATTTATAGCATTTGTATTTTAGGAGATACTCGGCTGATTGGGTTAGCAAAATTGTAGCCGAAAGACTCTCCACATTCTTGTATAAATCAGCTGTCAAAATGAATGAAGGCAAGTAAAAACATTTCTATTTATATCATGGTATTAGAGCGCATCTAGGCTATCTCCTCCTTCTAACCCTAGTTGTCGTTCTAGCCGCTCTATCCTACCATTTCCCATTTCCCATCTCAAAACTGCCTCACCAAAAACACCATGACAGAGCACACATCCGACCCAGCAAACTCCCCCTCTTCTCCTCCTCCTCCCAGACAATCTCCCAAACCTCATCCCTCTCATCCTGCTCTTGCAGTATCCAACATCAACACCTTCATCAAAGTCACCTTAGACATTGAAAAGGGCCAATACATTACGTGGTCGGAGCTATTTAAAATCCATGCTAGGGCTTATCAAGTTCTTGATCATATCATTCCTCCCTTAGCAGCAGAGATGAAGCAGGACACATCTCTTCAAGACACGGACCCTGACCTCTGGTCCCATGTTGATGCCATTGTTCTACAATGGATTTACGGCACTATCTCTAAAGATCTTCTCAACACCATCCTTGAACGTGACTCCACCGCTGCACTTGCATGGAACAGATTAAGGGACATTTTCTCGGACAATAAAAACTCTAGGTCTCTCTATCTAGAACAAGAATTTTCAAAGGTTCAAATGGAGCATTTTGCAGATGCCTCATCCTACTGTCAACATCTTAAGTCCCTCTCGGATCAGCTGTCAAATGTTGGATCTCCTGTAACAAATGAAAGGTTGGTTCTTCAACTTGTTTCGGGTTTAACTGATGCATATGCTAGTGTTGGTTCCCAGATTCGTCATGGTGATTCTCTTCCCCCCTTTTACAAAGCACGGTCTATGCTGGTTTTGGAGGAGACGGCAAGGACGAAAAAGGTTGCCCAGACCTCCTCCAACTCTGCCTTCTTTGTCTCTCCAGTCGCCCATTCCAGTGGCCACACGGCTGGAAATCCATTCCCCCACCGTCCCAATCACACTTCCAACCGAAGCTCCACCACCCGTAATAGTAGAGGAGGTGGCAGTGGTGCCCGTAGTAGCAAAGGCAGAGGAAGGGGTGGTAGCCGTGGAGGCCAGTTGCACCAGCAACAGTACACTACACCCTGGTAGCCAATGTCCTCACAATAGCAGCAATGGTCTTTTCCTTCTTGGGCTGGGCCGTGGCAACCTTGGGCTACGCCCTCATGCCCATACCCAACGGCAAACCACTTGTCTCACCAGCCCAGCTCTCAACGTCAGACAGGCCTTTTTAGGCCCAGGCCACAACAGGCCCACATGGCAGCCTCTACACCGTAGGCCCAGTCATCTTATGCTCCAACCGACATTCAAGCAGCTATGCATACACTCTCAATTACTCCTCCTGACGATCAATGGTACATGGACACCGGAGCCACATCTCACATGACCGCAAACGGAGGTAATCTTACGTCTTATTTCAATATGAGCATCAATCGTAATACTCCTGTTGGTAGTGGTCATACTATTCCATTTATTGGTTGTGGAAACACATTACTACCTAACCCCAACCCTTCTTTCTCTTTGAATAATGTCTTGCATGCCCCAAAATTGATTAAAAATCTTGTCTCTGTGAGGAAATTTACCATTGACAATGATGCTTCTGTTGAATTTGATCCTTTCGGTTTTTCTGTGAAGGATTTTCAAACGGGGATGCCTTTACTGAGATGTAACAGCTTAGGTGACCTATATCCAGTTACCACAAGACCACCCATTGGAATCTCACCACCATCAACTTTTACCGTTTTGTCTCCTGAATTATGGCATAGTCGTTTAGGACACCCAGGAGCTCCTGTTTTAAGCTCTCTTCGTAAAAACAATTTAATTGTTTGCAACGAATTTCAAGATAATTTTGTTTGTCATTCATGTCCTCTTGGGAAGCAAGTTAAATTACCTTTTTTATGACTCTCTCTCATATACCTCTTTGCCTTTCTATATTGTGCATAGTGATATTTAGTCATCACCTACTCTTAGCTCGAGTGGTCATCGCTATTATGTTTTGTTTCTTGATGATTTCACGAATTTTCTATGGACCTCTCCAATTGCCACTAAATCTCAAGTGCATTCCATTTTTCTATCATTTCGTACTCATGTTAAGGCACAATTTGAAAGGGAAATCAAATGTTTCCAATGTGACAATGGAAGGGAGTATGATAATGGACCATTTCATAAATTTTGTCAATTAAATGGAATGACTTTTCGATTCTCTTGCCCTCATACATCTCCTCAAAATGGAAAAGCCGAGAGAAAAATTCATACCATCAATAATATCATCCGCACTCTCCTCGCTCATGCCTCTCTACCATCCTCCTTTTGGCATCATGCACTTCAAATGGCCACCTATATTCTTAACATACTCCCTAAAAAAAAGCTTGCTTTCCAACCACCCACAAAAATTCTCTATCAAAAAGACCCGTCCTACTCTCACCTTTGAGTTTTTGGGTGTTTATGCTATCCTCTTCTTCCGTCTACTTCTAGAAATAAATGACAAGCTCGGTCAACACCATGTGTTTTTTTGGGGTATCCATCTAATCATAGAGGTTATAAGTGTTATGATTTATCGAGTCGTAAAATACTTATTTCAAGGCATGTGACCTTTGATGAACATACATTCCCCTTTTCTAAATTACATGCTCCTCGATCTCCTACTTATGAGTTTTTGGATGCAGGAATTACACCTCTCCTTCACTCACCTGATCAACCAAATCCATTTGAAGCCCAAGTCTATCCCACCCCACTTGTTGATCCACCAGCCCAAACTACACCTCTTATACATGCCCAACAAACACCACTCATCACCCTAATTCTTACTTCTCCAGTTAGGGACCTCTCCCCGCACCAATCTGATTCCCCTAACCGGACGCTGCCCAGCCCATCCAACTTCTCACCATGGCCTATATCTCCTTCTCCCACCGATCAACCAAATTCACACAGTCCACCTCCTCCAATGGACACAGCCCAAGCCATTCCACTTGACCGTCCACCTCACTCTCCACAAATGACAACAAGATCCCAACATGGTATTTTTAAGCCCTGCAAATTCCTTAATCTTCATACCTCATCCGATAACTCCATTTCTCCATTGCCCACAAATCCCCTTAATGCATTCCATGATCATAATTGGAAAATGGCCATGAAAGACGAATATGATGCTCTTATTGAAAATAAGACGTGGGACTTGGTACCCCATCCATTTAATGCTAATATCATTCAAAGTTTGTGGATTTTCAGGCATAAGAAGCAATCTGATGGTTCCCTTGAGCGGTATAAAGCCCGTCTTGTCGGTGATGGTGCAGGTCAGCAAACGGCTATCGATTGTGGTGAGACCTTTAGTCCGGTGGTCAAACTGGCCACTATTCAAACGGTACTAAGTATTGCTTTATCTAAATCTTGGTGTCTTCATCAGTTGGATGTAAAGAATGCTTTTTTGCATGGGAATCTCGAGGAAACAGTTTATATGCATCAACCTCCTGGCTTCCGAAGTTCAGAACACCCAGATTATGTCTGCTTGCTTAAGAAGTCCCTTTATGGGCTTAAGCAAGCCCCTCGTGCTTAGTACCAACGGTTTGCGGATTATATGGCTACATTGGGTTTCTCTCACAGTATTTCAGATCATTCTTTATTCATTTATTGTCAGGGCAACGATATGGCATATATTCTTCTTTACGTGGATGACATTATTCTTATTGCATCTTCAGCTGCTCTTCATCAATCCATCATGTCTAAGCTTGGTTCTGAGTTTGCTATAAAAGATTTGGGTCCTTTAAGTTATTTTTTGGGCATCTCTGTTACAAGACATTCAGGAGGTCTTTTTCTTTCCCAAAAGAAATATGCCGAGGAAATCATTGAGCAGGCCGATATGTCTTCTTCTAACCCATCTCCTACACCGGTGGACACGAAAGAAAAACTCAGTATCTCTTCAGGAAATCCTTATCATGATCCAACTGAGTATCGCAGTCTTGTTGGCGCCTTACAGTACCTGACATTTACAAGACCGGATATTTCTTATGTTGTTCAACAAATTTGTTTGTTTATACATGACCCCAGGACTCAACACATGTCTGCTTTGAAGCGTATCATTCACTACATTAAGGGTACTGTCGACTTTGGTCTCCACCTTTATCACTCTTCAGTTCATAAACTCATTTCCTACACCGACGCCGACTGGGGTGGATGTCCAGACACCAGACGGTCGACTTCGGGTTATTGTGTATATCTTGGGGACAACTTAATCTCTTGGTCTGCAAAAAGACAACCGACCTTGTCCAGCTCTAGCGCTGAGGCTGAGTATCGTGGGGTAGCTAATGTAGTTTCTGAATCTTGTTGGATTCAAAACTTACTCTTGGAGCTACATTGTCCTATTCCGAAAGCCACTTTAGTATATTGTGATAATGTCAGTGCGGTGTATTTTTCCGGTAACCAAGTTCAACATCAACGCAGTAAGCATATTGAGATGGATATACATTTTGTAAGAGAGAAAGTCGCTCGTGGTCACGTTCGAGTTCTCCACGTCCCTTCACGTTATCAGATTGCTGACATCTTCACTAAGGGACTTCCACTGCAACTATTTGATGATTTTAGAAATAGTCTCAACATTCGACCACCTCTAGTTTCGACTACGGGGGTGTATTAGAATATGTAAATAAATCTTTCATTTATAGCATTTGTATTTTAGGAGATACTCGGCTGATTGGGTTAGCAAAATTGTAGCCGAAAGACTCTCCACATTCTTGTATTTATATCAGCTGTCAAAATGAATGAAGGCAGGCAAAAACATTTCTATTTCTATCAATTTTTAATAGTTATTTTATTGAATAGAGAAAGCTGAAAAAAAAAAAACAAACATTGATTTTATGCCTACTAATATCTTTAAAGAAAACATTGGGATATGGTCCATTAATTGAACCTATGATAGAAGAGAAAATAATGAAGCTCGCAAATGAGAAAAAACACAAGAAAAAGCACGAACATTTTCAAGCAGAAAAGCCGCCTCTAGGACACTGAAAAGAAAAGAAAAGAGCAAAACATAGCATACACCCCCTATCTGCCATGATCAGTCAGCAACAAAGTTACGCCTGCTTCTTCTTCTTTTTTACCATCAACGGTAACAAGTTCAACTCTGGATCAATTATTTTTAAATTTGTGATTATAAATATTCAATAAATATAAGATTTCTACTTTGTAATTCTTTATTATAAATTAATTTAAAAAATTAGATTAATCTTTTTCTTATTTTTTTTAGATATAATTTTCAAATTTTATTTTGTTGAAACTTTCTTTCAAGATTGTGATTAGTTTTGTTTTAATTTAAGAAACAATACTTATAATAAAATAACTTATTTTTCTTAAATAAAATGCAATAATAAATAAATATAGTTTAGATTTAATAAATCTCAGTTAGGTAGCCTGCGCTACATTGCAAGCTCACCTTTTATCTTCATAAAAAAGTTGGGTTATAACAGTGGCAGGATCCAAGGTTATTTGTGCATGACCCAATTTTATGTTGGCTCTTGCACGACCAATGACCCAAGGCTATTTTGGGTTTTGTAGTTGGATGCATGCACTACGTGACGGGTTTACTTTTTATTTTCATAAAAAATATTGTAAAAATTTATAATACAAAAATTAATATTTTTTAATAATAATAATAATTTTCCAAATTTATTAATTATTTTATTAATAATAAAAATAATAATAATAATAATAATATTTATAACACAGATGATAATATTTTTAATATTCATAGTATTAATTATAATAATAATAATAATATTTATAACACAAATAATATTATTTTTGATATTCATACTATTAATTATAATAAAATAATAATATTTATAACACAAATAATATAATTTTTAATATGAATATTTAGAATTATAAAAATTAATATTTATTATATCAATAATTATATAAAATTTTTTTATATCAATACTTTGAACTATAATAAAAATAATATTATTTATAACACAAATAATAATATTTTTGATATGAAAATTTTGAATTATAAGAGAAATAATAATATTTCTAACACATATTATTATATTAAGAAAACCGACGTGGGGTTGGGCGTGGACGCGTCCAATTCCAACATGGAGTGGGGCAGGGACACGCCCAAAACTAACATGTGGTTGGTTGCGGACGCGTCTAGGTCCAACGTGTGGTTAGGCGCGGACGATTTGAGACCCAACCTAGCATTGGGCGTGGACACGTCCAGGACCAACATAGCTGTGGGTGGGGACGCGTCGAGACCCAACATGGTGTTGGGAGGGGTCATGTCCATCCCAAGGTGGGGTGGGGCCTAGACGCGTCCAAACCCAACATAGAGGTGGCCGCGGTCGCGTGCAAACCCAACGTGGGTTTGGGCGTGGAGGCGTCCGCCCAATCGTTAGGTGTCAACACTTGGGGGCTCGGGAGCTTGTTACCACGCGCAACGTGTGCGCTAGGGTCTGCCTAGCACACAAGCATCAACACAAGTGCCACATGTCGCCACGTGGTTTTTCTTCGATGGTAATAACAATTTTTTATTTTTTTTAATGATGATGATAATAATAATAATAGTATTAGTTATTTTAAAATTTAAGTTTCAAATCAAATCTATGGCTATTTTTCAATATTAAGAATAATTTTTTTTCTAATTTATTAATTATTTTATTCATACTATTAACTATTATAATAATAATAATAATAATAATAATAATATTAATACTTTTGATTATAGTAAAAATAATAATATTCATAACACAATTAATAATAATTTTTATATTAAAACTTTGAATTATTTTAAAAATAATAATATTATAACACAAATAATAATATATTTGATATGAATACATTGAAATATAACAAAAATAATATTATTTAGAACATAAATAATAATATTTTGATATGAACACTTTGAATTATATAAAAAAAATAATAATTAGAATACAAATAATAATATTTTTTATAAGAATACTTTGTATTAGAAGAAAAATAATAATATTTACAATGCAAATTATAATGTTTTTTTATATATATATTAATACTTAGAATTGTTGAATATTTTTAATAATACTACGCTACGAGCTCACTTTTTATTTGTATAAAACATATCATAAAAATTTATAATATAAATAATAATATGTTTTTAATATTAATAATATAACACAAATTATTATAATAAGAAAACCAACGTGGGGTTGGCTGGAGACACGTCCAAGTCCAACATGGAGTTGGGCAGGGAAGTGTCCAGGTCGAACCTGGTGTTGGGCGCGGACGCATCCACCCCTAACCCGGTGTTGGGCGTAGACACGTCCAGGGTCAACATGGAGGTGGACGTGGACGCGTCCACATGCAACGCGGGGTTGGGCACAGATGCGTTGAGCCCCAACATGGGGTGGGCATGAACGCGTCCAAGTTCAGTACAGATCTAGGCTAGGACGTGTCTAGGCCCAACGTGGAGGTGGACATGGACGCATCCCCACCCATCTCGAGGTTGAGTGTGGACGTGTCGAGCCCCAATGTGAGGTAGGCACAAACGCATCCAAGTCCAACATGAGCTAGGTGCGGATGTGTCCAGTTCCAACGTGTAGTTGGGCGCGAATGCATCCAGACACAACATGGGGTTGAATTATAAGAAAAATAATAATATTTAAAACACAAATGATAATATTTTTTAGATGAATACTTTGTATTAGAAGAAAAATAATTGTACTTGCAACTCAAATTATAATATTTTATATATTAATACTTAGAATTGTTGAATATTTTTAATAATACTACGTCACGGGTTCACGTTTTATTTTTATAAAAAATATCATAAAAATTTATAATATAAATAATAATATGTTTTCAATAGTAGTAATAATATTTTCTTTCAAAGTTATTAATTATATTAACTATAATAAAAAATAATAATAATTCTCATAAAGGCATCAACCAAAGCGCCATGTGTGCGCTTGGTCTTCCCCGCACATAAGCAGGCAGCCCAGGCAGCCCAAGCACCCAAGGCTGGATAGACTAAGCGTTAGGGGGCTGCAGCCTAAGGCGTGGCCTGCCCAACTCGTAGGCCGGGTAGCAAAGCTCCAGGTGTCCGCATTCCTAGTGGGCATGCCTCCAGCCTGACATTTAGGGCTGCTGGTTGTAGCCTCACAAATGCCCTCACCAAATAGTGTTGTCCACAGTGAAAGCACTCACAAGGCCGCAAAAGTGCAGATCAATGTAATCCGCAGTGAATTCACTCACAGTGCATAGTAGTCTGCGCCACAATGACCAAACAGTGCAGTCCGTGGTGAAAGCTCTCACAATCCACAATGAAAGCTCTCACAATTCACAATTAAAGCTCTCATAAGGCTGCTGCAGTGTAGAATAGTGTAATCACAGTGAATAGTAGCCAATGCTACAGTGTTACACTGATTAGTTTTAGTTATGGCTGATAGTTTTTCCTGGTTATTTTAAATCATTGAAACTCTTACACGAACTTATTTTAATTACCTTTATTTTTAATTAAAAAAACATCCTACTAATAAAAAATATTTTGTTTAAATACATGAATAAAAAAAAATGATTATAAATTTAATGGAGAAGATATGCTATGATATATTTTCCTTTCCTTTTCTTTTTCATCCCACAACTTTTGTTCTTTATTTTTCCTTTATCCATAGGCCTAGTTATCTGCCCATTCGGGCCTGGTTATATTAAATCTCGAGTTAACTTGGTGAATCATTGATCTGGAATCTAATTTTGGTTAGTTTGAGGGGGGAAATAGTTTTTATTTTCAAAACCATGTCATTTCAAGTTTATTTTTCATTTAAAAAAGTTTAATATGATGATATTCCAATTTTAAAAAATTATTGGGGTGAAATAGGGTTAACTTACTCGATCAATGACCTGAATTTTGGATCTAGTGAATTTATATTAATTTAAGTTAACCTACCTATCAATAACTTGAAATTTGGACAAGATGGATTTTCAGTTTAGGTTTTATTATTAACAGAACTTAAGTTGTGTGGCGAAAAACATTGTAGTTATGCCTTTAATTACCTTGGATTATAATAGTACATTAAAGTCTTTGCCCTTCACAAAAAAATACACAAAGTTGTCTTTCAGAAGTAAAATAATCTTTTTTCCAGGTTCATTTGTCATTTTAGAATTGATGGGAATATCTCATTCTTTTCACAATTTTTTGCATAGTTAAATTGGTTGGTAACCCTTAAAAGAAAAGAAAAAAACATTTGGCCTAAAGCCTTTTTTTATATTTCTTTTTTGCATGCAGAATATTAGTACTCTATCGCTATTGAAATAAAAATATCTTAGGCCTGACTTTAGGGGCATACTAGTCATTTTATATTGAGTTGTTATTTTTTTTTTTGCAATTATCATATTGTCTTAGGGATGATTTGGTCATTTAATTAATGAACAAATAATAATTAAGAAAAAGAAAAAGCCACTAGCACATTCATAGAGTGCGCTAAAGAGTGGGTCACCTCGTCGTCTTTGAACGTTGGTGGTGGCTCACAATGAAGAAAAACCATCTTCCTTGTTATTTTTTTTTATTTGAAACGATGGGGGCTACATTCACCGATGGTGCATATGGCTTAATGCCTAATGGTTTGGCTATAATTGACTTTTCTTTCCACTTCTTTTCTCTGTTTTTTTTTGGTTTCCATGCCTTCCCTTGCAACATTTCACAACAACCATCAATTTCTTTCTCTTTAGGTTTTGTCACTATTATTTTAATTGCTAAGTTTTTATTTGAATTAGTTTATATAATTGAATTTGTTTTTTGATTTCATTATTAATCAATTTGTTTCATTCCAGATTTGATCCTTATTTTTTTTATTGATATTTATTTTATTTTGAATGATTTTTAAAATTATGTTTTTTACAATTTCATCCCCCATTATAATGAGATGTCATATTTTATCATTATTCTTTTGATTGCTAATGTTTAATCTTAGCAAGTTTTTTTAAATTATTATTTTTATTTCATCTTTATAATTAAATTGAGCTACTTGATTGACCTCAAATTTAGAATTTCATGGGTTAGGAATTTGAGCGAATAACTCAAGTTTAGGATCGAGATTCGTTCAAGATTGTTTGTTGTTGTTTTTTTTTTTTAAATCATGTTTTTTAATTTTATCTTTTAATATTTGATTTACTTAGATATTGGATTGTGTATTTGTTTTCTTTATATGGGATTTTTAACTGATTTTAAAAAGATCTCAGGTCTTTTTACATTTCTTTCTTTATTGGGTTTAGTTTCTTTTTAATTTTTTAAATTAAATTAGATTAATTTCTTGATATTTAATTTTTTTGAAAAAATATAATGTCTAATATGTTATCATCTCTATTTATTTTATTATTTTAACCACTAACTATGGTACATCTATGGGCGGAAGTTTGGAGGAAGATAGTTATATATATAAAAGAGAAAACATGCGAAAAATCACTTTCACGTGATTTTGGGTGATCAAATGTAAAAAAGACTCACCGAATTAATTGAACATCTTTAAAAAGAGAGACAAGACTCACCGAATTAATTGAACATCTTTAAAGAAGAGAGACAAGACTCACTGAATTCTAACGTGGAAACAGAAAAAAACAAGAAAAAGCAAAAAGGACAAAAGAAAAGAAAATGGTACCAGAGCCCAATCCTGACAGCATCAATGGTAACAAGATCATTGGTTTATTTTGCAGGTGCATGAATGTAACAAGTAATAAAATAATGAATGAGTAGTGTATTGTCCCTCAATAATTTGTAAAAATTATTACTAATTTTTTTAAAAATTCAAATTGTGATTTATTTGAGGAATTAAATGAGTAGGAATTGAATGAGATAATTTATGAAATAAAATTAATAATTAAAAGTAATAATCAACTAATTAAGTAGTATTGAATTTAATTCTAATAGATTCTAGGATTTCAGATTTTTAATGTAAATATATCTATGTGAATTTTCTCAATTGAATTAATTATTTTTAATGTTGATAATCAAGTTTTTCTAATTTAAACACTAATCTCTATGCATCCATGAAATATTTCAACAAGCAAACTTTATATATTCTACAAAATTCTTGAACTTGTCAAAGTTTATTAAGTACCTTTAAACTTTTAATGATTACAAAAGTTCTATAGATAACTCTATCATATAGATTCCATAAGATATTTTAAACAATGGCTAAAATAATTATCACTTTTCAATCTCAAATTGAATCATAAATCATGCAAACGTTGACCAAATGTACACAAACATTAAGCATATAATGAAACACTTAACAACTAGTGTATTAATTCAATCAAAGAAATTGCTCACATATTCATAGTTAGGTTACATAAAAAATCCTTGAATAAGATTCATAGCCAAATTAAAGAGAAACAAACTTGATACAATGAACATCACTCAAGAGTAAGGGTTAGCAGTAGAGCTGCCGAACATCTTCCAATCTGTTCTGATTTTTCCACTTTTGTTTTGCTCTATTCTCGTCTATTCTTCATACCACGCTTCTTCTTTTTTTGGTGTATTTTAGGGTATCACTCTCTGGATGTCGCTACTCTCAAAAGAATGTCCCTATATTCTTGTTTGTTTTTTTTTTTTGAGAATGGAAAGAGCGTTGGTTACCTCATTGCCTTATATTCTTTCATATCTTGATATTATAAGCCAGATTTGGGGTGGAAAACATGCAAATTAAAACTACTCTATTTTCTAGAGCAATTGTATAAATTCAAATTTTCTTTCCAACAAAGTTGATCTTGCAATTTTTAGACCACTGACACTTGAGATATGGACCATAACTTGTGACAGTGCCTGGATTACAAGAAGTTCAGATTTGATTCGGACTCTATCTTTTAACTTATTTTTTGGGCTTCAAATTAGCAAAATTGAGTTTGAAACGGAGTTGTATAACCCTCGTTACAACCCAAAAACCAATCATTGCTCAACTTTAATTCTAGATTATGCCCACTCTAGTAATTTAGTATTTGAAAACACATTAATTTTCCACAAGGTCAATAGTTCAAAAGGGCATCCCAAATCCTAATTAACTTGTGCAACACATATGAAATATTACAAAATACAACAAGAAGAATCGAAAATATGCATGTCATAAATTCTTTTATCAAATACCCCCCAGACTTAAATGCTTGCTTGTCCTCAACCAAAAAAGAAAACCATGAAAATAGAGGGAAAAAGCTTAAGATAAGTTCAACTTTTAACATTCAAGGTTTCCCGCTTGCAAGCATTGACCTCTTAACTTAGTTCATAAACAATATCAGATAAAGGAAAACTAAGCATCCCTATTTTTTTTAGTTTAAACCTCTGTACAAACTCCCAACTTAATCATGTGTATCATATGACTATCATAATTGAATCATGCACATTCATTCTTCAATTAATGCACTTGGATACTTAACATTTGTTATTTGTTTTTTGACATGAATACAAAACATTTATGATAAATGCACCAAGTTATTTAATAGGTCACAAACTTAAAGTGATTTGCATACTCATATTTCAAGCTGTTGTTTGATGTGAAAGTAAATATTTGTGATGAATATTGTTGTTACCTGTTTTTAGGTTCCCACACATAAATGAAAAAAATACAAAAAAAGATATATCAAAAAAATATTCAAAAGAAATCCAAAAAAAAATAATAGGAGCAAGAAAAGGATGCTAGAATGCTAAAAAATGGTCAAAAATTGGTTGAGGAGGTTCAAAAATGCAAAAGGTTAAAATTTGACAGTTTATCGTTAACTGATGAGAGTCTTATTGACAAAGAAAATTCAATTTTGAGAAAAAAATATATTCAAAATCAGATGTTTATGGACTCAATTAAATTTTATCTAAGGTTTAATTAAATTTATAGAGGGTTTGATTGCAAGAAAATTTGATTTTTAAGTCAATTTAGGCTTTTATTGGAATAAATTAAAGTTCTGGGGTCCAATTATAATTTTGAAGAGTTGATTTGGCCAAATCAAGGGCTTAATTGCATAATTATTAAAGTTTGACGGCCAATTAGGGAGTTAATTGAAACAATCCAAAACCAAGGACCTAACCGAAAAATGCGCTACAATCAAGGGATCTAATTAAAAATTTTCCCGGGGCTTGATTACAAAATTGCATTGACATCCAAGGATCAAATCAGAAATATCATTTAAAGTCTTCTTTAGAAGACGTTTCGTGAGCTGGCTGAGAAAAGTTTGCAGCGGCGAAGGCGCGATTTGCTTCAATCAAGGGGGCATGTTTCACGGCTACCATGATGCATGCTGACCGTTACTCCATCCTTGCAGCAACAAAGGGAAAATGCATGCATCCTCTGGCTATCGAGGGAGGGGGGAACGAGAGAGGAGAAGAAGAGAAGGAGAAGGCAAGACGCGACAGAGAAAAGGAAGAAAACGGGGAAAAGTGGAATAGGTGAGAAAAACAAAACAAAGAGGGCATGGTACAAAGCAATACAAAGTGAAGAACAGAAATACACGGACGTGGAGAAGAAAAATAAAGAGGGAAGAGAGGAGAGCAGAATAGGGGGGAAACGCAGGAAAAAGACAGACATAAGACATAGAAGCAGGAAGAAAAGTGAGGGTGAGAAATCTTTTGAAAAGAACGAAAAACAGAGACCAAAAGGGGAAGAACTAAACAGAAGCAGACGAGGAAGAAAAAAACAGAGGTTGGTGTCTCTGCACGTGGAAGAAGAACAAAAATTGCAGCAAACACTGCCCGCTACCGTCATAACCACCGCGAGCCATTGTCGTCTTCCTCTTCACCGCCACCAGCATCATTGTGAGCGTATGCCATTACCATCGTCTTCGACATTATTTCCGCCACCAAGTTTGTTCTCTTTGTCTATGTGCATGCAATTCCATTTTTGCATTTTCACTGTTCGAATTATAATTCACTTGAACAGTAACTACTTCCATTTGCATAAGCTTGCACATGTAAGCTTGCCTTTTGTTTTCCCAGCTGGGTCACTAGCCTAAGCTAGTGACCCAGTTAGCCCTGTTGGGTTTAGCCCAACCACATGGGCCGAGCTGCCCAATAAAAAAACATTTCAAAAATCTTTTCAATTTTTTTTTATTTTCTCGTATATTTTTACTGTATTTTGATCGATATTGGTTTGTATTTTTATATTGTAAAGATAGAAATCTGGAATTAAAATACCTGGTTTTCATCAAAACAAAAATCAAAAAATAAATAAAATAAAATATTTTGTTTTCATGCATACGACCAACTCTCTCTCTCTCTTTAAAAAAAAATAAAATTCATATTGTATTTTCATACAACAAAAAAAATTTCAGAACCATGTATTAGCATGCATTTTAACTTTAATAACCAGTTTATTAAAGTCACGAGAACTAGGCCAATATTTTAAAATTCTAAACAAATTATTTTGTTTTCTTTTAATATTTGGAGTTACGACCTTACATGTAAAACATATTTCGGATATTAAATTCTTTTGTTTACATTAGAACAATTATGGTTTATCCGATAAGATAAGGATCTCTTTATCGAGGAGGACTTTGCTTAAACCTTAGACGAACCAACAACTAGAAAACACAACAAGACCTTAGATTTTATCATACAATTAAACAATGTAGTATACCTTAGGTAGAGCGTATTTGGGGTGTTAAAACCTTTCCTTTACGCAACCAATCTCGACACCTAATCTATGTGACCAATTAGAGTTCTTAGTGACCAAAATACTAGGTGGCGACTCTCATTCCAATTTTTTCACTAATAAAAGACAAGAATTCCTTGTCTCCCCACATTTGCCACATTAGATAAAATCTCGAGGGTGAATGTTTTTGCTGCGATGCCGCATATATGTGACAAATACTCTAGTTAATAAACAACTCAAAACATTGGAGTAGATAAACTTCATATAATCATTCATTTCATTTCATAAATATTATCACTCTTATTTACATAAACCTTGTTTTATTTACAAGAACAACATCACATTTATATTTTATGCATAACTATACAACTCACATGACTTTGCAAGGAAAGGTGTATGATTAGTATTTAAAAGTGTATTTTATCAAGGTTTTATATCATCAGTTTGCACTTGAAGTATCAATAACTCCTTAACTAAAACATGTTTTATAATAACGTAACTAATATTATAAGATACCTTTAATTTATGGTAAATGTTCATCTTAAATGCAGGCCTATCACATAAATGAAAGGATTGATTGATGAGTTCAAGTATTGAAATTGAAAGGACAAAGAGAGGGCCACACTTAGAAAAGAGATGTTGGTGCAGTCCAAACTGGAACACTGTTCGGTAATTGGGTCATATCTCGAGTTCTAGATGTCCAAATGATCTCAGATTTTTACACAGATTCAGTACGCCATAGGCCTACAACTTTCATGTGGACACCAAGATCTAAGAAGACCGTTTTCAAGTCCAAATTATAGCAACAACGGAGAAATCTGAATATGTCCTGCAGCTTAGACACTCTTCAGTGTTCAACCCATATCTTGAGTTCTAGAAGTCCAAATGACCTCAATGTTTTTTTCATGGAAAGCTAAGAGAATTTTCTAGAACTTTCATGAGTATATATGGTTCCAGTTCTAATGTTAGCAATGATGTTTTATTCAGATAAGAAGATAAGGATTTTCACCAAGTCAAGAAGTGACCACCCACTCAACAATTATTCATCAAATCAATAGTTCCAAATTTTGGCCTATAAAAGGAGGCATTTGCCATGCATTTAGGCATCTTGGTGTTCAGATCAAGATCATGCTCTTGCTCTCTTTCTTTGTATTTTGTAATGTTTAAGTTTTATTTGATGCTATATTAATCTCTTGTTTATGCTTTTCATGTCCTTTCCTTTATTTGTATAATTATGTTCTTATCTTATTTATTTATGTTTTTTTCTTTCATTATGTTTAGCTAAATCTATTATGTCAAGGTGAAAAGGTTACACTAATGGTGTAAGAATAAGTATAATATAAACTCAACATGGACTTTAATGCTTGATATTAAGATGTTTTATATTTATTATCTTGTTTACTCTTAATACCTTGCTTGTTAAATGGTTAATCTAGATTTGTGTTGAACAACCCTTGATACAACAAATGCTTGGCATTTTTATAGCTCAACCATATGGTCTAACCTACACTTGTGCTATGAAAGGAACTTGATTTGTTGTTAACATAAGTTATCACCATGAATACCGGATAATATTTACAAGTATTGACATTACTTGAATAAGATAATGAATGTAATCATGTTAACAATTATAATCTGATTGGAACCTTCTTTGTGTGTGGTTTCCAGTTGAATAATAATAGTTTATATTATACTTATTTGAAGTACCATTAGTGGATCCTCTAACCTTGATATTTGTTTTTATCATTGTTTAATCCTTACATTAATCTTCCTTCTCAAAGTTCTCATTAACTTCTTCCTCTTCTTCTTTTTTTATTTTTACTACTACTACTACTAGTACTACTACTACTACTACTATTATTACTACTACTACTACTACTACTACTACTATTATTATTATTATTATTATTATTATTATTATTATTATTATTTACATTCTTGTTATATTTTATGTACATTAAGTATGCTTTGTGTTTGATCAAGGATCCTGACATTGTTAGTCTTGCCTTGTTCATTCGCATCAGAAATCTATTTATATTATATAATATCTTTTTGATCTTTTCATAAATTAGTATATAGGCTGGAAACCTGTGACCCGATCTTTTTAGATCATTCTTAGGTATAACAACGCCACATACTGAGTATTATTATTATTATTACTATTAATAATAATATTATTATTACTATTATTGTTATTGTTGTTGTATTTTTATTTATAATTTATACAATTAACCTCTCTGTGGTTCGACCTTAGTCTTGCTGGGTTATTTATTACTTTGACACTCCTGCACTTGGAAAAAGACATCAAGCTTTTATTAGTGTCATTGTACTTCAATAATTCCAAAGAAAATAATCATATTTAATACCACTTTATAAGATATTGTCTATTCTAAGCAAAGAAATGTCATGCATAACATAATAAAGCACCTAAAAGTGTCAAAGTTGATCTTAAATGCATATCAAATTCACCCTTTGTTTTCATAGCCATAGTTGAATATCCCTCCCAAACTTAAATTTAAATTTATCATCAATAGGAAAGGAAAGACTAGAAAGGTATACGAATGCTTCTCTTTTAGCTAGGCAAGGGTGAGTTGTTGGTTTTCAAATAGTTATCTGCGTTCCATCCCTACACAACTCAATCAAATGAATAAGGGTAATTTTATGTGTGTGTTGGGTTACCTCCCAATTAATGCTTAGCTATAGTCAAAAGCTTGATTGTTCCATATTGTTAGCATGTGGTAACAGGAATATCATCTTTTTTACCAATTGACTCCCCATTCCTATAATGCTTTCGACGTTGCCCATTTACTATGAATGTTCCTTTCTCATCATAAGTGACCTCCACTGCTCCATAAGAAAACACATTAACAACTGTGAACGATCCTAACCATTGTGATTTAAGCTTACCAGGAAACAATTGAAGCCTTGAATTGAAGACTAATATTTGTTAACCAGAGACAAACTCCTTATGTGCAACATGCTTGTCATGCCATGCCTTGATTCTTTCCTTGTATATTTTGGCATTCTCATATGACTCATTGTGAAATTCATCTATCTCATTGATTTACAGGATTCTTTTCTTACCTGCAACCTGCAGATCCATGTTCGGTTGTTTCATTACCCAATATGCCTTATGCTTTAATTCAATAGGGAGATGGCATGCTTTTCCAAAGACTAATCGATAAAGAGACATTCCCAATATTATTTTGAATGTTGTTTGATAAGCCCACAATACATTATCTAGCTTTCTTACCTAATCTTTTCGAGAGTTATTAACTGTTTTTTCTATAATCTTCTCCAGCATTCTATTTGATTCCTTTATTTGGCCATTTTTTTAAGGATGATAAGTCAATGCTCTCTTGTGTCTGACTCCATATTTAGACAGAAGTGCTTCAACCTGCTTGTTATAAAAGTGAGTGCCTACATCACTAATGATGGCTCTAGGAGTACCAAATCTGGTGTCATAACCCAATTTTAGCCCATTGGCTTTTAATTTAATTTTTACAGGGTTTAAAATGTAAAATTAAAATATCAAAGACTTATTTCGATGAAAAGTGTGATTTGTCAACTTGCGTGAAAATTAAGGACTATAATGTGTTTTTTGTCATTCTATCCTTATCTTTGAGATAATCCTTACTTTCGAAATAATCCTTATTTTCAAGATAATCCTTACCTTCAAGATAATGAAAGTTGTCTGATTTCGAATTCGATTCTAATTTGAATTTCAAAAAAGAGAATGAGTTTGATTGAGACTTTACTTCTTACAAGCGATAGGACTCTTGCACTATAAATATTGATCCCAGTCTATGCAAAAAAAAAAAAAAAAAAGAGGGGAGGGACGATTAAAAAAAAAACCCTAAAAGAAAGAAACCCCAGGAGAAGGCCGTTCCCAGAAACCCTACAAAAAAATTAAAAAAACATTTACTAAAAATAAAAAAAAGGGGCGCTTGCTGCCCCTCCCCCAGCTTTTCCTATCTTCTTCCCGTAGCAGCCCCCAGTTAATATTCATTCCAGCAGCACCGTTGCAATGACATTTGGTCTTCCCAGCCGTGAACTGCAAAGAAAACAGGATTAATTCCCCTGGCAACAGCAACAAGCTTTCTCCTTCTGCACCAACAACGACCGCACCAGTAAATTAGCGGTGCAACTTCTTCTTCTCCAACACATCATCTTCCTTTATGCCATATTGTGAGCCATCCAGCATGCGCTCTTACAACAGAGCAGCAGGGTTTTCAAAGCATGAGCAGTAGCTTTGTCTTCAACCGTGGAAGTCTTCTAGTTCAAACCCAGCACCTCGAGTTTTTTTTTCTCTTCTGCCATTGAAGCCACTTTTCGAGTGGCGGGCGCTCCTTAGCCAACCATTCTCTTCTACAGCAGGCTCAATCCAAGCACATATGACATACAGTACCGGACCTCTATGCCTGCCTCTGTTCTTATTCACAACATCATACGTTGACCCTAGTTTTTTGTTAAACATTTCAACCGACAGTCCATCGGTTGCAGCTTACTTTAGCAACAAAAAGGCGCAAACAGACTGAGAGAGACTTAACCGCAGAGTAGAGAATCAAGCTAAAACGACATAAGGCGCCTCTGAGCACATAGAAGGAAATGAGAGACATACTCTTCTCAACAGCAACGGAGTGGAGCGCTGGCAACATCTCTCGCAGGACTCTCGCACGGCCACTACGAGTGAGAGTGAGGATCAAGCATTTCTACCCCATGACGGTAGATCTATTCAGCACTATCTCTCTACGAGAACCCGAAGAATGGATTGAGAGTGCCCCTCGGATAATGACTAGATTTTCACGCCAACAAGACAACAGAGAAATATCGTATTTTCACCTCGAGGACTTACAATGTGACCCAAAAAAAAAAAAAAAAAAAAAAAACAGAAGGAAAAAAGAACCACCCCCGAGGAGGGAGGGGACGGAAGGGAAATAAACCGGCCTTCATCCTTCATCTTCAGGAAGGCAGGAGAGATCTCCTCTTCT